>NC_034599.1:16669050-16681550 GCF_900095145.1 Mus pahari
CACACACACACACACACACACACACACACTGCAGAGTAGTAGTGCATACTCAAAGTTTCTGAGTCATCTCTCTAGCTCTTTATTTAACTTCAAAATACTATTTGCTTTATTATAATTTTATGTGTATGCGTTTATCCTTTTGGGTTCAGCGACCTCAGAGTTCAGAAGAGGAGGACGCTGGACCCACAGGTGCTGGAGTCACAGGTGGTTGTGAGTTGCCCAACATTGGGTTCAGTGATCTGAGGTGGGGCCCTGCTTTTCCATGTGGAGCCGGGAGCCGTCTCTCTAGCACCTATTTAAACTTTGGAGGTGGCTCTATGTGGCTCAGGCTCTCCTGAAACTAGCTATATTCATAGCCAAGGATGGCCCAGAAGTCCTGTGCGCCATGCTAGGCTCTTCTGTGCCTCCTTCCACGGCCTACAGAGCTCCCAACTAGACTACCAGACACCCCGCGACTCTTCCCTCTTCTCTCCTCTCTTGCTTTTCTCTCCTTTCTTTTTGGTAGCTGGGGATAGACCTAGCCTTACATGTGCTAGGCCAAATGCTCTACCACAGAGCCACACCCTCTTCCCTTCCTCTATTTTAAGCATTTTCCATTTTAACTGTCTTTTATTTTTGGGGGGCCGGGAGGGGAGTTTCAAGACAGGGTTTCTGTGTGTAGTCCTGGATGTCCTAAACCTCACTCTGTAGACCAGGGTGGACTCCAGCTCAGACATCCACTTGTCTCTACTACCATTTGGCTCTTTTCCATTTTTTAAAATTTGTGTGTGCCAGCGCGTGTGTGTGGCAGTCAGATGACAGCAGACAGGAATTTGCTCTTTCCTTCCACCCCAAGGGTTCTGGAGATGGAATTCGAGTTGCCACACTTCATGTGGCAGGCGCCTTCACTCACTGAGCCATCCTGCCGGCTCCCATTCTCCACTCTTAAATGTGATTTGTACTAAGACGACAGAAGTTCCTTCCCCACACAAGGAACCACAGTTCAGTTTCCTGCCACCTGTGTGCCCCACCGAGCACTGTCATCTGACCAGGCAGCTGGTGACCTAGCTTCTGTTGAAGGTTAATCATTCCTTATTTTCTCAAGATTTATTTATTTATTTATTTATTTTGGTTTTTCGAGACAGGGTTTCTCTGTATAGCCCTGGCTGTCCTGGAACTCACTTTGTAGACCAGGCTGGCCTCGAACTCAGAAATCNNCCTGCCTCTTTTCTCAAGATTTATTTCTTTATTGTATATCATAGTGTTCTGTTTGCGTATATGCCTGCATGCCAGAAGAGGGCACCAGATCTCATTATAGATGGTTGTGAACTACCATGAGGCTGCTGGGAATTGAACTCAGGTCCTCTGGAAGACAGGATCTGAAGAGAGCAGTCAGTGCTCTTAACCTCTGAGCCATCTCTCCAGCCCTAATCATTGTTATTCTAAAACTTATCTTAGATCATGTCTGTCAACATTTCAAACCTTCCACTGAGCAAAGAGAAGTTTTGTTTATTGAGACAGGGTCTCATGTACCCCAGGCTGTCCTCAAACTCCTGTGTAGCTAAGGCTAGCCTTGAACTACTGTGTCTCCTTCTTCATCTCCCAAGTGCTGGGATGATAGGTGTGTGTTTTTCAAAACTACCTTTTAAGGTAGGACATGGTGGCAAACACCTTTAAACCCCACACTCAGAGATAGAGGCAGACTGGTCTACATAGCAACTTTCAGGATAGCTAGGATCCCAGGGAGACTCAGTCTCAAAATAAAAAAAAAAAAAGTTTTAAAAGCCGGGCAGTGGTGGGTAGCCCTTTAATCCCAGCACTCAGGAGGCAGAGGCAGGGACAGCTCTTTGAGCTGCAGGACAGACAAAGCTACATAGAGAAACTCTGTCTTGAAAAACCAAAAAAAGGGCTGGTGAGATGGCTCAGTGGGTAAGAGTACCCGACTGCTCTTCCAAAGGTCCAGAGTTCAAATCCCAGCAACCACATGGTGGCTCACAACCATCTGTAACTCACAACCATCCGTAACAAGATCTGACGCCCTCTTCTGGAGTGTCTGAAGACAGCTACGGGGTACTCACATATAATAAATAAATAAATCTTTAAAAAAAAAAAAAAAGAAAAACCAAAAAAAAAATTAAATTAAATTAAAAAAAAAACAATAACAACAACCACAATTTAAAAAAACTTTAAAAAAAAATGATTTATTTTGTGTTGGAGAGCGAGTGTGCTCCCTAGTTGAGTGTGCTCCCTAGTTTTATAGCTCGTCGTAAGCTAGTCATCAGAGAGGAGTGAGTCTCAGCTTAGAAAATGTCTCCATAAGATGGGGCTGCAGGCAAGGCTGTAGGGCAGTTTCTTAGTGGTTGATGCGGAAGGACTGAGCCATGGGTCAGAAGCCAGCACCTCTCCATGGCTTCTGCATCAGGTCCCCGCCCTCACTGCTGCTGCTGCTGAACTGTTCCATGGAACTGTGAGTGAAATAAGCCCTTCCTTCCCCCCTGTAGTGGCCTTTGGGGTTTCGTCCTAACAAGATTAACCCTATTTCAGACAGAGAGCCAGCCCACCAATTAAACACAGTTGCTGTTTTTGTAGAGGATCTGAGTTCAAGTCTCAGCACCTACATGAGGGTCCACAATTGCTTGTAACTTCAATTCCAGGGCATCCATCACTCTCTTCTGTCCTCTGAGAGCATTGTGTGAACATGGAGTACATACATACATGTAGTCACATGCTTATACCCATAAAATAAAAGCAATAAAATTTAAAAAGTTACCTTCAAGAGTAATGTATTTTGTTTGCGTATCTGTGTATGTGTATGCCTGTATGTTTTTATGATTATTATGCACAGTAATAATCAAACCTGGTCCTAACACTTGACTTCCCATGGCCTCTCAGGGTCACGGCAGGTGAGACCATTCCAGGATGAACCCACTTGACTGTTTTCTTTTCTTTTCTTTTCTTTTCTTTTTCTGTTTTTTGTTTTGTTTTGTTTTTAGAGACAGGGTTTCTCTGTGTAGCCCTGGCTGTCCTAGAACTCACTCTGTAGACCAGGCTGGCCTCGAACTCAGAAATCCTCCTGCCTCTGCCTCCTGAGTGCTGGGATTAAAAGCATGTGTCACCACTGCCAGGCAACTGTTTTCTTTCTTTTGCTTTTATCTGTGTGTGTGTGTGTGTGTGTATGTGTGTGCGTGCGCGCACACCCAGGCACACATTGAGTGTAGCACATGTGGAGGCAAGAAGAAGGCATCAGATCCTCTGGAGTTACAAGTGGTATGTGTGTTTCCTGATGTGTGTGGGTGCTGGGAACTGAACTCAGATCCTGAGGGAGAGCAGCCAGTGCTTTTAGCCAAGAAACCATCTCTCCAGCCCCTCCTTCATTTGTTTGTTTGTTCTAAAGATTAATTTATTTATTTTATGCATATGAGTACATTGTAGCTGTCTTCAGACATAGCAGAAGAGGGCATCGAATCCCATTACAGAGAGCTGTGAGCCACCATGTCGTTGCTGGGAATTGAACTCAGAGCCTCTGGAAGAGCAGTCAGGGCTTGTAACCGCCTAGCCATTTCTCCCGTTTTTTGTTTTTGTTTTTCTGAGACATGGTCTCACTATGTAGCCCTACATGGTTGGCGGAGAACTAAAGCAGATCCTGCAGCTTCTGCCTCCCCAGTGCTGGGATTGGGAGATAAAAGTCGTAAACCTCATGTCTGGAGGCCAAGGGACATGTCGCTCCTCTTCTTTTATACCCTCCTGATTTTTGTTCAAACTCTCAAAATTCTTGCCAATCGGATGAATGAACACATGACAACTTTTTCTTCATCCCTAACTCAGTCAGTGCTCAGTACCCATACAAAGAATGACTTGCCGAGCGGTGGTTGAGCACACCTTTAATCCCAGTATTCGAGACAGACAGATCTCTTGAAGTCGAAGCCAGTCGTATCTACAGAGTTCCAGTACATCCAGGGCTGCACCCTGTCTAAAAACAAAACAAAAACAAAAACAAACCCACAAAACCCAAAACAACAACAACAACAAAACGAATGACTGACAAGCAGATGCAACACACTAATTGTCCACAGAGAGATCTGACTGGAAATCAGAAGGTGGCTGTCCCCCAACGCCCCTCCCTGGCCACGCCCCCCCGAGGCGCGGGGCTGCCTTGGGCGTGCGCGCTGGGGGCGGGGTCAGGCGGGGCAGGGCGGGGCCTGCAGCGCGCGGTGTCTCCCGCCCGCTTGGGTTGGGGTCGCGCTGGCTTCGGACTCAGCTCCCCTCGGTTGAGGCCATGGAGGACGATCGGAAGGACGCAGTCTATGGTAGGAGTAGCCTCCGGCCTGTAGGTCGACTTGGGAAGGAGGGGGTTTTGAGGAAGGGCGACATCTGAGAGCCTTAAAACAAAACACTCGTGCCTGCAGGCAGGACGAAGGCCCTTCTGTCCGCGTCCTCGGGCCTCTGCATCCCGCGCTGGCTCAGCCGGAGCGCTTGGCCCTAGCCCAGGTTGTCCCCCGTGTCTCTTTTCGGGAATCTTCAAGCTTACTCCCTTCCTGAGCGATGGGCCGGGACTTATGGCGCATGCTCCTCCCCTGGAGGTCCCGTTATCTGGGAGGATTAGGTGATGGGCGGGGGAGGGGATGCGTGGGGATCTTAGCTTGGGGTGTGGGCAAGAACGGGGCCGGACCTCGCCACACGTCCCCTCTCAAGACCCAAGTGTCTTCCGCATCTTCGCCATTTACATCCAGAAGTAGCGACTCCAAGCTTAGTACTAGATGGGGAAACTGAGGCAAGGTTGGAGAGTCCCGAATAACTGGAATTAGGTGCCCAACGCGACAGGGAAGGACAGAGACGAGGGGGGCAAGCGGGGAGCAATGCAGAAACTTTCCCTGCCTGTGCTGATTTTTTGCAGGTGCCCGTAATTTTAAGGGTTCCAGGAGACCCGGACCTCAGTAAGGCCTGAGAGTGGCCTCAGCCACTTGGAGCTGGGGGTGGGGCCAAGATGCGGCTTTCTCACCCCACCCGACTCCGGGTTCCCACGGACCGGGTGTTGAACTCTGAGCCTCCTTCCTCTTATCTATTTTGGGTTCCTTGGGCCTAAATCAGCCACAAGCCTTAAGAGGCATGGCTGAGACTGGCAGAGGGGCTCTATCCCTCCCCCTGATATACCACTTTGTGTGACTGGAACTTCCTGGAAACTGCTAGACTCTAGAGTCTTGGGGAGGGGGCCGGAAACGGTTCAAAAATATCTAGAAAAGCAAGTAGGCTCTCTGTCTTCCTCCTCTTTCCTGGGTCTGTGCGGTCCAGGGGGAGGGGAAAAAAAAAAAGAATAGACAGATCCCAGAGGCTGTGACACACCCTTCCTGGCCTAAAGGAAGGCAGCAAGACCTAGCCTTTCGGGGATCTCCCAGCTTGAAGTTGCCAGCCCCGGACCACCAGAAGGTCTCCCTGTCCTAAGCCCCAGGCTCCAGGGTTGCTGTGCAACTATTGAGCGCGTCTGGCTGTCTCTGGTGTGGGAGTCTCCGTCTGGGAGCCTGAGTATGCTTGGGTATCACACCTGAGCGAATTTTTGGCCTTCTCGAGGTCTGTTTCGAATAAGAGTGGGCAGAATGAGCGTGGATATGATTTTACCCGGCTTCGATTCGTCCAAAGGGTGCAACTGTTTTTTTGCAGGGAGAGGCAGAGGGGGCCTGTACATTGTGCTGGGATGGAAACTCATGGCGCATGGTCAGTAAGCCGTGGATTTGAAGCTAGGACCCTGGCTCATATTTAGCAAGAACTGGAATCTAGATGGGGTCGCTCATGCTCAGAAAGCACTGGTGTTTATGTGTGGGTGGGGCTGGAACCCAGGGCTTCTGCAAGCGCTGAGACTGAAACTCAAGGCAACACGCATGCTCAGTGGGCGGTAGGGACTGGAAGCCCAGGCCTCAGTCATGTTCAGCAAATGATTGGCCTTGATCCCACTCTGCTGCTGAGCCCCCCCATCCCCCGGGCCCCAGGCCCCCAGGAATTTAACGAACCTTTCACAGGCAAAGGTCTGACTGGGAACGCAGCAGTCCACCAAGCAGAGAAAGGCGTAGACCGCGAGAGGAGGACCAGTGAGAACACGTAATTGTAGGTTGTTAAGGTTGTAGAGCAACGGACAAGATGCTATGTGTGAAAGAGCCACTAGGGTCTATTTTAAGAAATGAAGGTTGGAGTGTGCCGGCCGGGTGAGATGATTTGGGACACGTGTGTTCCAGGCAGAAGGAAAGCTTAATATTTTTCTGTATGAGACTCAGGAGCCTGTGAAGGAGGGTCTACCTGGCTTCCAGAGACACACCACCTCCTCCAGGCAGACCACCCTGCTTGACTGCTTGCAAATGGAAATTTTCTGTTCTCTCTTTTTTTCTTCTCTCTTCCTTTCTTTCTCCCTCCCTTCCTCCTTCCCTTCCTCCCTTTCTTCTTTATGGGTACCGAGGTTTGAACATAGGCCACGTAGGCCTCGGAGGCCTCCAGCATACAAATTCGTGAGGTAGGTGTAGCTCAGACAGCCTTGACCTTGGCCCTCCTATCTTTGTACCTCAGCCCTTACAAGTAGCTGGGATTACAGGCTACCAGGCCTTCCTATAGGAAGGACCTTGTGTTGCCTGAAACTTAGTCCACCCGACCAAAATGAAAATTCTGGACTCTGCAAGCATGCCCGTAACATTGCTGCAAAATAGTTTAAGCTTCCTCTCTAGATTCACTATGTGACTGATCCTTTTGCCTCCCCTTCTAAAGTCTGAGGTGATGGTCATGCACCGCCCTGCCCAGTTTATGTAGTGCTGGGGAAAAAATACCCAAGGGTTCCTCTATGTGACTAAGCACGCCATAGCTCAATGTTAGCTTTCTCTCAGGCATAATGGTTAATCCTGTGGTAAGTGCTTTCCCTTTCTTCAGTGTGACCAATGGGAATGGCTTCAGGGGTTGTTACAGGAAGACTTTCGAGAGATCCAGCTTCAAGTCAAGCTGGGTTCTGATCTTTTTGGGTTTTGAAACATGGTTTCAGGGTTTTACTGTTTGGCTGTCCTAGAACTCTTATTTGTAGACCAGACTGGACTTGAATTTAGAGATCTGGCTGCCCCTCCCTCTCTGCCTCTCTGCTCTCTGCCCCTGTCCCTGCCCCTGCTGGGATAAAAGGCATAGCCACACCTGGGTAAGGTTCTGATCTTTACAGGCTATGAGACTGGGTGAGTGGGTGACCTCTCTGAGACTGCACCATATGGCTGGCGATTTTTGTTTTTTGTTTTTCTTTTTTTGGTTTTTTCGAGACAGGGTTTTTCTGGGTAGCCATGGTTGTCCTGGAACTCACTGTGTAGACCAGGCTGGCCTCGAACTCAGAGATCCACCTGCCTCTGCCTCCCAAGTGCTGGGATTAAAGGCGTGCACCACCACTACCCGGCGGTTGTTTGTTTTTTGACACAGGATCCATCCCATGTCATGCAGGCAACTCACTGTCTAGCCCAGGATGGCCTTCAATTTATTATCTTGCTCCACCTCCTAAGAGCAGGGGTGACAGGCATGTGCCAGCATGCCTGGCTGGACTCCATTGTCAGTGATGTGTGGGAGGGCCTTGTGTGCTCATCAAATACCCCTGGGGCTGTTGGCCTGGATGACTCGGCTTTTCTGTGAACCTACTCAGGAACAGAGTGAGAGTCGACCGGGCAGGGCTGGGTAGGGCAGGAAGCGCCTTTCCCGGTAGATAACATGAATCTGGAAGAAGATGGCAGCTCCACAGGAAAGGGAAATGGCTCAGGGCCTGGCGGTGTCCTTAATGTCACAGCTTTCCTCCTAGCCCAGCCTTGGCATGAGCAGGCAAAGATTCTAGAACCCAAAGCAGGGCAGCGCACAGTGAAGCTTGGCTAACCAACTAACTAACCAACCAACCAACCAGCTAACCAACCAACCAACCAACCAACTAACTAAACAGACAGACGGCCTTGCCGGGGATTGTTGCTGTTCGCACCGCGCTTGCCAGGGACCCATGGATCCCCAAGCTCCATTGTCCCCAGCACCTCAGGAACCAGGTGTGGTGGTGCATACCAGTTCTCAGGAGGCAGGGGCAGGATGATCAGAATTCATCCTTGGAATTCATCATTGGCTACATATGCGTTTGAGGCCAGCCTTGGCTACATGGGAGCATGTCTCAAAAAGAAAAGAAAGAGGGGGGGAAGGGACGGGCCAGTGGTTGAGTGGTTCACTGCTCGAGTAGAGGACTGATTTGGTTCCCAGCACCCAAACTGCAGAGTACAACCTCTGATAACTCAAACTCTATAGGAGTTCACATCCGCCTCCAAGCACACGGTACACACAAACTCAGGCACACATACCACACATGTGCACATGTATGAAAATAAGTAAAGCTGGGTGTGGTGTTTCTCCCTCCCATATCTTCCCATGTGGATGTATGGATGTGTGTGTGTGTGTGTGTGTGTGTGTGTGTGTGTGTGTGTGTGTGTGTATAGTTTGGGGGGGGTCCCCAGTTCTGCCTTGCTGCTAAGGTGCTTGAATGCAGCTCAGGCAGACAGGAGGTGCTAGGCTATGTCCATCCTTGGGGTGCCAGGCATGTGAAATGCAGCCCAAGATGGGGACCCCAGCCCAGGTGAGAAATAGCACAGGCAGAGGCTGAGGCTGGGGTCCCCACACTCCTGGGCACCCAGATGCCTCTGAGACCTGAGAGGAGTTGAGGACAAGGGGGCCCTCAGGGGTGGGTGTTCGGTACTTGGAAAGGCCTTCTGCAGTCTTAGGCGTCTTGATTGTTATGAAGGATTCCTTCCATGGAGGTTCTTGATGAGGAAGACCGTCCTTGCTTGGCCAAACTGTTTATTCATCGTGAAAACTCAGGATTTACTCAGGGTGGACCAGAGATTAAATACCTTTTGCAGGAAGGAATGTCCAAGAAGGAGAACTTATTGGCTAAACCCTCAGGCCCATCTAGATACCTGATTAACATGGAGAACTCTGGGTTTCTATGCTACGTGGCCAGTTGCCATGATCCTCATGTGGAGTGTCATGGTTGTGTGATCCAGGACAGGAACTTGGCTGAGAGCCAATGCCTACCGTTCTCAATTATGAGAATTGTCAGAGTCTCTTAATCTGCTCGACCTCATCAGTTTTTGTCTGGTGACACGGTTCCATGTGCACCACATGTGTGGTCATGTGTACATATGTGGAGACCACAAGTTGACGCCTGGTGACCTGGTGTATAGTTTACACTTTAATAATATTGGGGTCTTGTGCTGGGCAGTGGTGGCGCACGCCTTTAATCCCAGCACTTGGGAGGCAGAGGCAGGCGGATTTCAGAGTTCGAGGCCAGCCTGGTCTACAGAGTGAGTTCCAGGACAGCCAGGGCTACACAGAGAAACTCTGTTGGGGGGTGGAGAGTGGGGTTTTATTATTGTTTTTTGTTTGTTTCTGAGACAGGGTTTCTTTTTTTGTGAGTCCCTGGGGTCTTGAAACTTGCTCTGTAGACCAGGCCGGGCCTGAACTCACAGAGATCCGCCTGCCCCTGCCTTCCTAGTACTGGGATTAAAGGCGTGTGCCACCACTTCCCGGCCACTTCTGAAAGTTTTTAAGAATACATTTACTCATTTATTGTGTTTGTGTGAGATGGCCTGTGAGTGAGGACAGGCGTGGGAGTGAGGGAGTGAGTTCTCTCCAACAATGTGAATGGGGAGGATGGAGCTGAGGGCGTCCGGCTTGGCAGCGGTTGCTTGCTGTGCCTGCAGGCTCTCTAACGTGTTCTGAGACCATGTCTGTGCCTAAGCCTGTTACGGGTCTCACCCCCAGCTTTTATGTGGGTGCTCATGCTTCAGACCAAGGGGTTTGCTCACAAAGCCAGTTTCTCCAGGACTCCTCCGTATCTGTATTTTTGTAGACTTATGATTGTAGTTTTATATGTATGGGTGTTTTGCCTGCATGTATGTCTGCACTGTGTGGGTGCAGAGGTCAGAAGAAGAGGTTGGGTCCCCTGGAACTGGAGTTACAGATGGTTGTGAGCCAGGGTGTGGCACTGAGAAAGGGTCCTCTGTAACAGCTGTGTGCAGTGAAGTACATTGTAGCGGGACTGGAGGGAGCGAGGGTTCAGTGGTTAGAGCACTGGCTGCTCTTGCAGAGGACTCTGCCTTTCCCAGAACCCAGGTGGTGGCTCAAAACCATCATTAACTTCGGTCCCAAGGGGCCTGGTTCTCTATTCTGACCTTGGCTGGCACCATGCTTCCCCATTGTGCATTAGAGGGACAAGCAGGCAAGACGCTCAGGTAAAATAAAAGGAATAGGCCCTACTTAAACAAGCTTTAAGTTGATTATTTTGTAGCCTTATCCAAGAAGGAGGCTCGCCTTGCTGAGGAGGAATAATGTGCAGTCCTGTTACCCTGTGAATTAGTCAGGAGGGACTAGTGTGGGCGATGAGAGGAGGGTGTGGGTGAGACTCCGTCAGTGGATGTCTCTCTGGTTCATCCCAGCACCAGACAGGTGGAGGTTAGAAGGCAGTAGGTTACAGATGTGCTGGGTCTGCGGCCTGCAGACAGCATCTGGAGAGAAAGGGGAACTACTCAGAACTCGTCTCGGAGAGGAAGTGAGGGTAAAAGTGCTTCCTTCCTCTGTTTTGTTTTTTTTTAAATCTGTATTGAAGTGTCTGCATGTGTTTATGACAGGGTCTCTAGTAGCCCAGGCTGCCCTCACACTCAGGTTCACACTCAGTGGAAAGCCCAGGACTTGCTTTGAACTCCTGACCTGCCTCCCTGCACTATCTGAAGGCTGGGGTGACAGGCACGGTCCACCCAACTCAGTTGATGGCATGCTAGGGAAGAGCCCAGGTTTCTCAGGTTTCATCAAAGCCAGGGCTCCACAGTGATACCGGTGAGCTTTTATTTATATATTCATTCATTCATTTTCTTTTAAATATTATTATTATTATTATTATTATTATTATTATTATTATTATTATTATTATTATTATTTATCTGTTTATTTAATGTATGTGACTACACTGTAGGTGTCTTCAGACACACCAGAAGAGGGCATCAGATCCCATTACAGATGACCGTGAGCCACCATGTGGTTGCTGGGAATTAAACTCAGGACCTCTGGAAAAGCAGTCGTGCTCTTAACTGCTGAGCCATCTCTTCAGCTCCATTCATTCATATTCTGAGACAGGGTCTCTCTACTCAACTCTGGGTGTCCAGGTGGTACTCAATATGTAACTAGGCTGGCCTCAAACTCAGAGATCTGCTTGCCTCTGCCTCCCAAGGTGTGTGCCCCTATGCCCAGCTTTTAACTAATTTATGAATTATTTAATTTGATTTATTAATTTATTTTTAGAGGTAAACTCAGGCTGGTCTAGAATTCACTCTGCAGCCTCAACTGGTCTCAATTTTACCATCCCCCTGACTCTGTTACCCAAGTGCTGGGATTGCAGGTGTCAGCTACCAGGGTCAACTCCATCTTTTTCTCTCCGTCCCTTCACTGCACAGGCACTGCCCCCAAATTCTTGTCAGAAGGACTTGTCTGAGGAGCCAGAATCTCTCTGGGCCAGGCCCAGACTTCTGGGAAGGCAGGGAATGTGTGGGTGAGGCCTTGGACACTGGAGCCCTTGACTTAGCCAGTGTTTGGAAGTTGTGGGGGCAGGGTGCCACTTGATGTCCCAGCAAAAGCACCGTGGCACACAGCCTGTGTTGGTTCCCTTATCTCCCACCCCCACTGTGCTTGGGTAGATGAGCCCTCATGCCCAGCTTGGCTGGACCTCCCTCCACTGACTTCCCACTCCAGCCGCCCTGCTCTCTCCTCCCCACCACCACTGCCTCTCCTGGGTCTTGGTCGGCTTGGCTTCGTCCTTTTCTTTTCTTTTCTTTTCTTTTCTTTTCTTTTCTTTTCTTTTCTTTTCTTTTCTGTTTTTTTCGAGACAGGGTTTCTCTGTATAGCCTGGCTGTCCTGGAACTCACTCTGTAGACCAGGCTGGCCTCGAACTCAGAAATCCCCCTGCTTCTGCCTCCCAAGTGCTGGGATTAAAGACTCGTGGCCTGTGGCAACTCTTATAAGGACAGCATTTAATTGGGGCTGACTTACAGGTTCCGAGAGTGCGTCCATTATCATCAAGGAGATAGCATGGCAGCATCCAAGCAGGAGGAACTGAAAAGTTCAACATCTTGATCCCAAAGCAGGCAAAAGGAGGAGGGTCTCAAGGCCCACTCGTACAGTGACATACTTCCTCCAGCAAGGCCACACCCCCAAATAGTGCCACTCCCTGGGCCAAGTGTATTCAAACCACCACAGGTAGTTATTAGAATGGTTTACAGGGTGCAGTCCAGCTAATCCAACAATGGCTGTCTGGCTGGTATGGTAAGTCCAAGGACCTAGCAGTTGCTCAGTCCACGAGGCTGGATGTCTCAGCTGGTCTGCAGGATGTGCTGGAATCTTGAAGTGGGCTTTAATGCCTGTGAAGGAATGGACTTGCTAGCAAGGCCAGGGCGAGCAGGCCGAGTACAAAGGCTTCCTTCTTCCATGCCCTTTTAGAGTCT
>NC_034599.1:16682597-16686450 GCF_900095145.1 Mus pahari
GAGAGAGAGAGAGAGAGAGAGAGAGAGAGAGAGAGAGAGAGAGAGAGAGCGCACGCAGCTTTACCTGCTCATGAGCATGGTCCCAGCAGAGGTCTGAGGTGTTAGACCCCTGGAGCTGGAGTTACAGAAACTCAGGTCCTCTGTAAGAGCTGTTTGAGCTCTTAATGGCTGAACCGTGTCTCTGGTCCCCCAGAACCTAGTCCCCATCTTGTTGTGTTATTGTGACAAGGTCTTACGTAGCTCAGACAGATTTTGAAAAAGATTTGGTGGGCCAGGCCTTTAAACCCAGCACTCAGGTGGCAGAGACAGGTGGATCTCTGTGAGTCTGGGGTCAACCTGATCTATAGTGAATTTCAGGACAGCCAGGGCTATGTAGAGAGATTGCTTTGGAAAACAAAACAAAACAAAAAAAACAGCAACAGAAAAGATGTATTTAGGGCTGGTGAGATGGCTCATCAGTTAAGAGCACTGACTGCACTTCCAGAGGTCCTGAGTTTAATTCCCAGCAACCACATGGTGGCTCACAACCACCTGTAATGAGATCTGACGCCCTCTTCTGGAGTGCCTGAAGACAGCTACAGTGTTACTTACATATAACAATAAATAAATCTTTAATAAAAAAAATGTATTTATTTTGTGTGCATGTTTGTGCCTTGAGTTTCAAGAGTAAGGTGGAGTACAACCGCTATACTCTGCTCCTCTGGAGGCCTCACCAGGCCAGGAGTGGCACTGACTCTCACTGTTTTCTTTTGTGTGTTGTGTGAGTACTTGAGAGTTGAGTACTGAGGTAACCTTGTCTTCCTCTGCAACTCTCTGCCTTTGTTCCTTTCTTTGTTTGGGGTTTTGGCTTTTTTTTTTTTTTTTTTTTTTTTTTTTTTGAGACAGGGTTTCTCTGTGTAGCCCTGGCTGTCCTGGAACTCACCCTGTAGACCAGGCTGACCTTGAACTCAGAGATCTGCCTGCCTCTGCCTCCCAAGTGCTGGGATTACGGCAAGAGCCACCGCTGAGCTCTGTTTTTTTCAGGGTCTTTCTATGCAGTCCTGGCTGACCTGGGACTCGCTGAGATTAAATGTGTGCGCCACCATGGCCGGTTTATGCCCATTGTCTGACAACATTTCCTGAGGAAATGAAACACAGTTGTCCCCTCATCCTAGATAGGGAACCCAAAGGACCAAAGTGGGGCGGATACCACCAAAGACCAACCTGGTGAACCATGAATTTTACTGGGGTTACTTACAGGAATAATGGGTGTGGAGTTACAGGAGACGTGACTCAAAAAACCGCTATATCTCCAAAGCCCATCCCAGCATGGTGGACAGTTCCTGAAGCTGGGAACCTGGAGCACAGCCTGCAGGCAGCTCAGCAGGCTGGAGGCTGACCTTTCTGGGTACCTCAGTTGGTCTAAACCTCTTCCCCGCAGTTCTTTTTTTTTTTTTTTTTTTTAAGATTTATTTATTATTATATTTAAGTACCAGACACACCAGAAGAGGGCGTCAGATCTCATTACACCATGTGGTTACTGGGATTGAACTCAGGACCTTTGGAAGGTCCGAGCCATCTCTCCAGGCACCCCCCCCCCCATTCTTTTTGTCTGAGAGTCTTTGTAGTTTTATCCCTCTGGGAGTTCTCCTGCTGCTCAGCCTCCTCTCCTCAGAGAGACCCTGAGTCTTTACTCTTTTGTCAGGCAGGGAGGGTCTAGGGAATCTGGTCAGGTTCGGGGAGTTTGAAGCTATCTTGTTGTTCCTCACCTCTCTGCAGGGTAGAATGTTTGTAGTCTCTGAGGCTGCCACACACACACACACACACACACACACACAGGAAGACCTCAGTTCATTGATGCTGTTCTTCTCCTCACCCCTCCCCCTCCCCACCCCCACCCCAGGGATTCTCTGTGTAGCCCTGGCTGTCCTGGAACTCTGTAAGACCAGGTTGGTTTTGAAGTTACGCACATCTGCCTGCCCCTACCTCTCAAGTGCTGGGACTAAAGGCGTGGGCGCTACCCCCAGCTGAATGACTCCTTAAATGGAGTCCTGGAATTCACACCTGGGTCCTCAAGTGCTCTTACCCATTTAGCTCCAGCTTAAATTTCCCATTCTCCTACCGCTATTTCCCCAAGGGTTACAATGGCGTGTGGAGTACGGTATTCTCCAGGAGTGGAGAAGGACTTCGTGCCTCTGAGACGTGGCCTTTAGCCACTTTCCCTCCCCACTCTGGCACTCAGCTTTCTGTTCACTTTGTCTGGTTTTGTGGTTACAAAGACCCAGGCTCCCATCCTGCAGGGGATGAATCAGCCTCCAGGACCAGAAAGTTTTGCAAGCGTCCCCTCCTCTCTCATCCCCAAGCAACTGAGCTTAATGAGGGCTGCAGGGAACCCATCAGACTGTGCCAGGAGTGGTCTCGGTTTTCCCCGAGAGGCCTCAGTGCCAGGCTGGAGCCGAGTCATTCCTGTGCTGTCTCTACATTTAAGTAAAATTGCATTTATCTATTATGTGCGCGGAGGCCTGCAGGCAGGCATGCTCACTTCCTGGCAAGCACACAGACGTCAGAGGTCACACGCGAACTTGCAGGAGTCAGTCCTTTGTCTTCAATATGTGGGGCCTGGGGATGGAACTCAAGTCATCAGCCTCGGCAGCAAGTACCTGTATCTTCTGAGCCATTTCACAGACCCCCCATAATACCCCCAAACCGCCCCCCACCCTCCACCCCGCAATCTAAGTTCTGTCTGAAGGTTAATCCAAATCCTATCTTTTTTTTTTTTTTTAAGATTTATTTATTTACTATATGTAAGTACACTGTAGCTGCCTTCAGACACTCCAGAAGAGGGAGTCAGATCTTGTTACAGATGGTTATGAGCCACCATGTGGTTGCTGGGATTTGAACTCCAGACCTTCGGAAGAGCAGTCGGGTGCTCTTACCCACTGAGCCATCTCACCAGCCCTCCAAATCCTATCTTTCTGCCACTGTCAGCGGCTAGACCACACAGACATCTCCTTCCTTCACAGGTCTGTGCTATTGCTCAGACACTCTTCCTGGCTCTCACGTGCCCATCAAACCTAAGCTGGGGGTGGGCAGTTTAGGAGACCTGGCAGAGATGGGTTTCCCCATGTGCAGAGGGTTACAAGGTATCAACAGTACCTGTCTTCATGCGGCTGTCCTCTGCGCCAGGGGTCCCAGTTGACACTAGAAACATCTAATACTCCCTTATCTTTCTCACCACTCCCCCATCAGCCTTCCCATCAGAGACACAGTTTCCTGCAGTTTCTTCATGCTTCTAATAGTTGAGATTTTAACTATTAGCATGATTAATTCTTGTGGAATTTGTTTGCCTCTAAGTCAGGGCAAGCTTAAATTTATTGTTTTCCACTTACATATCAGGTATACTGACTTAAAGACTTGCTTTATCTGTGGACTGAAAATTTGTAGCTGAGGCTCACTTTCTGTTACCATGTAGTAGGCCCTCAGTTTACTGTGTAGCTGAGGCTGGCTATGTCTAAGTACTCTTAATCTTCCCGAAGACACCTTCTTAATGCTGGGTCAACAGGTGAGGGACATGGGCCAGCATGGGTTAAGAGCACTGGCTGCTCTTCCAGAAGTCCTGGGTTCAATTCCTAGCAACCACATGGTGGCTTACAACCATCTGTATTGTAATCTGGTGCCCTCTTCTGGTGTGTCTGAAGACAACAACAGTGAACTCATAGACATAAAGTAAATAAATCTTAAAACACACACACACACACACACACACACACACACACACAAGCCGGGCGTGGTGGGGCACGCCTTTAATCCCAGCACTCGGGAGGCAGAGGCAGGCAGATTTCTGAGTTCGAGGCCAGCCTGGTCTACAGAGTGA
>NC_034599.1:16686490-16688191 GCF_900095145.1 Mus pahari
AGGACAGCCAGGGCTTCACAGAGAAACCCTGTCTCGAAAAACAAAACACACACACACACACACACACACACACACACACACACACACATTGTCGCACTGTGTAGCACTGAGTTGGAACTCCCTGTGTAGACCAGGTTGGCCTGGAACTCAGGAGATCCACTTGCCTCTGTCCCCAGAGTGCTGGGATTACAACTGTGTGCCACAGTGGCCTGCAGAGTTCTAAGTTCCAGGATAGCCAGGGCTACACAGAGAAACCGTGCCTTGAACACCACCCCTCCAATAAATAAATTTTTTTAAAAAAATTAAAGTCTTTATTTGCTTTTATGTGCATTTGTGAGTGCCTGCATATATGTTCATCACGTTCCTGCATGGTTGGTCCTCTTAGAGGTAGGAAGAGGGTGTCTCGTCTCCTGGAACTGGAGTTACAGCTGCCAAGGCGGCTTGGGGAGCAGAATTCCTGTCCCCTGCAAGAACAGCACATGCTCTTAACCACTGACCCATCTCTACAGCCCTAAGTGTTCAAGCTTTTTTTTTTTTTTTTTTTTTTCAACCAGGGTTTAAGCTGTGTAAGTCAGAATGGCCTCAACTCAAGGCAATTCTCCTGCCTCAGCTTCTCTGGCCATGGATGGGTGGCAGTTGTAGGCCACCAAGCCTAGCATTAGGAGAAAGAGTTTGCTGGGGATTGGATTGACCCTAAGGCTTTACAGAAATCAAGCTACTTAGCGCTCTACATCTCAGAGGAACTGGATATGAAGCAAGACACCTCGGGCTCTGCCCTGAGCCCTGCTGGACGGAGCAGTCGTCACCCTGCTGGTGCTAGTTGAGAGACAAGAGGTTTGGATGACAAGGATGAAGTGCACTTGAGGCTTCTGAAGTGTGGTGGGGTCAGGGTGAGCCCATGCGAGGGAGCCACTAGAGGGCGTCAGTGAGGATGTGGTAGGGGCGACTGCTTGGTTTGACTGTCCTGAAGGAACTGTCTAACTGAGAACAGAAGTGGCTTGTTGCCTGGGACCAGATCTCTGCCCACTGGTAAATCTAGGTGAGGTGTGGCCACGTGGTGTGAGGGCGGCTAGGGGCTTCGGGAAACAGAGGGAGTTTCTTTGGGAGTTCTGGTCAGCCTCACTCATGACTTGAAGCTTTGGGCCCCGCCTGTTTGTTGAAGCCTGTGGCTTAGGGGTCACCCAAGGATTCCTCACAGTGAGCCAGGGGAGGGGGGGTAGCCTTTTTCTAAGGACAACTGATTAGAGAGCAGAGCCTGGCCGGGTGTGCTGGACTGGGAGGCGCTGCTCGAGAGGCATTCCTCCTGTGGTGCTTGGTGCTTTTGCCAGGGCCCCGCCCTCACCGGGGGATTATGCCACTGAGTCCTCCCCACCCCTCTTCCTCACTAGGGAATTCATTCTAAGGCAGGGTTGCACCTCTGAGCCGTGCCCCAGTGTGGTTTGGCGGTTAGTTTGAGTGTGTGTAGTAGTGATGCACAGTGACTCTCACCATGCACACATTATATGTCCTCGTGTGTTCACCTTCGATGGTGAACACATCACACCAACTGCATCCCTGTTTCTTCAGTATACTTTCTAGTGGATTAAATACCAGTATAGAAACATACAAATTATCTGGGCAGTGGTGGCGCACGCCTTTAATCCCAGCACTCGGGAGGCAGAGGCAGGCGGATTTGTGAGTTCGAGGCCAGCCTGGTCTACA
>NC_034599.1:16688251-16690751 GCF_900095145.1 Mus pahari
AAAAAAAATGTCCAAATTACTTAAGTGTGTGTGTATATACCTCTATCCAACTGTATACTCTTAACCCAGCTGAATGCCCCACACTGACACCTGCTGCAGACCCCTACATTGAGTGAACACTGACTCTAAGCAAAACATTTTTTTAAAGATTTATTTATTTATTATATGTAAGTACACTGTAGCTGTCTTCAGACACACCAGAATATGGTGTCAGATCTTGTTACGGATGGTTATGAGCCACCATGTGGTTGCTGGGATTTGAACTCCGGACCTTCGGAAGAGCAGTCGGGTGCTCTTACCCGCTGAGCCATCTCACCAGCCCCGTAAGCAAAACATTTTTGCAATTTACTTTTAATAAGGGTTCAACTTTTCCTCTAGCCCACCACCCAGCAGAGGTAGTAGAAGAGAAAAGTCATTAGGATGTAGGGGAAGTGGACCTGTTCAGCAATAGTTCTTTAGAGCACTCTTGATCTTCTTTGGCAGCAGTTCAGTCCTGTAACAAACACTAATAAGATTCAGCAGCTGCAGACCAGCCTCCCCCACCCTAGGCAGGCAGACACCAGGCAGGAACCAGCAGCCACAGTCCAGTGCTCTCAGCAAGCAGGCACTGTGCGAGTGGCGAGCGGTTCTTGGGGAGTTTCTCTCACTGGTGGCGTTACCACAAGTTGAGCTCAACAACACTATGTAAGGCGAACCAATACACGCATGTCATTAGCAAAGAATATTGAGGCAGAGCAAACCAAACCAAAGCTCAGTGCCCATTTCCCACCGTCTCTGGGGTCGTATTTATATTCCCTCATTAAGCGTCTTTTCACGTGTTTGCTCTATCCAAACATCCTTTCACCTGTGTCTGATTCAGGAAAACAGGCTTTCACGGGTCAGCTTTAGCAAGAAGTCCTTTCACCTATGTGCCCCAGCAAACCAGCATTTGACATAACTGACTTTCCAAAGAGCTAGAAGTTTCCACTTTTGCAACTTTAAGCTGTTTTGCCAGCTGCTTCCCACAGCCCTGTGCCTGATCTCTGAGGCCAGGATTGGTATTTCTTGCGGCAGTTGTTGTGAGACCCATATTACTGTGTGTCCCAGACTGGTTTTGAACTTGATGTCACATTTGGTCAAGCCAGACCACATACATATATACACACACATACATACACATACATACATACATACATATATACATAGAAATAGCAAATATATATATTTGCTGCGGAGGTGGAGACACAGGGATGAGTAGATTAAGGTTATGCTTGGCTGAGCAGTGAGTTGTATGCCAGCCTAACCTATATGAGACTCAACAAATAAATAAATACATACATACATACATACATACATACATACATACATAAATGGCCAATAGAGCCCCCATTTCATCCATTTTTTTTGAATTTTAGCCCAAGTGTTTTTTCTTTGGTGTCTGTTGTTTTCCTTCCGCTCTGTGCCTCAGTTTCCGTCCTGCAGGGGTGGAATAGTCTGGGGTGACATTTTAGGGCTGTGAAGTGTCCCTGGATGCATTGCCTCATAGGTAGGTGGAAGGTGGGTGGGTGGAGGACAAGACCAGAGCCACCTCAGGTTCCTGGGTGGGGGCTGGGTGAAGGTGGGGGGTAGGGAGGGCTAAATCTGGCCTGCCAATGAGTGGCAGTAGCAGCTGCGGGCCCCACCCGGCCCTGCCCCCCGGATCGGTCCCTCCCCTTGCTTCTTTGGCTGGGGCCTGTCTGACCGGTTTGGGCCGTCCTGGAGCAGCTGCAGCGGGTGGCGGCTGTGTCCAGGAGGGCTCCGACCGTCGGGGCGCCGTCTGGGCTGCACTGCAGGAATGGGGAAGGATTCGCAGAATTACTACGGGAAGCACGGTACGGGCGAGCTCTCCTTAGGTACCCCTGGGGCAGCAGCGGGGGACCGTGGACTGGCAAGGAAGGTTGCAAAAGGGAGGTGAAAGGAATTTTGCACTCGAGTTGCGGTCCCCCTTTGACCCATGCTAGGTCCCATCACCCCAGTGTTCCCACAGCTGCCGGAGATACCCTTTCACTCTCCTCTAACCGAGGACCTGCCGGGCTAGCATCCCTAGAACACCTGAACCTCGCCACAGTGGGCTTTGTGTTCTTGGCTCTGCATTGTAAGTCCTTCCAGGCATTTTCCTTGGGTGATAGCAGGCTGATGAATCAGCTGGTCACCCCCAGGCACAATGGTCTCTGATAACTTAGGAGCTTGGGTGTAGTCCCCTGTTGGTAGCATGCAAACACAACTCAGAGCTCCTTATGGCTTAGGGGGACCCCGGGTCTCCAGCTTCTGCTGGCTGTCATTTTCTCACCCTACTTAATCCTGTTGTCTTTCAGGGACGCCACAGAAATACGACCCCACCTTCAAAGGACCCATTTACAACAGGTAAGAACACATCCTTTCTGGGAAGAGGGGAAAGATGGGGAGATGTGTTCCAGTGTGTGTTCTCCGGCAAAGCAGGATAAACCAGTGCAGTGTGATTCAAAAGCTAGTTTCCTCAAGG
>NC_034599.1:16693251-16703345 GCF_900095145.1 Mus pahari
TACATTCACAACACACATGCACGCATGCACACATGAGTGTGGTGGACTGAGAAGTGTGGCAGTAGTGGCTGGAGAGATGGCTCAGCGGTTAAGAGCACTGACCTCTTCCAGAGGTCCTGAGTTCAATTCCCACGTGGTGGCTCACAACCATCTGTAATGAGAGCCAGTGCCCTTCTCCTGTGTGTCTGAAGACAGCGACAGCTACAGTGAACTCATATAAATGCAATTCTAGAGGACCAGGATTTGTTCCCAGCACCCACACAGTGCCTCACAGCTGCCTGTAACTTCAGTTTGTGACCTCTATGTGAGACACACATGTGAGGCACATACACACCTGCGATTGGACACTCCTACACATAAAAGTCTTAAGATTTGAAAACACACACACACACACACATGCGCGCGCGCACACACACACACACACACACACACACTAAAACTTAAGGCTGAAGGAATGGTTTAGTGGGTAAAAAAGAAGCCTACTACCAAGCGTGATGTTCATCCCAGGCACCTACATGGTAGAAAGAATCAACTCCCAAAGTTGTCTTTAGGTTATATATAAACATGCACATGTGCACACGCACACACACACACACACACACACACACACACACAATTAGGAACTGTAGTAGCAGTAAAATTCATTTGGCTCGTGAGATGACTCAGGGTTCAGCTCCCAGCACTGCAGTTCAGGGACTCGAAGACCTCCTCTGGAGTCCATGGACACCAGGCACACACATGGCTCACAGACACACTGTGCAGGCAAAACACCCATATACGTAAGTAAAATTTAAAAGTTTTAAAAATGAACAGAGACCAAACCTGGTGGTACATGCCTTTAATCCCAAAATCAGGAGGCAGAGGTAGATGGGTCTCTGAGTTTGAGGCCAGCCTGGTCTACATAGCAGGTTTTAGGCCAGCTAAGGTTACATGGTGAGAACCCTTTTCAAAAAATGGGGGAAAAAAAGGCCAGGCATGGTAGTACATACCTTTAATCCTAGCACTGGGGAGGCAGAGACAGACAAGATTGCTTTGCGTTCAAGGCCAGCCTGGTCTAGAGTGAATTTAAGGCTAGCAAAGGCTGTACACACAGAAACCCTGTCTCAAACAACCAGGGCAGAAAGCCCATGATTCTTGGCCCACATTTCAGATTATTCCTAAAAAGGGGGGTGTATAATGTCACTTGTACTGATGCTGCTCTGCTCCCCAGGGGATGCACAGATGTCATTTGCTGTGTGTTGCTCTTCCTGGCCATCGTAGGCTATGTGGCTGTGGGCATCATAGGTAAGTGCTGGAAGGGCCGGCATGGCCGCTTCGATCCAGGGTGGTGCTGTGGCTGAGGAGTGACAGAGTCTATCTGTCTCTCCACAGCCTGGACTCATGGAGACCCTCGGAAGGTGATCTACCCCACTGATAGCAAGGGCGAATTCTGTGGGCAAAAGGGGACAAAAAATGCGTGAGTTTACTTATTTGCGTGCGCACTTAAGCAATAACATCCATGTGGGGGTCTTGGCAGACCATGGCAAGCTTGGTGTTGAGTGCTTTAACCCCTTGAGCCATCTTCTGATTGGGTAAGAACTCCTGACCAACTCTATTCACCCTCCTCCAACCCCAGGGACAAACCGTTCTTGTTTTACTTCAATATCGTGAAGTGTGCCAACCCCCTGGTCCTGCTGGAATTTCACTGTCCCACCCCTCAGGTAATGCCTTTCACATCTTACCCTTGGCGTTTCCGGAGCTCTCCTCATGAGCATCATGTGGGGCCTCCATCGCGGATGGTGTCTCTGCCCTGATTCCATAGCCCCTTCCTTGCGCTCCCCCAGATGTGCGTGAAGCAGTGTCCAGACCGATATCTCACCTTTCTGAGTGCACGCAACACTCGCGACTTTGACTATTACAAGCAGTTCTGTGTGCCCGGCTTCAAAAACAGTAAAGTGAGCAGAACGACCCCTTTGGTGCTCGGGTGGTGGACACCGGAAGGGGCTCTCGTCAGGGATTCGCTTCTTCCCATTCTCTCTACAGGGGGTGGCTGAGATACTCCGAGATGGGGAGTGTCCAGCGGTTATCATTCCCAGCAAACCTTGTGAGTATTGGGGATCCCACGTGGATGAGGTGCAGACTGGGGAATCTGCAAGGACTCCCTCTGACAGCGCCTTCTGGTCCCACAGTGGCCCAGCGGTGCTTTCCCGCCATCCATGCAAGCAAAGGGGTCCTCATGGTGGGCAATGAGACGACCTATGAGGACGGACATGGCGCCAGAAAGAACATTACAGATCTAGTGGAGGGTGCCAAGTGAGAGTGTGTGGCATCGGGCATCCTGGGGTGGGACTGGAGCAGACCTTCTCTGGATATGACTTGAGTCTCTTTCAACCCTAGAAAGGCCAACAAGGTTCTAGAGGCCCGGCAACTCGCCATGCAGATATTTGAAGATTACACTGTATCCTGGTACTGGATTATCATGTGAGTTGGAAGGAAGGTGGCTGTCCCCTGGCTACCACATCTGTGAGCTAACAGTAGTGTCACTCATGCCCCTGTCTTATCCCCCAGAGGTCTTGTCATTGCCATGGTGCTGAGTCTCCTGTTCATCGTCCTGCTGCGATTCCTGGCGGGCATTATGGTCTGGGTGATGATTGTCATGGTGATCCTGGTGCTTGGCTATGGTGCGTCTCCCCTTCCTCCTCCTCTTCCCTGCAGACCTGGGAAAGTGCCAAATGTCTGCTGCCTTGGGACAGCTGTCAAAAAAGCCATCCTCAGCCTTCAGATGTTCTTCACTGTTTAACCGACCAACGTGCTTATGTAGAGATTCATGCGGTTGTTGTAGGTACTTTGAGGCAGCCAGAGCCTGTCAGGAGCGGATGGATGAAATCCAGCTTCCTGGGGCTAAGCAGGCACTTACCTGTAAGCCCTCCAGTGAGGTACTATGGCTGTGGCTCAGTGGTGGGTCCCATTCCTAGGATCCCCCAGTGAGCAGCTGGGCTTGTGGCTCAGTAGTATAATGCTGGGCTTGTGGCTCAGTGGTACAATGCTGGGCTTGTGGCTCAGTGGTATAATGCAAGCGCGTGCAGGGTCCTGAGTTCCTTTCCCTCTCTACCACAGAAAAAAGAAAAGAAAAAAATAATTTACCTCTCAACTTTGAGACCCAGGGCCCCATTTGGCATTTTAATCAACAACAAGAGACATTGTGAAGACATCTCAAGACATCTCTTTAGCCCAGTGACTGGGCTTCTCACTGTGGTGCCCAGGGTGCCAGTTCAAATTCCAGCTTTGCTACTTCCTAGCTCTGTCCTGGGGCACATGACTAAGCCTCCTGTGCATAATTACTTCCACCATCTAATAGGAATAATTGCTTTTCTGGGTGGGAAATTTAATGAGAAGGTGGTAATGTAGTATTGTGACAATAATATTAAGATGAGAGCCTGCGAGGGTGGAGGCCTGCCTTGAAAACCAGTGGCTTGTGTTCTGATTAAGTTTTCTTCTTCTGTGGATTTTTTTTGGGGGGAGGGAGGGGTGTTTGAGAGAGTTTCTATATGTAGCCCCGGCTGTCCTGCAACTCACTCTGTAGACCAGGCTGGCCTTGAACTCAGTTCCACCTGCTTCTGCCTTCCGAGGGCTGGGATTGAATGTACGCGGTACTATGACCTGGCTCTTCTGTATTTTGATGTTATGCTCATTTATTATGTGTGTTTGTGTGCATGTACATGTGTGAGGACAAATTTCAAAAGTGATTTCGCTCCTTTTACTATGTGGGTACCAGAGGTTGAATTCAGGCTTGGCAGTGGGAGCCTTTATCCACTGAGCCATTACTGGCCCTTATTCTGATTTTCTTCCTTTTAAACTTCCTGAAAGGAACTTTCATCTTGGGATCCAGATACCAAAGCATACATGTTAGCGTGGTGGTCCTGCCTGTCATCTTCTGCCAGGGGAGGCGGAGTCAGGAAGGTCATAATTTGTGTATGGATCCTGCTACATACTAAGACCTAGTCTCAAAACCAAAGAGAGTTGTTCATGTTAACCACGGTTTGAGCTGTTGTTGGCAATTTAGGTGACTTGATATTTGGTTTTGATTTTTGAGACAGGGTCTCAGTGTATAGCCCTGGCTGGCCTGAAAGTGGCTGCAGAGATGTCTGCCTTTTCTGCCTCCCAAGTACTGGCATTAAAGGGGTGTGCCTCCATGCCTGGCTGGCTCAGGCTGTCATTAGACAGGAGGCTTCCTAACACCTATTTATTCTTTCACCCACTTTTCAAGCACAAGCCTGGACAATATATTAAGTTCCAGGTCAGTCAGGGCTCCATAGTACCTGTCCCTACACACTGCCCTATCTCAAAAGACAATCAGGAAAGTCACCGTCTGCGCTTGCTGCTCTACGCAGGCATATTCCACTGCTACATGGAGTACTCGAGACTCCGTGGAGAGGCAGGCTCCGACGTCTCCCTGGTGGACCTTGGCTTTCAGACGGACCTCCGAGTGTACCTGCACTTGAGGCAGACCTGGATGGCTTTCAGTGAGTTACAGCACCCCTTCCTCCCCCATGCTTGTATTATGGGAAACCTAGGAGGGATTGAAGAGGGACTCTGAAACGGGTGACTCTCAGCTTTTAGAGAAATCATTTAATTGTATGTTATTTTATTTATATCTTAAATCAATTTCATTTATTACTTTTAACTTTAAGAAATTGTATACTTCCTTGTTGAGAGGGGTGGTCTGTAACAAGGCCTCCTGTGTGGAGGTCAGACAGAGGAAGCTCTCACTAACTCTCTGCTTCCACTGTGGCTCTGGGGACTGGAAGCGTCCTTACAGCCCTGATGGCTGCCCACCCTTCTCCACAGTGATCATTTTAAGCATCCTGGAAGTGGTCATCATCCTGTTACTTATCTTTCTGCGCAAAAGGATATTGATCGCCATCGCCCTCATCAAAGAAGCTAGCAGGTGAGGCCTGGAGAGCCAGGGGTGTGTGTGCCTGGGGGCTCAGCCCGGCGTCTGAGCTTGATGTCTGTCTCTGTTCCTCCCCAGGGCTGTGGGACATGTCATGTGCTCCCTGCTCTACCCACTGGTGACCTTCTTCCTCTTGTGTCTCTGCATTGCCTACTGGGCCAGCACTTCTGTGTATCTACCCCTCATCAGTCTGGGGTCCCCAGGGACAGGTGTCCCTGAAATGCCCTGCAGTTAGGGTGGGTCTGCCCCCTTCTTTGTTTTACAGACTTCTATGACCTTTATATTGGGTAAAGGGGTGGCAGTATTTAGAGGTCTAAAGACAACTTGCAGGAGTTGTGTACTCCCTCTGTGAGTGGGTCATTGGGCTTGGTGGCAAGTACCTTTATCAGATGAGCTGGCCTCCTACCTCAGCTTCTAAAGTCTCAGGATTCCAAGGGTGAGCCAGCACTCCTGAGTTCCCCCACACCTTGGGGTCTCAGTTCCAGCTTTCAGTTTCCTTAATGAGCCTTCAGCTTCCTGTCTACTTCCAACGTAGCCGTGTACAAGGTTGTTGCTGACACAGCCTGCCCACTTCTGAGGAAAACCTGCAACCCAGAGGTAGGCGTTCCTATGGGGGAGGACAGGATTGCCCTGGCAGCCTCCTCTTGAAGATGTTTGTCTGATGTCACTTTTTTCCCTCTAGCTTTTTCTTCATTCTGGTGTGTATGTGTGTGTCATATATGTACATATGTGTTTGTCAAGGTCTCTGCTTTATATTTCTCAGCCTTATTCCTTTCAGACAGCATCTCTCACTAAATAGTGAGCTAAGCTGGTATCTGAGCTCCCTATGGCACGGGGGCTACAGGCTAGCACATGGTCATACCCATGTATTTATGAGCAGGATGGAGACTTGAACTCAAGTCCTCATTTTTAAGTCTCCTTACCTATTGCGCCATCTCTCCAGGCCTGCTAACATCTTTTTCTGGACTTTTGTAATGCATAGTTTTGCTTCTAGGACCTGTCCTTGGTCTAGCCTCAGCTACTCTGAACTGACACTGTGGCTCCTTATTCCCTCCCCCAGACCTTCCCATCACCGAATGAGAGCCTCCAGTGTCCTAGTGCCCGCTGCCAGTTTGCCTTCTATGGTGGCGAGTCGACCTACCATCGTGCCCTGCTGGGCCTGCAGATCTTCAATGCGTTCATGTTCTTCTGGCTAGCCAACTTCGTGCTGGCCCTAGGCCAGGTGACACTGGCCGGAGCCTTTGCCTCCTATTACTGGGCTATGCGGAAGCCTGATGATATGCCCGCCTTCCCCCTCTTCTCTGCTTTTGGCCGAGCACTCAGGTAAATAGGAGTGTTGGGGTGGGGAGGGGAGGGATGCGGGGACCTCTTCTGGCCGAGCCACTGATCCGAGATTTCGATTCCAGGTACCACACGGGCTCCTTGGCTTTTGGCTCCCTTATCTTAGCCATCGTGCAGATCATCCGAGTGATGCTGGAGTACCTGGACCAGCGCCTAAAAGGTGCCGCCCTTCCTTTTGCTTCAGCCAGGGCCTGGACTTAGCTCCTGATTGGGTGTTGCTTGAGGGGTGATGAGCTATGCCTCTGCTGGGTTTCCCTTTGTGAAGGGGTGGGGCTGAGTGGCAGAGGAGCCACTGAAGGCAGGCATGGTGACACAGGCCTTTAATCCCAGTACTCCAGAGTCAGGCAGATCTTTTGTGAGAGTTGGAGGCCAGCCTGGCCTACAGAGCGAGTTCTAGGACAGCCAGAGCAATGAAGCGAACCCCTGAGAAGAGTGAACTGAGTTGCTCAGAGTTCTGGGTGTCTAGGGGTGGGGCGGATCCAGAAAGGGCAGCTCTGGCTAACAAGGCTGGCTTGTTTTGAGGCAGCTTTTTACTGAGTAGTCCTTGCTGGCCTCAAACTCTGATATGCGATCCGCCTCCCTCTGTTTCTGGGTGCTTGGACTGAAGGTATACGTTACTGCTCCTGTTTTGTTTTAAAAGGCTATCATCCAAACTGACTAAATAGCCAAGGACGACCTTAGTTCCTGATCCTGGACAGTTACTTTTGTGGCCTGATTAATTTACTTCCGCTGAGGCAGACTCACTAAGTTGTTGAGGCTGGCCTAGCAGTTGGGACAAGCCCCAGACTTTGCAATCCTTAGCTGCCTTGCTGGAGCTTGGGGGTCTCATTCAAACGAAACCCATCTCCTGCTATCCTTTCACACACCCCCTTCTCTTTCAGTTGCACAGAACAAGTTTGCCAAGTTCCTCATGGTCTGTCTCAAGTGCTGCTTCTGGTGCCTGGAGAAGTTTATCAAATTCCTGAATAGGAATGCCTACATCATGGTGAACAGCAGGGCTGTGTTGCCGCCCTGGGTGGAAGGGTTCCCCATCTCCATCCCGTGGGCCTCAAACCTCCTTCTGTTCACTCCAGATTGCCATCTATGGCACCAACTTCTGTACCTCAGCCAGGAACGCCTTCTTCCTGCTTATGAGAAATATCATCAGGTGAGCGGGACACACCTTCACCCCCAGCCTCCCTGTCCCATCTCACCTTTCCCAGCCTTCCACTTACTGTGCCTCCCCTCCCACCCCCAGCCTCTCCCAGGCTCTGAACCCACGCTCACACCGCTCCCTTCACTCTTCCCCACAGGGTGGCCGTCCTGGACAAAGTTACAGACTTCCTCTTCCTGTTGGGCAAACTTCTGATTGTGGGTAGTGTGGGTGAGTGGTGCCCCGGGCCTGTCCACACTGGCATCTGGGAGCCTGTTGGGAGTGACCCGTAAGCTGGTGTCAGGCAATCTTCTGTGGAGTCCTTCCTTGAGGACGCAGCCTTGTCCCTTCATCCCAACACAGGCATTCTGGCCTTCTTCTTCTTCACCCATCGGATCAGAATTGTGCAAGATACAGCCCCACCGCTCAATTATTACTGGGTTCCCATCCTGGTGAGCACCTCTGGGGACAGACCAGGGTCTGGGTAGAAGCAGGGGGTGGAAGGTAGGGGTCTGGAATTGCGTAGATTCCTTTGGTGACGGTTGGGGGTGGCACAGTCATTGGTTATTTGGTCTCTAAATATTTACCGAATGCCTGCTGAAGGCACAGGGATGGAGGGGCTTTTCCTTAGGCACTAGCGTTACTGCCGTTAACGATTGTTTATGGTGTTTGTGCAGGGTGGATGCACTTGTGGAAAGTCAAAGACACTTAGACACTTGTGGGAAGTGGTTCTCTTCTCCAGTCATGTTTTAGGGATTGGACTCAGGTCATCTGGCTTGGTGGTCAGTGTCTTCATCCACCAAGCCATCTTGCCAGCCCTAATAATATATATATATATATATATATATATATATATATATATATATATATATTCAATAGGTCTTATCACTCTTACTATTATTGTAGAAAAATGTTATTCTGTTATTTAGGTTTTTTCCCATTTTGTTTGTTTTTTTTGAGGCAATGTTTCTCTGTGTAGCCCTGCCTGAACTGGAGCTGGCTCTGTAGACCAGGCTGGCCTCCATTGACAGAGATCTACCTCCCTATGCCTCCCAAGTGGCAGGAGTGGGCCACCATAGCCCTGCTCTTTTCTTGTTTTGTTTGTTTGTTTGTTTATTATATATAAGTACACTGTAGCTGTCTTCTGACACGCCAGAAGAGGAAGTCAGATCTCATTATGGATGGTTGTGAGCCACCATGTAGTTGCTGGGATTTGAACTCAGGACCTTCAGAAGAGCAGTCAGTGCTCTTAACCACTGAGCCATCTCTCTAGCCCTTTTCTTGTTTTTTTGAGAAAGGGTTTGTCTACATAACTCTGGCTGACCTGGAGCTCACCATGTAGACCAGACTGGCCTCAAACTCAGTGATTTTGTTTTTTATTTTGAAACAAAAGTCTCTCTATGTAGCCTTGGCTGACTTGAAACTCATTATGTAGACCAGGCTAGCCTCAGACTCAGACATCTGCCTACTCCAGCCTCTTAAGTGCTGGAATTAAAGGTGTGTGCCTTTAATTATCTCTATTTATTAGCTTTTACTTTATGTGTATTGGTGTTTTGCCTGCATGTGTGTCTGTGTACCGCATGCATGCATGATGCCCGTGGTGGCCAAAAGAGGGCATCAAATTCTCTGGACCTGGGACGTGGGATTACAGATGGTTGTGAGCTGCCATTCAGGCCCCAAGAATTGACCCCAGATTCTCTGGAAGAGAAGTCAGTACTCTTGTCTGCTGAGCCAACTCTCCAAAACTCCCCTCTTTGCCTTTTTTCCTTGACTGACATTGAGGCCAACATAGAACTTCTGATCTTTCTGCCTCCCAAGCCCTGGGATTGTGCCACACTGTGTCACCGCAAAAAAGGCCTTGCAGGTTAGATGCGTTGGACATTATCCAATGATGATGCTGACGGCACATACCTGCCGTCTCATCACTAGGAAGAACAGGCAGAAGAATCAGAAATAGAATAGTAAATTCAAGGCCAGTTCTGGCTACAGAATTCCCTATCTCAAAAAAAAAAAAAAAAAAAAAAAGGCAGGCAGTGGTGGTTCATGCCTTTAATCCTAGCATTTGGGAAACAGAGGTAGGCAGATCACTGAGTTTGACAAAGCAAGTTCCAGGACAGACAGGGAAAGCCTGTCTCGAAAATCATAAGAAAAAGAAAATATGGAATGTCTAGGCAGAGGGGACTAGCAGAGAGCCTGAGAACTGGATCTTTATTTCCTGGTAGTGTCTCCTGCTGGACCCAGGCTCCCTGGTTTTGGCTAGTCCAGGTGGCCAGCTTGTCCTGGGCTGCTAGTGTCAGTCTCAAGTGCTGGCATTACAGGGGGCCACCTCACTCACCTGATGCTTGCATGGGTTCGCGCAGTCTGTCTCAGGTCCCCAGGTTTGTACAGCAAATGCTTATCCACTGACCATCTCTCATGTACCCCAGGCAGTACTGGTACTTGCTGTACAGCCCAGGCTGCCCTCAGATTCAGGCTGGCCTTGCACTTGAGCTGCCAAAGTACTGAGATTATAGGCACGAACCATGTGGCCCTGTGGAATGTGGGATCCAACTTCATAATGCCCCATAATGCCTTATAAAACTGCAGCTGGGGGCTGGAGAGATGGCTCAGTTAAGAGCATTGAATGCTCTTCCAGAGGTCCTGAGTTCAATTCCCAGCAACCACATGGTGGCTCACAACCATCCGTAA
>NC_034599.1:16703420-16723923 GCF_900095145.1 Mus pahari
AAAAAAAAAAAAAAAACTGCAGCTGGATAAAGCCTCAAGGGAACGCATATAGTGCTCAGAGCATCTGAATCATGGGTGGTCTAGAATCAGCCAGGACCATGACCCGAGGACTTGCTGTTAGAGGTGAAAGCAAAAGCTAGGCGAGCTAGAAACTCGACAGCATGTGCCAAGGCCCTGGGGTTGGAAAAAGCAAAGACACTGTGGAGCTGCTTGGGTTCTCCTAAGGTGACATGTGGAAGGCCAGACCTGGTGTCTTCGGCCTGTCATTCCAGCCCTTGGGAGGTAGAGACAGGAGGATAAGGTGGTCAGTTTCATCTTGGCTACTTGTTTGAGGCCAGACTGAAAAATGTGTGAGACTATCTCAAAAAAAAAAAAAAAAAAAAAAAATCAACTCTAATCGGACTGGGTGTGGTGACTCATGCTAAGGTAAGGGTGAGGGAGATAAGTTCCTGCCACAATACACACACAGCATGGTGGTGCACATGTTCACCTCCAGTACTGTGCAGATCCCCAGAGCACACTGGCCAAACTTTGTAGCCAATCACTGAGCAGCAGTTTATCTCCTAAAACTAAGGTGAGGGTCCAGCAAGGAGGCTCAGAAACTCGCCATGCCTGGAGACATGAGTGCTGTCCTCTGGCCCCACATGGTGGGTGGAGAGAGTCACCTACCGCAGCTCTCTTCTGACTCCGTGGCACATTTCAACTAAGGTAGAGAGAGGTGATATCAGATACTGACCCGGCCTTCACACACAACAGCCACGAGGACTGAGCTGTGTACTGACCCGTAACCGCGGCCCGCTGAAGGCTAAGGGTAGAGAAGGGGCCTGCAGTGCAGTAAGAGGGTAATGTTCTTACTATGGACTCATGTCAGTTCCCAGCAACTGCACTAAACTCTGTAATTCCAGTTCCAGGTGATCTAGGTGCCTGTGGATGTACATATAATCAAAAGTAAACATGACGGAAAGCAAGAAGAGATTTACTCATGACCATATTGACATGATAAATAAATAAAATAAATGGTTTTTTTGGTTTTTTGGGTTTTTTGTTTGTTTGTTTGTTTGTTTTTGAGATTGGATCTCACTATGTAGCCCTGGCTGGCTTGGAACTCTATGTAGACCAGGTTGGTCTTGAGCCTCTGTCTTCCAAGTGCTGGGATTAAAGGCATGAACCATGCCTGAAGCTGAAAGGTAAATGTTTTTAGGGCTGGAGAAATGGCTCAGCAGTTAGAGCACTGTTATTCTTGCAGACGACCTGGGTTCAGTTCTCAGCACCTATATGGTGCCCCACAGCCCTTCTCAACTCCAGCCTAGGGCGTCTGGCAACTTCTGATGTTCATGGTTATCAGGCACACACAAGCTACCCATATAAACACACTAGCAACACACTCACACAAATCTTTTTTAAAAGGTAAAAAGATGTTCTAAAGATGAGGCAGGAGGATTGCCATGAGTTCTATAATGGCAGAGAGCCTCTTGGCTCATGAGAGAGAGAGGTTTCTCAGCCTAGGGACAGTGATGTGGCGGGATTCCTCTTTACCTGAGCTGGGCTAGAACAAGATGTTTTTTCCTGAACAGACAGTGATCATTGGCTCCTACTTGATCGCGCACGGCTTCTTCAGCGTCTATGGCATGTGCGTGGACACACTGTTCCTCTGTTTCTGTGAGTGACCCCTTTATCTCAGCCCACCAGGGGCCCTGACTTCCTTCTCCCCAGAGGACAGGAAATGCCTCCCTCCAATGAAAGCACAAAGCCACCCTCACCCCAGAGTTCCCCGGGGCTGGAGGTGTCCCTTCCAGGCCCATGCATGCCTTTCTGGCTTCCTCACCGCGCTTCAAGCTAACTGTTCCCCACCCCTCTGCCACCAAGATATAGCTGGAACACTCTGTCCCCTGGGTCTGTGGCTTTGAAATTTCTGGCTTTGTTGGGGACTAGCACAGGGTCCATGGCTGCCACTAACTCTGGTCTCCACGTGTCTTTTTCTCCCCCTCCCTTCTCCCCCATGCCTGCTGTGGCTTCTTTTCCGTTTTTTTTCTTCTGCCTCCCTTTTCCAACCCCTTCCTTTCCTGACCACCCCATTTTCCACCCCCTGCTGGTTCCTGGGGGGCCCAGGTGAGGACCTTGAGAGGAATGACGGCTCTCAGGAGCGACCCTACTTCATGTCGCCTGAGCTGAGAGACATCCTATTGAAGGGGAGTCCACAGGAGGGCAAGCAGGAGGAAGTGGAGGAGGAGTAGACAGTGAGGGAGCCGGGCAAGCTGGCCAGGGGGCCTCTGGAGACCGGGTTTGTGCATGTGATGGTGCTTCTTTGACTGGGAAAACGTGGGGCTCCTGTAGGCCTTCCTTACCCCTTTCTTTTCCAAAACTAGGCAGTCATCCTCTCACTGGGACATTGAGGCAGGGAGGGGCTCAGCCACTGAGCTCCTCCCCCAGCCCTTCCCTGGGGGATTCTGGCCCAGTGCTCTACCACTGAACTATGCCCCTAGCCTTGTTGATTTTGTATTTTGAGACATTGTCTCTCTCTCAGTCGCCCAGACTGGCCTTGGACTTAATAAGGTAGTGAATGCAGCCCTTAAGCCTGGCTTGTTTCAGCTACTTAAATACTTTGGGTGACAGGCCTTTGCTGCCACGCCCTGTTCTCCTGTGTGTTGCTTTCTAACCCTAAGGCTTCTCTATGGCCCTCTGTTCCCTTCCCTGCTCCCCACCCCCAACCCCCACACCTGCCTGACAACTCCCTCTCATGTCACCTGCTTTGGGGCTCTGTCCACAGTGGAGGATCTGGAGAGAAACGACGGTTCAGCCGAGAGGCCTTACTTCATGTCTTCCACTCTCAAGAAACTCTTGAATAAAACCAACAAGAAGGTGGCAGAATCCTAAAGACTCCTGCCTCCCCGCCGCCTCGGGACACCGTGATTCGGTGCTTGCTGTGCAGCTGGGTCTGAGTCCCCAGCTCATCAGACTTGCCTAACATCACTGCCTCTCTGCACCCTCCCCGAGTTCCCGGAACCTAGACGACTGGGGCATCTCTTCTCTATGCCAAAGGGCACTTGAGAGTTTTCAGTGCAGCCCTGGAAGGTGGGACAGAATGGATCTCTCCAGTCCTTACTGACTCAGATGGTGTCAATATGAACTTGAAGTCGAGAATGGGAGATGGCCCTAGGATGTCTGCAGCAAGCGTCGTCTTTGTATTCCAGTAACCCTTCCGGCCAAGAGGGAAAGACTGGATAAGAGTGGGCAAGTCAGCTCAGTGAACACTAGCGCCAGGCTCCCCAGCCAGGACGGAATTGGATCTCCGTGGCTGATGTACCTAAGGGCCAGCAAATACACGTCTCACTCTTAGTCCTTTGTAGCCTAGACAGACAGTAAGGGGTCTACCTGCTTCTCTTCCATCAGGCTCCAGAGCTGGATGGAGCCACCAAGTGTGCCTTCATATGTAACCCAACCTTCAGCCTGGGCTGGCTGCGGTCACAGGAAGAAGTGTGTACCCAGAACTGGAGGAGTCTTCTGGATAAACAGACAGCGCCTGGGAGGAGGGCCCTGTGCAAGGAGCCATTGAGTGGTGGTGGTGGTGAAGGTGGTTGGGAGTAGCTGTGGAAAACAGGCCTCTGTACTTAGACCCTACAGAATTGCTTTGACTGATGGCTTCCAAATGGAAAACTTGAGGTTGGAAAATGAATGAAAATAGGGCCTGTCTCCCCAGCCCTTTTTCTGCCAGTAATGCACACTGCTCTCTTTGTAAGAGGTAAGAAACTTAAGTTCACCCAAGGGATGGTTTCAGGGGATGAGGTGTGGGTGTGTTCTGTATTCCAAGTTAACTAGGCCTATCTGGTTTCTTTCACTTGAAACTAGAGAATCTGTTTGCCAAAATTCTTAATCTTGGGAGCCAGTAGACTGGTTCTTCACTTTACCTACCATATGCTAAGACCCTCCCCTCACCCCTACTTTGACCATCCGTAAGATAGCAGGATCTTGGAAACAAGGCTCCCAGCCTGGGGTCCCAGGGTTTCCTGTGCCTGCCTTGTGTGCCATCCCACCCCACCCTCCTCTTGTATGTCCAGCCCTATGCTTACATAATTGCATTCCAGCCAGTTAATAAAGTGCCTCTTGTACAGATACTGACCCGGTGTGTTTAATAGGAGTGTGGGATGCTGCCGGAAGGGAAGGAGGGACCACGCCCGCTCTGCAGCTTCTGTTGGGTCTGTCCCATAGGGCCCTGGTGAACAGAAGCTTCAGAGTAGGAACTGATTCCTAGACTCGAGAAACAGCCACTCGTCTCTCATCCCCTCAGTAGCTGCCCTGGACACGGACCCTGCACCTGCACCTGCACCTGCACCCAAGCCTGAGGCCTCACAGTCCTTGTATTACTTTAGTCTATTCTGTAATTTCTGGGTGTGTGTGTGTAAGTGTGCCCCACATGGATGCAGCTCCATGGAGACCAGTGGCGGGCATTGGAGTCCCTGGAGCTGGACTTACAGTGTTGTGAACCCGCTTGTCGGGGCTGAAGTCAGTTGGTTCCTCTGCGAGATCAGGATACATTTATTGTTTACATTTTTTTATGCTTTTGGACATTTTGTCTGCATGTACATCTGTGCACTCTGCCCGTGCCTCCTTGTTAGCAGAGACCAGAAGAGGACTTAGGGTCCTCTGGACCTAAGACAGTTGTGAGCCCCCCTCCCCCAATTTGTTTTTCTTTTTAAAGCTGCAAGCAGAGAAGGAGAGAAAGCTCAGCTATTAAAAGGAATGGATTCTCCCAGCACTTGGGAGGCAGAGGCAGACTGATTTCTGAGTTAAAGGCCAGCCTGGTCTACAAAGTGAGTTCCAGGATCTAGGGCTATACAGAGAAACCCTGTCTCAAAAACAACCAAAACCAAAAAACAAACAAAACAAAGAGGAAAGGATTCAGGGCCAAGCACCTGAATGGCACTTAACATATTCAAAATAGCAAATGATGATGATAGTAATACAATAATAATAATAATAATAATAATAATAATAATAATAATAATACAGAGGCTGCAGAGAAGGCTCAGGGGTTCTATATGTATTCTCCACAGAGGACCAGATTGGTTCCCAGGTCTTCATCAGCCAAATCACACCCTCCTGTAACTTGAGCTCCAGGGGACCTGACACACTGGTCTTCTTGGACACCCACGTGCAAATGCAGACACAAACACAAGTACTTTTATTTTAAGGTTTTTTTTCAAGACAGGGTTTCTCTGTGTAACAGCCCTCCCTGTCCTGGAAATCACTCTTTAGACCAGGCTGACCTTGAACTCGCAGAAATCTACCTGCCTCTGTCTCCTGAGTTCTGGGATTAATGGAGTGCACCACCACTGCCTGTCTCAATAAGTATTTTAAAAATATTTTTAAACCTTGTCTCGAAAAAACCAAAAAAAAAAAAAATTAAAAAATATTTTTAATTAAAAAAAAAAAAAAACTAAGCTGGATGTGATGGCAAAGGTCTTTAATCCTAGCACTCCAGAGGCAGGGGCAGGCGGATCTCTGAGTTCAAGGCCAGCCTGGTCTACAGAGTGAGTTCCAGGACAGTCAGAGTTGGTTATACTGAGAAATCCTGTCTCAAAATATAAGCAACAAACAAATCCAGAGCTGGAGAGACAACTCAGAGGTTATAAAAGCACTGGCTGCTCTTGCAGAGGGCTCAGGTTCAATGTCCAGCACCCACATAGCAGCTCACAACTATCTGTAACTCCAGTTCCAGGAAATCTGACACCCTCATTCACATACATGTGAACAAAACACCAATGGACATAAAATAAAAAGTTATTAAATATTTTTTTTATTTGTACAGGTGATATATATATATATATATATATATATGATGTCTGTGTACCAAGTGCATATTTATTGCCTGCAGAGGCCAGAAGAGGGCACTGTATCCCCTGGAACTAGATTTACAGATAGCTGTGAGTCACCATGTGGTTTCTGGGAATTGAACTCAGGACCTCTGGAAGAGCTGTCAGTGCTCTTAACCAATAAACCATCTCTATAGCAATTTACATTTATTCTTTTTGTGTGTATTCAGGCAAAAAAAAAAAAAAAAACCATACCAGTGTGTGTGTGTGTGTGGGGGGGTGTGTGTCCTAGGGATAAAACTCAGGTCCCCAGGTTTGGTGGCAAATGCCTTCAGCTGCTAAGCTAGCTTTGTTTCTGAGTGGCTCTTTGGGTCAGTCTGGCTGTCATACCGAAGGCGTACTACTGCCACCCGTTGCCTTCTTTTGTTACTGCATCATCTAGCCAACTATTGCTCCTGGAAAATCTTGGTTCTATCCAGCGTCCCATAGTCCCATCTGTCTCTGTGGCTCTCCTTTTTAGTAGAAAGTATTGTATCGAACAGGGTTTGCACACACCAGGCAAGTGTCTCATGTAGCCCAGGTTGTCTTCTGACTCCATCTTTATCTGAAGATAACCTTGAACTCACCTGTCTCCATCTCCAACAGTGGGATAACAGGCCTGTGACACCACATTGGGCTTACATGATAATGTTGGGGATAAAACCAGGACTTTGGAGGCTAAAGAGATGGCTCAGCTTCCAGAAGTCCTGAGTTCAATTCCCAGCAACCACATGGTAGCTCACAACCACCTATAATGGGATCTGATGCCCTCTTCTGGTGTACATAAAGACAGAGAAGTCATATATATAAAATAAATAAATCTTTAAAACAAAACAACAACAACAACAAAACCACCAGGGCTTTGTGTATGGTGGGCAAGCACTCTACCAACTGAGCCAACACTCCTTTTTTAATGTATCTTTAATTTTAACTTTATTTTTACAGGTTTTATATTTAAGATTATGTATGTGCCTGTGTATACATGTGAGTGAAGAGGCTATAAGAGGATGGTGTCAGATGCCCAGGTGCTGTAGTTATAGGTGATTGGGGGTCGCCATGTAGATACTAGGAAATAAACACAAGTCCTCTACAGAAGAAGAATATACTCATAAGCACTGAACTGTCCCTCCAGTCCACCCTCCCCACTTTTAAAAACAAATCTGAGACAGGGTCTCACTATATAATCCCAGCTAGCCTCAAATTCAGAGAGACCCACCTGCTTCTGCCTCCTGAGTCCTGGAATTAAAGATATATACCAGTACTTCCAGCCCTTTAAGTATTTTTTTAGATAAGGTCTACCTGTGTAGCCCAAGATGACCTGCAATTTCCTAAGTAGCCCAAGTTGGCCTCAAACTTATAATCTTGGTTCAGGCTCCCTAGTAGATGGTGTCTCAAGCACTCTGTCACTCTTGCATTTAGTCTTAGGAGGAAAGCTCTAGGAGTCATCCAGTTGCCTGGGGAACATGGATGGCTTTGAAAAAAGAATGCTAGAATGTCTGTCTGTATGTCAGTATGTCTATGTGTTTCTCCAGTTCTATCAGCAAGCAGTAGGCCCAGGAGCAGAGGCAGAGGAGGGCAGGCTAGGTGTGATGCTCAGGGGCAGAAGTGAGAAACAGGCTCATCCATTGAGCTTCAGAAATTCCAAGGCATCTTCTTCCTCTCCTCCCTTCCCCTCCCCTCCCTCCTCTGTGATGGAGATGGGAGCTAAGGGCTCAGTTATGCTGGACACTTTGCACTTGTGACTTGCTGCAAAAGAAACTTCAGGACTATTGGTGTCTGGAATTGCCATACAAACTTTATATACCAATCTCTGTTAAGTAAGAATAGTTAACCGGGCATGGTGGCGCACACCTTTAATCCCAGCACTCGGGAGGCAGAGGCAGGTGGATTTCTGAGTTTGAGGCCAGCCTGGTCTACAAAGTGAGTTCCAGAACATCCAGGGCTATACAGAGAAACCCTGTCTCGAAAAACAAAAAAACAAAACAAAACAAAAACAAAAAACAAAACAAAACAAAAAAAGAATAGTTGATTACACCACACCATACTACTGGACATCAGGTCCACAAGAAGGAAAACCCTAACTGTGGCACCAGTCTGTCCTCAGGGCAGGATTTTTATATTAAAAACCATGTTCAAAAGTTCAAAGGCAAACAGTGAAGTGGTACAGCATTTTAGACGAAGTATTATCAGCTATTATCAGCTGACCTCTTAGCTGATTGGTCCTGAGTGAGGTAAGAAGGGTGGTGGACAGGTGGTGAACAGGGAATTTCAGAACATGGAGACAACAGGGTACGAGTGATTCAGCCATAACTTTCAGGGTTATTTTTCAATGTCAAAGTAGTAACTATGAACTCAATCTGAATACAAAATGGCTACATTTATGTTGAAAGGAGCAGGCCTTAACAAAGACTAATTGGTTTAGGTGAAAATGAATTGGAAAGTTTTATCAAAATGTTTTAATATCTATCTATCTATCTATCTATCTATCTATCTATCTATCTATCTATCTATCTATCTATCTATCTATTGACAGTCTTTCTCTGTGTAGCCCTGGCTGTCCTGGAACTCACTCTATAGGCCAGGCTGAACTTGAACTCAGAGTTCTGCTTGCCTCTGCCTCCTGAGTGTAAGATCAAAACAAGAAAACATACCCTTCAGGTTAAAAGTTCTGTTTGTAAAATAGAATTTAAAGAATAAATTCCTGGTTTTCCTGTGTTAAGTCCTTACTCATTTATCTTCTGTTTGTGACAGGGTTTCTCTTTATAGCCCTGGCTGTCCTGGAACTTGATCTGTAGACCAGGCTGGCCTTGAACTCAGAGATCTGCCTGTCTCTACTCCCTGAGTTCTGGGATTAAAGGCGTGTGCCACCACCACCTGGCCGTATCTTTCTAACAATGTAAATCAGCCAACTCTCTCTCCTATGCACACCTTATCTCTCCTATAAAAAGGGCCTCAAGCTGGGCAGTGGTGGCACACACCTTTAGTCCCAGCACTCAAGAGGCAGGAGGATTTCTGAGTTCAAGGCCAGACTGATCTACAGAGTGAGTTCCAGGACAGCCAGATCTACACAGAGAAATCCTGTCTTGAAATCCACCCCCCCCCACACACACACACTGCCTGTCCCCCAAAAGGACCTCAAGTGGCCACAAGGGCTGCTGTCTCAAATCCCAACTTAGGGTGAGACAGCCAGCTTGCCATCCCAGGTACACCCCCAAATACAGTTGCTTTAGCTAGACAACTATAGATTTGGTTTTTTCTCCTCATGATTCTTAGGTTTAACTCATGTACTAAGATTAAAGGTGTGTGCCTCCATAGCTGGCTAATTCTTAATTTTGTTTTATTTATTTTATGTGTAATTTTTTGCCTCTGTTGTGAGACTCTCTCTGTGTCAGTGAGCACTCCCACACCAGTGAGAATGGAAGAGCGATGATTGGATTGGAGTCAGTATGCTCCCCAAAAGGCCTCAGTTCTAGATCTAGATCTTGTCTGTCTCATTTCATACTCTAAAGCCCCAAGGTGGCACAGGCACACAAGCCCGGCAGTCATCAGGTTGTTAAAGGTAACAAGACCTGTTTCAGTTATTTCCGGGTCAATCTCTTCCAGGTAGCAAGAGATGTCATGCAGTATTTTAAGTAAACCACTAAACAAACCAATAAATCGGTATCTAGTGTCTTTTCTACCTTGTTCTACTTTACTCCTTCCACCTCGCCTCAGTAACGCCTGACTCTATCCTGGAGGAATGGGTTGGTGCTTCACGGGTAGCATCTCGCGGTCTCCCATCTGCTCTTCTTTGTACCTCTAGCCTTAATCCTTTTTAATGACTTTTGGGCATTTTTTAATACTATCCTTGATTGATTAACATAAATCAGCATTTCTCATTAAAAACCATATGCTTCCCTTTCCAGTGGTAATCAAATCTAATCCTCTGTGGTCACAGAGGACCACTGCTGCTGCTGCTGCTGTTATCTGATTCTGAAGAGTGCTTTTCTGAACAATTGTTAAGTTTGTCTTGGCCTGAGTAGAGCTGGCTATGTTGCCCTTGTTCTTTGCCTACCACTACAGCATTGGTGTTCATGCATCCTGTCAGGGCCATTGCTAGCAGAACTGGTATAGGAGTTTTATGTTTTGAACCTGAGGGATATATGAACTGCTAGATATTCCTGGAAGCACATCTAAATCTGGGGCCAAGAATCGCAGTCTGCAACTGTCTTCCAGGGAGTGTTATTTTCCCCAGGTTTTCTCCTGTAAGGCAGGCTCTTTATGGCCTCAACTCCGTGTCCCTCCCTGGGAACTCCCTTCCAGGCCCACTTTCATGGGAAAGGTCACATGTGACCAGTATTAATGATGAGACTAATAGCTCCTCCCACAATCCCCCTTTGTGTCTGCTGTCCACAGGCTGTTGCTAGCTGGGGCCATCTCCAACAAGAATCAGTCTGCTGTGTTGCTGTGGGCAGTCAGAACACAGCGTGATGAGGTCCTAGGGACGAGCCAGCCATGGATGAAGGAGATAAGACAGAAGCCCTCAAGAGGGTAGTTGGCCATATTGATGGGTTTCTAGGGATTGGAGTTGCCCTGGCACAAGGTTGCTTTCCAGACCATCTGGACTGCTCTTAACTCCAATTGGCCAGCCCTCAGGACCATCTTCTCTTGAACTCACCTAACCCATGGCAGCTTCTCCTCCATTCATCATCTTCTCTCTTAGTTCTCCCAAGCACAGGAATCCTAAACTCCACCTATGTTTCTTCTGCCCAGCTGTTGGCTGCTGGCATCTTTATTTACCAATCAGAAATAACTTGGGGGCTGGGTCACATAGTATCACTTGGTTCTCTGTTCAGATTTCAGATATTGGGGGCCCACACTTAGCATTACAATAGACAGCAAGACTGAACCTCAATGCTGAGGGGCTGAGTGGATGCGCACTTGCAGGCTCAAGAAGGGCATCAAGAGTCAGAGTAGATGGCTCAGAGGTTAAGAGCACTGACTGTTCTTCCAGAGGACCTGAGTTCAAATCCCAGCAACCACATAGTGGCTTACAACCATCTGTAATGAGATCTGATGCCCTCTTCTGGTGTGTCTGAAGACAGCTACAGTGTACTCATATATAATAAAAAATAAATAAATCTTTATTTATTTATTTATTTATTTATTTATTTATGTTAAAAAGAGTCAGAGTAGGAGTTGTCATCCCCATTCCCAGGCCATTTTGGGATGGTCAGTTTCAGAGGCTAATTTGAGCTGACTCACCTGGTTCACTACTGTCCAGAGTCTACAGCAGCTTTGGCACAGGGGTGGTGTTTCCGTGGCTTGACTCCTGCAACATTAAGAGCCGAGGGAGGGGGGCAATTTTGGGGCAGTGTCATCCGAATCTTTCAAGAACTACTAGCAGGGCCTGGTAGCGCAGGCCTTGAATCCCAGCACTCGGGAGGCAGAGGCAGGCGGATTTCTGAGTTTGAGGCCAGCCTGGTCTACCAAGTGAGTTCCAGGACAGCCAGGGCTACACAGAGAAACCCTGTCTCGAAAAACCAAAAAAAAAACAAACAAAAAAAAAGAACTACTAGAGGTGGGTGTGCCTAAACTGTCAAAGGTTCCCTGAGTCTTGTGGGAGGAGTGGATGAAGGTTGGGGGCCAAACACAATCTCAAGATGCACCCAAACTGCACACGTAGCAGGATTCTGGCCAAGGGAGGCCTGTTTCTTGGCAGGGTTTGGCTAGTGCTGTTTTTAGAGTCCTGTTTATTCTCGAAACTTGGCCTGAAGATGGAAGGTGGGTACTGTATTATTTCCCTAGGTAGTAGCAAGTGCTGGTGCTCTCTGCTCACGTCCACTTCTCCAAGTTTAAATAAGCAGGACCAATTGTTTTGTGTTAGCATGGGCTTTGGGTCCCCGAGTGGGATTATCCTGATTGTTTTTGTGTTAGCATGGGCCTTGGGTCCCTGCTCAGGATTATCCTGAGCACACTGCAGACAGGCAGGCCTTGCTAGATTGTTGGGTCAGCGTTAGCAACCTTGGAACCAACAAGTATCTTTGCAACAATTCTTTTGGGGAAGCAGCATTTATAGTTGGGTTGTTTAACCAGCTTGTCATTGGAGTCTGGGGACTGTCATCTCTGGAATTATCTGTGATCATCCGCCAGCCCTCCTGATTTTGAGTATCCTCTACACAGGTTGCTTTTTCTTTGTTCTGGCTTCTATGAGAGAGCTCTGCAAGCAGAAAGAGTGTAAACATATCTTCTGGGGATGTTGGAGGGGACCGCAGAGTGGTATTTTCATGTACTAAACCCTAAATCTTGGGTCTTTGTGTGAGCTTGGCAGAGCACCAGTGCCACAGGCCAGGGTATGTGTGTGTGTGTGTCTGTGTGTGTGTGTCTGTGTATGTGTCTGTGTGGTGTCTGTCTGTGTGTGTGTGTATCTGTGTGTGTGTCTGTGTGTGTGTCTGTGTGGTGTCTGTGTGTGTGTGTGTTTGGGATAGGCAGCTTCTAGGATTTGGTTTCTGTTTTAATGTCTTTGCCCCTGAGGTAAGCAGGTAAGCAGGTAAGCAGGTAAGCAGGTAAGCAGATGTTTCCTTTCTCCATATATGGCTGCTCTGAGTCTCGATGTTAGGGACGATTCCCCCCCCCCTGTTGTATGCTTCATTCAACTGTAAACAGCTTCATATTCAAGTTCAGGAGAGTTCACCCGTCAGACTTGCACTGAGAAGAAAATCTCTTCTAATCCCTGTAATCATGGAGGGCTCTCCCTTCTCTTCAGGCAGTCTTGTTTCTGAACTTAGGTCCTGGAGACATTGCTGTGACTTTGTGGATGAGTGGAGAGCCTGGCACTTTCCTCACTGGCAGTGTGGCTGCAGCTGGATGAGCAGGACGAGGAGGTCTTGCGGGTGCCTTGGAACCTATCTTGTGGCACTGACAGTTAAACTGCTCAGTGAGGCGGCATCCTGAGCAGGTTTCATCCTTTGGAAAGGCTGATGGGGGCGACCTTAGCATCCTCAGGCATAACATGCATACAGAAACATGTGGGCTGTGCAGACCAGGATTATGTGTGCCACACTATATCCCCATGCCCGGCAGCTCCTATCACTGAAGGCGATTGCTGGTCTAGACGAGTCAGTGGGTCTGCAGGTTAGGGTTCACTTAGATCCCACAGCTACAGGGCTGTGGACTCCTTACAATCATTCATAGTTATTCAGAAGTTATACATTCCAATTTTAAATTTCTAACCTATTTCTCCAGAGACCAATACTATAACATAATTGGTTTTTTTTTTCAAGATTTATTTATTTATTATATGTAAGTACACTGTAGTTGTCTTCAGATACTCCAGAAGAGGGCATCAGATCTTGTTACAGATGGTTGTGAGCCACCATGTGGTTGCTGGGATTTGAACTCCGGACCTTCGGAAGAGCAGTCGGGTGCTCTTACCCACTGAGCCATCTCACCAGCCCAACATAATTGTTAATATTCTGTATATACTTTTAAAAGATTTATTTATTTATTTATTTATTTATTTATTTAATCTATGCAAGTACATTGTAGCTGTCTTCAGATATGCATGTGGCTACTGGGAATTGAACTCAGGACCTCTGGAAGAGCAGTCAGTGCTCTTAACCACTGAGCCATCGCAGCAGCCCCTGTATATACTACTATTACAGTGGCAGTTATTCCTTTTTTTGTTTGTTTGTTTGTTTTTTCGAGACAGGGTTTCTCTGTATAGCCCTGGCTGTCCTGGAACTCGCTCTGTAGACCAGGCTGGCCTCAAACTCAGAAATCTGCCTGCCTCTGCCTCCTGAGTGCTGGGATTAAAGGTGTGCGCCACCACGCCCGGCTCTAGTCTAGTCTTGTCTTCTCGTCAGAGACTCTGGTTCTGAGTCTCACAGTCCCCTTGGCCCCTGGAGGGGGACCCAGGAGTCTTTTCAGGGGTGCACTATTCCCAGTTCTGAAGACTTTCAATGCGCTGAGACAAGCAGGAACATCAGTCTCTTGATTAACTTTGTCTGTTGAAGGAGATCTCACTGCAGTCTCCAGGGATGCTGTGAGACTCCCTCTGGAGTTAAGTGTTCTGAAACCAAGGAGAATGGAGGAGAGGAATGCCACACCACCTCCAGTAGGATCTGTGTGACAACTTCCATAGACCTCAACCAGTTATGGAGTTCTTCGATGGAGAAAAATTATTGAGCCGTAGTTTTCATGGCAATTTATCTGTTTTGTTTTCTCTTATTCCTTTTCTTATTTACATGTTCCTGGTAGCCTAGGCCAAGATCTTAGGCAAGAATAATGGGTAAGAAATCATCCCTAGCCAGGGGGTGGTGGCGCACGCCTTTAATCCCAGCACTTGGGAGGCAGAGGCAGGCGGACTTCTGAGTTTGAGTCTACAGAGTGAGTTCCAGGACAGCCAGGGATACACAGAGAAATCCTGTCTTGAAAAAAAGAAAAAGAAAAAGAAAAGAAAGAAAGAAAGAAAGAAAGAAAGAAAGAAAGAAAGAAACCATCCCTAGAGATGGGGTCACCAACATGACCTTATCCCTGGGAAACCAACGCTTTACTTTTTAAATCATTTACCAAACTATTATGATAAAAACTTTTCCAACAATAAAATTTCATAAGGCTACAAGTGTGTCATTGGAGGTGGGTTTTGGTAAAGAAATCCTTAATTAAAATAGTTTAAATTTACAAATTGTAGATTTATAAAAAATCAGGCATTAGATGTTAAATAATAACTGACCATGGGGCTGGAGAGTTAGCTCAGCAGTTAAGAGTACTGACCGTAAAGATTTATTTTTTTTTTGTAAAGATTTATTTATTTATTATATGTAAGTACACTGTAGCTGTCTTCAGATACTCCAGAAGGGGGAGTCAGATCTTGTTATGGATGGTTATGAGCCACCATGTGGTTGCTGGGATTTGAACTCCGGACCTTCAGAAGAGCAGTCGGGTGCTCTTACCCACTGAGCCATCTCACCAGCCCCATAAAGATTTATAACCTGTACTTGGAAATATGCCACTAGCCTTGGAGGCAGCCCCCACTAAATACATCCTTTTCGAATTGTTATATTTTGATGATTTATGTTAATACTGATGTTACCTGTTCTGTATGTAATTCACTGAATACATAGTTTCAGTGACAAATGATTTTTGTTGGTATTTGTGATTGTTTCACTGGATAGTTTCTAAGAGTTGTAATTTTTTTTTTTTTTTTTTGGCTTTTCGAGACAGGGTTTCTCTTCTCTGTGTAGCTCTGGCTGTCCTGGAACTCACTTTGTAGACCAGGCTGGCCTCGAACTCAGAAATCCGTCTGCCTCTGCCTCCCAAGTGCTGGGACTAAAGGTGTGCGCCACCACCGCCCGGCATGTTTGTTTTTTTTAATGTATAAAGTCCCCTGCTTGAGAGCTGCAAACTACACTCAGATTCAAACTGCCTCTGTGTTTGTTTCTGTTTGTCACTGCCAAATCCTTACCCACCTAGCTTCGAGAACCCTCATCCCATACCTGACTGGGGTGGTCTGAGGCAGGGGAGATTTCATTGGGGGACCAGAGTTAGGATGCTCGGGAAGGCTTCAATGCTGGGGCCAGTTTGCTTTATCTCTCTCCACCTTTCTGCTTCCCAAGTGCTGGGATTAAAGGCGTGGGCCACCACAGCTTGGTTGCATTTTCATTTCATACTTTAAAGCCACAGGCAAGCAAGGGAGATTTTACAGAAGTTTGTGTAACAGCAGGTTACTAAGGGCAACTGCCCATTGTTTTACCTATTTCTCTAGGCCACTATGTTCCATGTAGCAAGTGATGTCATGTTTTGCAAATAGGCAGTACCAGCAGTGATTTAATAACTGAGTATGTCAAAGATCAGTGTCTACCTTTTCTGTTAGTCTAGGTCACCTGCAAGTATATGTGTTCTAAGTGCATTCCTGGTGCCTATGGAGGTCAGAAGAGGGTGTTGGACCCCCTGGAACTGGCATTAAGAACACTGTAAGCTGCCATGGGCTGCTGTAATGGAAACCCAAGTCCTCTTCAAGAGCAATGAGTGTTCTAAACTTCAGAAGCCTTTCTTCAGCCCCAAAGTGCTGTTGCTCTTGCCTTTAGACTGGGTCTTACTGCACAGCCCTGACTGGCTTTGAATTTAGAGATTTGCCTGCCTCTGCCTCCTTAGTACTGGGATTAAAAGCTTGAAGGTCCACAACCAGCTAAAGATGTATTTAAGGACTGGAGAGATGGCTTAGTGATTAAGAGCACTGATTGCTCTTCTGAAGGTCCTGAGTTCAAATCCCAACAACCACATTGTGGTTGACAGCCATCCAAAATGTGATCTGACACCCTCTTCTGTTGCGTCTGAAGATAGCTACAGTGTACTTAGATATAATAATAAATAAATCTTTAGACCGGAGCAAGCAGGGTTGCCTGGAGCGAGCAGAGGTCCTGAATTCAAATTCCCAGCAACCACATGATGGCTCACAACCATCATTACAGGTACAGTGTACTCATATACATAAACTAAATAAAAATAAATAATTCTTAAAAACGATGTATTTTCGGGAGGCAGAGGCAGGCGGATTTCTGATTTCGAGGCCAGCCTGGTCTACAGAGTGAGTTCCAGGACAGCCAGGGNTACACAGAGAAACCCTGTCCGGAAAAACCAGAGAGAGAGAGAGAGAGAGAGAGAGAGAGAGAGAGAGAGAGAGAGACAGAGAGAGAGACAGAGACAGAGACAGAGACAGACAGACACTGAGAAAGGCTGAAAGAAAAAATAATTTACTAACATCTGTATGCAGGGGAGGCGCCTCAGAAGTAACTCCAGTTCTGGAAGATTCAACACTCAGTCTTCTGATTTTCTGGGGACCCTGGCACATATGTGATGCACAGACACAATGTGTTGCAGACATACACGCAGTCAAATCATTAAAAAAAGAAATTAAAAATCCATCTGAAAACCCGCAGGGAAACCGTACTAAGCATCTCTACCACTTGGTGGCGCTGTTAGAACAGGTGTGTCATTTAGAGCGTCTTCCTGTGTCAGAAGCAGCTTAGGTCTCCTACAAATGGATTCATTTATAAATTTTTCCTCAATTTCAGACTTTGGGTGAGGTAGGTCTCTAAAACCTACTAGCCGAGTTAAGAAGAAAAAAAAAAGCCAGATACCAACTCTATTATTTGATAGCAGCAATAAATCCCTATAGATGGACACCAGATATGAAGAAGGATGGGACCTGGGTGTTTGAGAGCTTTGTTCTGGTCATTCTTGCCTGGAATTTGCCTGTTTTGTGTGTGTGGTACGGGGGTCTGACCCAGGGCTAAGCACTCTCTCTTTTTTTAAATTTTTAAAAAATTTTTATTTATTTATTTTGGTTTTTCAAGACAGGGTTTCTCTGTGTAGCCCCGGCAGTCCTGGAACTGTAGACCAGGCTGACCTCGAACTCAGAAATCCGCCTGCCTCTGCCTGCCAAGTGCTGGGGTGAAAGGCGTGCGCCGCCACTGCCCGGCGGTAAGCACTCTTAACACAGAGGCAATCTATTAAACCCCCAGTTGCTTAGTGACAAGGCCTTATTTGTAATCTAGCTACATCAAAGTGGAGGCAGAGCCTTCGAGTTTAAAGCCAGTGTGGGTAAAATAGCAAAACTATTTCAAAAATACAAACAGGAGGAACGGTGAGACGGCTCAGCAGCATGACGACGTGAGTCTGCGCCTCTTTACCTATTGCGGAGGAGCCCTGGACCGGTGTTGACAACCGCATGTGCGTGTCTTTCAATGCGGTGTCCGTCAAGGCTGACGCCGAACCACGGCGCATGCGCACGCCCACGAACGCACTCGAACTGGAGTCGTCACAAGGGCCCACCCCTGCTCCATTGCGTCACGTGATAACGGTCGTTCGGAAAATAAAACAAAAAAACAAAAACCGCCTTTGGAAAAAAAAAAAAAAAAAACAAATGAAATGGATGGTCTCTCGTCAGGTGATACGGGTCTACCAATAGTGAAGCCGGTCAAGAAACAACAAGAAAGGCCCGTCTCGTGACGGAAGCGAAGCCAGCCACTGCCACGTGACCGACCAAACCCGTGAGAGAACTGGCCCGACGCTGACGTCACGCCGTCAGACCCAGTCGCTAAGTCAACGTCACGTGATACAACCCCCGCCCCTCGTCTTCCCCCGCCCACTGGGGGTTGGGCCTAGGTGGCTCGCCCACGTGATGCGGGGGCGGGTCGCCGCCAGTCACGTGGCCCTGCACCTCCCCGGCGCGCGCCCGCCCGCCCGCCCGCTCGCTCGCTCGCCCCCGGTCCCCGGCTCCTCCTCCTCCTCTTCTCGCCATTGCAGTTGGGACTGAAGCAGCCCCGGCGAGAACCGCGTGGCTTTTTTTTTTTTTTGAGGGGGGGGTTGTGAAGACTCGGGAAGGCTCGTGGCAGGAGGGCGGCGGCGCCTGAAGCCGAAGGACGGGGAACGCCGGCAAGGTAAGTGGCAATGTGGCGTCTCCCGCCTCCCCCCCTCCCTCCGCCCGTTCTCCCCCTTGTCAGCGACGGCCGGGCTAAGAGGATGCCGGTGACAGGGCCGTTGCCATCCCGCCGACCCTCCCCTTCGCTCGGCTCTTGCATCTCTCGGCGTCTCGCTCCTGCCTCCTCCGGCCTCGCTCCCGCGCTCGGCCGTTACTCTTCCCCCATTGTGCCGAGGAAACAAAATGGCGGCGGCGGTGCCCCCGTGCGCGCGCATCCCTTCTCCCCCCTCCGTGGCCCCCTCGGCCCCGGCCTGGGCGCTGCTCCCGGGGGGTGCGCACGCACTGTGCTGCCCTCCCCTCTCCACGGGCCGCTCGCTTTCCCCCAGCCCGAGCTTTTGTCTGGTGCTTTGGCCCCGCGCACGCGCGCACGTGTTGGAGCACACACCCCCTCAAATGTAGAGCATCCCAGCGGGCGCAGAAGGGGAAATCTCCATCCTTTCCTCGCTTTACCTCTGTGTTCAGGTACATCCTTGGCTCCTAGGAGGATGGCAGGTTCATCTCAGTTCCCATGGCGGGAAACATGTCTTCTTTGTCCTGAACACGGTCCTGAACAGGGTCCCTGGAAACCCTTTGCCTAGACGATCGTTGAGAGAAGCATTTGTGGATTCACCGAGTTCTTAAAGCCCGGATCTGTAGGTTTCCTCCAAATCAACACCCAGACTTAAGATCGTTTTGAGTTTCCCGACTTTTTAGACCAGGTGGTTTTCATCCATGTGATTCACAGCTTGTTGAGGCTAGGCCTCTAACCCCCCCAAACGGTGATGTCTTGTGATGGTTTTGGGGGGGGGCGGCGGCTCTGATCTGTAGATTGCCATGATTGAAGTCTTTTGAACGTGAGTGCTTAAAATTTTATTTCAAGTAGTTGAGTAGTGGGAATTCACCTTAGGTTTTTCCACAATTGGGGTGAGCTACTTGGGGTGTGTTTACCCCCTTGTTATGGGTCCAAACTGGGAAAGAGTAAGCCATCTCTTAGTGAAATTGCTGGTAAGTTGGTGTTTAGGACACGTGCTGGATCTGCAAAGAGGCCTCAGTTTCTGTGGCACCCCTTGCTGTTGGGGTTCAAGTATTCTCTGTATCTTTCTGGTGTAAAATTCTGTTCTATTTAAAATGTCCAGCATGGTGATGATATCGTGTCCACAGGAAAAGGAGAAGTTTAGGACTTCTCTCTTGTTTTTCACTCAGGTTTTTGTGGGTGGGATCCTCTGCTGATTGATTATAGAGTTCTACCACTATTCTGTGAGTGGTAGCCACTGCAGTCACTCAGCCTGTGAGTGAAGTGAGGAACAGCAGCAAAGGAGAAAGGCCACTGCATAGAGCTGAGAGGTCTTGGTCCCCTAGCTGGCATGTTGTGGTAGCTCTGGTTGCTGAGGCTTGTGAGTGGGATCTGCAGGCCCCAGGTGTCTTGGCTGTCTGGAGGTCTGCAGTCCGGACTGGAGGCTGGTGACTAGTACCAGGCTGCCCTGGCAAAGCCGGGCCCTCTATCAGTCTCTCTCTGATGATTGGGACCAGCCTGGGATTCCCCTCCTGCTGGAGCTGAAAAGGGCATGATTTCAGTTTTTCTGTTGTAGCTTAATGGATACCTGTAGGCAGAAGTTCCTTTGGCTTTTTCTAATATCGTTTTCTAGGCTCATGTTACTGTGAGTAATCTGTGTGCTGTTCTTTATTTCCCTCAACTTCTGGTCTTTGACTAACTGGATAAAGGTTTGCTTTTTTTTCCCCCCTTCTTTTTTTGAAGTAGTGTCTCACTATGTAGGCTTTGAATGTAGACTCCTTCTGCCATAACCTTCTCAGGGCTGGGATTATGTTTGTATGTCACTACACCAAGCCTTTGTCCCCCCACCCCACAGCCTTTTGCTCTATGGGCAAGGCATCCTAGTATGGGCAGGACTTGGTACCAGGAGGACGGTATAGGTGTGAGTTAGAAGAGTCTTTTGCACAGGATCTCAATGTGTAGCCTGAGTGGCCTCTTAACTTTTGGAGATTCTTTTGTCTCTGCTTCCTGAGTGCTGGGATCAAAGGTGTGAGTCACCACATCTTGCTAGAAGTTCTTTCTTCTCCGTGCTCTTTCCCTCTTCAGATAGAGTCTCATTTTGAAGTCCTTACTGGTCTCCCAAAGTTCCTTAATCTGAGTCTGGGATTGCAGGCTATGCTGGTATGCCTTTTCCTCTCTCTCTCTCTCTCTCTCTCTCTC
>NC_034599.1:16725098-16736934 GCF_900095145.1 Mus pahari
CTGGGATCAAAGGCATGGGCCACCACTGCCCAGCCACTTCTTTTTCTTTATGGGTGTTTTGCTTGCATGTATGTCTGCACACCACATGTCTGTGCCTAGTACCTGAGGAGATGAAAAGAGGGTGTTGGATCCCAGGAAGAGGCTGGAGTTATGGATGGCTGTGAACCCATAGGTGGATGCTGGGAATTGAATTCTTCTCCAGTGCACAAGTGCTCTAAAACATGAGCCATCTCTTCAGCCTATAGCTTCTCTTTCTCTTTTTTAAATGTTTTGTAGAGGATGTCCAGTTGAAACTTTGTTTCTAATGAAGATACTGAAAATATAAGTGAGGGCAGGCAAGATGGCTCAGTGAGTTAAGGTACTTGCCACCACGCCTGACAACTTAGTTCTGTTCCCAGAATCCACATGAAATGAGAGGACTGCCCCTGTTTGCCATACTGGTATGGGCATACCCACAGCACACACACAATAAACAAATGGAATACAAAATTAAAAGAAGAAAACACAAGTAGTTTAACAGTTTGCTTTCTGTCTTGCCACTTGTTTATGTTACAGTTTTGGGGAGATACCAATGCCTGTGCATCCAGTTCTAACAGTTAGCTATGATTGCAGCCCTGTAAAGTATAACTAATTTGAAAAGAAATCATTGTGGGTTTTTTGTTGTTGTTGTTGTTGTTTTGTTTTGTTTTTCTTTTTGAGATATGGTTTCTCTGTAACACTGGATGTCCTGGAACTCTCTTTGTAGACTAGGCTGGCCTCAAACTCAAGAGATCTGCCTGTCTGCTTCCTGAGTGCTGGCATTAAAGGTGTGAGCCACCGTCTGTTAAAAATTTATTATTCAAGGGCTTTTCTTTACATTAAAACATGCTTTAATTATGTGCCTGTTTGGTTATGTGCAAGTGAGTACAAGAGGCTGAGGAGGACTGGTATTTGTTAGATTTCCCTGCAGGGGAAGTCACAGGCTATTGTGATCCACCACCTATTGTGGGTGCTGGGGATCAAATGGGTCCTCTGCAAGAACAGCATGAGTTCTTAACCCCTGGGCCATCTTTATCTAGTACTCCCTCTCCCCCTACCCCCAAGGAATCTGCCCTCTTTTTTTGAGTCAGGGTCTCACTTTGTAGTCCTGGAAGGCCTGTGGTTTTCATGCCTCACCCTCAAAGGAGATGCTCCTGCTCTACTTGCCAGCTTGGGTCTGTGCCACCTTTTCTTTCTTTCTGTTGACCTGCTGTGTCTGTTCTGGAACCTGCTGTGTAGGTCAGGCTGACCTGGGACTCCTGGATTCACCTTACCTGCTATATATGTCTGAGTCCTCACACCCACATTTTCTTTCTTAGATTCATTGCATTTTTGGTTGTGTGCGTCCGTGCAGGTACCGTCAACATGTGAGTGCAGGTACCGTCAACAGCTAGAAGAGGATGTTGGATTCTCTGGAGCTGGAATTACATGGGTGCTGGAGCCACTCTACCTCCCATCCTACCTCCCATTCTGGAGACGGGGTTTCACTGTGTAGTATGAACTTGTAACCAGTGTCTGTGTGTGTGTGTGTGTGTGTGTGTGTGTGTGTGTGTGTTTTCCTCTTCTAGACAGGGTTTCTCTAACAACTCTGGCTTTCCTGGGACTCACTCTGTAGACCAGGCTAGCCTTGAAATCACAGAGATCTGCCTGCCTCTTCTGAGGCTGGGATTAAAGGTGTGTGTCACCACTGCCTGGCCCTGGTGTATGGTATTAAAGAACAAAGTGTTGCCTTTGATTTGTTTCTGGGTGTACTGTTTGGGGATGTTTTTTGCAGGTTAATTGTTGCTCTTCATAATTTATTTAAAAAGCCAGGCCAGAGGACCAGGGCTGTAGTCTCAGGAGGCTGCAACAAAGGACAGTGAGCCTGGGAGGAGAGGGAGGCAGAGTGAGACCATGTAAAACAGTACCAGAGTGTAGGTCCCAGCATTGTAGGAGAAAGCTGCGCAACCTCTGTCTGTATACAGGGACTTGTGCAGCCATGCAGGAAGGGGTCTCTAGAGAGTCAGTGTTTTCAGAGGTACGGCAGGATGGCTGACCACAGCTGTACCACTTAGGTGTGTATATGCCTTGGGGAGGGGAGCTTGAATTATTTTTGTTGTTTGCTTGAGTCTATTATTTATTCATTTAAGTTTTTTTTAAAGATTTATTTGTGTATATGAGTACACTGTAGCTGTCTTCAGCTATAGTGTACTCACACCAGAAGAGGGCACCTGATCTCATTCTAGATGTTTGTGAGCTACCATGTGGTTGCTGGGAATTGAATTCAGGACCTTTGGAAGAGCAGTCAGTGCACTTAACCTCTGAGCCAACTCTTCAGCCCATTTATTTAATTTTCTTCTGCTATTAAAAATCCAGGGCCTCACACATACAAGGATGTCATGTTCATGTAGCCCAGGCTGCTTGACCTGCTGACTACCTCTCAAGTGCTGGTGACAGACGTTAGCAGGATGGTGGCTGAGGCAGGGAAGGGGTCAGGTGACAACACTGTCTCAAAAGTGACTAGACAGGGTGATACCTTTAATCTTAGCATGGAGGAAACAAAGACAAGTGTGGATCTTGGTGAATTTAAGGTCAGCCTGGTTCATAGTGAGTTCCAGGCCAGGTAGGGATACATAGTGAAACTATCCATGCTCCCAGCCCCACCAAAAATAAAATAAAATAAAATAAAACGGGGGTTTAGTAGTGGTTAAGAACACTTTGTTTTTCCAGAAGACTTAATTTTGGTTCCCAGCACCCAAGTCTGCAGACTCAGAGTTACCTGAAAGTCAAGCTCTAGGAGATCCAGCACCCTCTCCTGGCTTCTACTGGCACCTGCATACAATTGATATCCACATACACATAAATAAAAATAAATCTTAAAGTTAAAGGGGTGGTGGGGGGAGAACAAAAGATGGAAGATGGGGGTTGGAGAGATGGCTCAGCAGCTAAGAGCACTGTGTGCTGCTCTAGAGGTCCTGAGTTCAATTCCTAGCAACCACATCTGATGCCTTCTTTTGCTGTGTCTGAAGAGAGCAACAGTGTGCTCACATATATAAAATGAAATAAATAAATCTTAAAAAAAAAAAAAAGGACAATGGATCTGTGAGTCAGCCCAGGGCTAAAGGTGCTTGTTACCAAAGCCCTAGCAAAAGGAGAGGAGAAAACTGACCCTTGCACCACTTCTCTGACCTCCACGAATAGAATGTAGAGCGTATACATGCACACAAAATAAATACATACATTCAAAAATATTGAAAACTTTGTTTTGGATTCTTTTTGAAACAGAGTTTCTTTTGGTAGCCCTGGCTGTCCTCAAACTGGATCTGTGGACCAGGCTGGCCTTGAACTCAGAGATCTGTCTGCCTCTGCCTCCTGCTGGATTAAGTGCTAGATTAACCTGGTAGGGTTCCTGGGAATAAAAATGTATCTTAAGAAAAAACAGCCTAGTGGTGGCGCATGCCTTTATTCCCAGCACTCGGGAGGCAGAGGCAAGTGGATTTCTGAGTTCGAGGCCAGCCTGGTCTACAGAGTGAGTTCCAGGACAGCCAAGGCTATACAGAGAAACCCTGTCTCATCAGCCCTCTCCCCCAAACCACTACAACCAACCTTTCATAGTGTTGTTGAGGTCTGGTTAAGGTGCACACCACCATCCCAGGAATGCTGTGTAGCAATAGTGGAACACAGTGTGCTTGAGCCTTGTTAGTTTTTGTTTTTTAAGACTGTCATTGTGAGGACTTGGGTTGGTCTTCACTTGTCAGTTGTCCTGCTCAGCCTCAGGTGCCATTGTGAAGGCAGATTCGCACACACACAGCACCGTGCCAAGCATGCATGGAGCGGGAGGCTGCAGTGCTGCCAGGGGAGAGAAGAATGGCAAGTTGCACATTCTACAGTAGCTTCACTTTGTGTGAGGTGTGTGCTTGTGGGCACCTATGTGTGTGCCCATAGAGGTCAGAGGAGACATGGCATGTCCTGTTGTATCACTTTTTATTTACCTTATTCCCTTGAGCAGGGGTCTTAACTAAACCAAGAGCTGGCCATTTCAGTTAGACTTGTTGGCCATTGAGCACATGAGCTCTGCCTGTTTCCCCATGCCTGGCCATTGCTAGGGATTCAAACTCTGGGCCTTGTACTTATGTAAAAAAGTGCTATTTATTGTCTACCGAGCCATCACCCTAGCCCTGCAGTTCTGAGTCTATGATACTCTTTCTCCTTTTTGTGGTGGTTGGGTTTGAATCAGGGCCTCTTACTTCCTTTACCACTGAGCTATGCCCTGCCCTCACCCTCTCACCTCCTCCTTCTCCTCCTCCTCCTCCTCCTCCTCCTTCCTCTTCTTCTTCTTTTTTTTTTTTTTTTTTTTTTTTTTTTTTTTTTTTTTTTTNGAGACAGGGTTTCTCNGTGTAGTCCTGGCTGTCCTGGAACTCACTCTGTAGACCAGGCTGGCNTCGAACCCAGAAATCCGCCTGCCTTTGCCTCTCGAGTGCTGGGATTAAAGGTGTGTGCCACCCCTGCCCGGCACCCTCTGACATTCTTAACTTGATGATTGGGTGAGTGGGGTGTTATGGTGGGAGTCTTCAGCCCTGGGCAGTATGCTTTGTCTCCATGTGCTAGTATCAGAGTCTTAGACGGTTGGGCTCCGACTTTTCAAGTTGTTTCAGAGGAAGGACCTAGGGTACAGTGTGTTTATCTGGCTTCTTAGAGCTGCATGTGCAGCTGCAGTTATTTCAGAATGAAATGTCATCTACCACACTGACAGGGCATCTGTCTTCCTAGCTACAGGCATAGGTAACATGCAAGACCCCATCTTCTTCCCCTCTTTTTCTTGTGCATCTGTGTCTTCCCCTTGTGTATGCTGCACATAGTGTGTAGGTCCTAGTGCACGTGTGTGTACAAGTGAATGTGGAGGACCAAAGCTGAAACCAGGTGTCTTCTTGCTTGCTCTTCATTTGATAGAGGCAGGGTTTCTCAGATGGACACAGAACAGATTTGCTAATCTAGGTGGCTAGCTTACTCAAGGAATTCTTTGCCCCCTCCACGCATCCCCCCCCCCCCCCCCATGCTAGGATTACAGGGCTGTTGTGTGGAATCTGAGACTCCAAACTGGCTCTCAGGCTTGCACAGCGAGCACTATGTTACTGAGCCCTCTCCTCTGCTCAGGACTCCAGTTCTTTAACAGTGTTAACACAAAGAACTGGCAGTGTGTTTCACTTGTAGAATCCTTACCAGTTTGCTTAAGACCACTTCCAGCACCTGAAAAGGTAGCCTTTGGAGGAATCCCCCCCACCTTTTTATTATTTTTTTTTTGTTTTTTTGTTTTTAAAGATTGATTTATTTATCTTCAGACACTCCAGAGTAGGGCGTCAGATCTTGTTACGGATGGTTATGAGCCACCATGTGGTTGCTGGGATTTGAACTCTGGACCTTCGGAAGAGCAGTCGGGTGCTCTTACTCACTGAGCCATCTCACCAGCCCCTTTATTATTTTTTTAAAGCTTTATTTATTGTTATATGTAAGTACACTGTAGCTGTCTTCAGACACACCAGAAGAGGGTGTCAGATCTCATTATGGATGGTTGAGCCACCATGTGGTTGCTGGGATTTGAACTCGGGACCTTTGGAAGAACATTCACTGCTCTTAACCACTGAGCCATCTCTCCAGCCCTGCTAACCTTTGTTATAAGAAATCATACATGTATGCTTCCTACATGGTTTGAGAGGTGGACCTGTTCCACTCCTAACTAGGGAAAGCACAGTGAGAAGAAGTAAACTTAGTAAATTGATCACTCCCCCCCCCCCCCCCAATAAGATCTAATCTGGACATGGTGGCACGTACCTTTAATCATAGCATTCATGAGACAGAGGCAAGCAGATCTCTGAGTTATAGGCCAGCCAGGGCTATGCAATGAGACCTTGTTTAACAAACAGATACTCTAAGCTTGAGAATTCCTTGTCTTACTGCAGGATGTCTGACTTGAGCTTGGGGAGGGAAGGTTGCCTGCTGTCCCCTCTCTACCTGTCAGCACACTGGGAAGAGGGTCCTCATAGTCCCTTGGAGTTTTGTTAAATATCTTCCACAATGTTGTGGCCTCTCACAGTTCAGGAACAGCTGATAATTTTGCTACATCCTATTTTTAGTATTGTAGTTCTGACAGAGTTGTAGGCACACTGGTTTCTTTTGCAGTTAGGAGCATATCAACCTACTCTGCACATGAAAGGCCTTTGTACTGTTGCCCCACAGTCCTGCCCTACCTTACTCTGTTGATCCTTACAGTCTACTACTCTGACCCAAAGCTGTTTCCTTTTGGTTTTCTTCTTCTTTTTTAAATCTCTGTGTTTTACCTGCATGTATGTATTTGTGCAACCTATGTGTGCAGTGCCCAAGGAGGACGGATGAGGGTGTCTGATTACCTGGAACAAATGGTTGTAAGTGGGTGTCGGGAACTGAACCCTGGTCCTCTGCAAGAGCAGTAAGTGTTGTTAGCCACTGAGACATCTCTCCAACCTCTCTTGAATTTTTGTTTAGATTTTTTGTTTGCTTGTTTATTTTGGTGGTATTGGGAATTGAGTGCAAGGTCTCTACCGTCAAGCTGCGCTCCCAGCCCACACACTACCTTTTTTCTTCTGGTCTCACAGTGTAACTCTAGTTAGCCTGGAACTCCTTAGGTAGACCTGGCTAGTCTCAGAAATTCACCTGCCTTTGCCTCCTGAATGCCAGGATCAAAGGCCTATGGCACCACATCTGACAGAGCTAGAGTTACAGGGGTTTGTGAGCCCATCAATGTGGCTGCTAGGGACTAAATCAACTGTATATCTTTCTGAGACAAGTCTCTTGCACCCTGGGTTTGCCTTAAACTGCTAGTCTTCATGCTTTCACCTTGAGTGCTTGGATTACAGGACTGCATCACACCTGCTCATTAAGGATGTCCTAACAAAAATAGAGGGGAGACCTTGAAGGGGGCAGTCCTTTACATTAAAGTTTGAATTGAAAGTTATTGTAATTTTTGCATGGCTGTAGAAACTGGTACAGGTGGAACAAGGGCCCCTTGAGAGAATTATAATTGAGACTTTTCTTTTTAACTTCACAGTGAACACTTATTTTCTTTTTTTAATGTGTGAGAGTTTGTCTGCATGTATATTATGCACCTAATGCTTGCAGTGTCCTCAGGGGCAAGAGGAGGATATCAGATCTGGAACTGGACTTTAAGATGCAGATGGTTGTGAGCTGCTGTGTGGATGCTGGGAGCTGAGCTAGCCTTGAGAATTTGTATGAGAGCTTTTGATCTCTTGTCAAAGTTTAGATTGCTGGCAGCTGGTTGGGCTGCTTTTAGATTGCAGGAATCTGTGATGGAATCAGAGGTGAAGGAAAGAACTGCCGAGTGCTGCACAGTGCTGTCAGCTTACAGCCACATTTACTGTCAGTTGAGTATGCCCCTTACTTCAGGACCATTCCCCACAGTGTTGGGAAGGAGTGATAATTTTCTGGTTTGTTCTTCAGCAGGACGGTGTTGTAAGCATTACCTTGTAAGTAATTAGAGGTGGAAAGATGTCCAGCACACCGTGGGTTTAAGGCTTTGTGTAGACTTGCAATCCTGCTTCAATAATAAAAGGGAGAGAACGTGTTCCTTGTCCCTGACCACTCGGAAGTTCTTAATCTCCACGCTTCCCTCAGCCCTCAGCTTCTCAGAGAGGCTGGTTGGTGTCTGCTGTGGTTTTTCCTGCTGCTGTTTCTATCCTGATGACGATTCTGTTTCCTCAAGGGGGGTTGGCCCTGACTGGCAGCCCATCAGGTACTCGGGTGATCTCCTATGAACCTTCTCCCCACTCTAACTGATCAACGAAGGCTAGAGCCTGTGATTGGGCAGAGTTTAAGGGCGACTAGAGGTTTGAAAGTGGGAGCAGGGAGAGAGGCAGAAGAGTAGGAGAGGCCATGACGGACTAGAGCCATGTGGCCAGGAGAGCAAGGGGCCTTATAGCTGGGGAATAAATTAGTATGGTGTTCAGATCTGATCTACCCAATCTAGGCATATAGCTTAACATTATAATAACTGGGTTGTGCATTTTTTCTGTAAACTTATTGGGATTGGAAATTCCAGCAATGGGTGTCCTGGTGTCTGAGCTTGAGTCCCAGCCTTGGAGACAGGTGTAGATCTGTGTGGAGTGATGTGGCAGGGGCTGGGGGCCTCTTGCTAATTTTGTTTCTACCTAAGAATCTTTTGGAATTCTCCCTGCTCCTGGAAGGGCTGCTACTCAGTTCATGATATGCAGATCTGGGCTAGTACAGAGACCGTCTTGCTTGGTAGATCTTTAGCTACAGCCTAGCTCTGTCATTGTAAACAGATAATTAGGACTTTTGTTTGTTTTGTCCAACTTAATCAAGAGCCATCTTCATCCATTATAGTTAAGTATAGAGAGAGGACCCAGGGAGGGTGCACTGCAGGTAGGCCAGGTGTGGTCATTAGCAGCCTCATGGAGCCTTCTGAGTCAACTTGGTAGGCCTATTGGTGGCATCAGAGGATGAAATTAGGCAGCCTCTGTTGCTAAGACAAGCCCATGTTTTTTTTTTTTTTTTTCTGCTCAGCACTGATTGTGGTAATCAGAAAGTTGACTGGATGTTGGTATGAAGATAGAATACTGGGCTGCTGCGCTCTTTGATGCTGTACCCCAGTGAATACCTCAATTTCTGTGGTTAGAGGAGGGCCCCCCCCCACACTCCCTGTTTCCTCTTTCTACCTCTTTCCTTCTCACAGTGTCTCAACTGAGTAGGTAAGTCTGGCCTTGAACCCTGTATCTTTAGGTCTCCTAAGCGCTGGAATTTCTGGTTTATGCTACCACCCTTTTATGCAGTTCTGTGGTGGGAACCCAGGGCCCCCTTCAATTGCTATTCTTGACCTCTCCAGCTGAGCTCCAGCCACAGCCTCCAAGTGTTTTTGTTAGTTGTCCTTCAATCACCTGGGCCAATTGTCTTCTACCTAAAAGCACTCAGAATAGAGTGTAGTCATTTGTTCCTCTTATTATCTTTGTGGGTATCTAGATTTGTATTTGGCTGTGCTGAATCCCTTTTATGTATGGTTTGTAACATGTGTCTAGGACAAAACAGGTTCAGATTTGTAACAGAGGACTTGACAGCTGTAAGCACAGCTGAGGTTGTTGCACACTGACATCACTCTGGCTGTCCTGGATTTCTTTCTTTCTTTTTTTTGTCCTGGATTTCTTAACACTGTATATGATCTGTAGGATCTGTTTGACCCTTAGTCATTTGAATTTTCCTATTTTTGCTTTCTTAGGGTTTGTGTGTGTGTGTGTGTGTGTTAGTTCATGTGTTTCCTCACTGATAGCTGCATGTGAAGGCCTGGAGGGTAGTGTAAGGTTATCACCCTCAGTTGTTTTCCACCTTAACTTTTGAGACACTGTCACTCACAGAACCTGGAGTTTGCTCTTTCTGCTAGACTGACTGGCCAGCCAGCATCAGTCATCTGCCTGCCTTTCCTCCCCAGTGTTGGGGTTACAGACCAACACTAACTACCGAGCTTGACTTCTGTGGATGCTGAGGATCCAGACTCAGGTCCTATGCATTCCTTTGACCCGCTGAACCATCCTCCCAGAGCAGGTCTTCATTTAAGAATGTAGTGTGTAAGCCGGGCGTGGTGGCGCACACCTTTAATCCCAGCACTTGGGAGGCAGAGGCAGGCGGATTTCTGAGTTCGAGGCCAGCCTGGTCTACAAAGTGAGTTCCAGGACAGCCAGGACTATACAGAGAAACCCTGTCTCCAAAAACCAGAAAAAAAAAAAAAAGAAAAAAAAAAAAAGAATGTAGTGTGTATATGTTGGGGTGTGCTGTATGTTTGCATCCTTGAATATGAATGCAGAGGACAGATAAGGATATCTGATGTCCTGTTCTGTTCCTCTCCGCTTATTTCCCTTGAAAAGAGCTTCTCTCTGGACCTGGAGGTAGGCCTGCAGCCAGCAGAACCTCCTACAGCACTGGGGTTTAATTTTTTTTTTTTAAAGATTTATTTTATTTATTATATGTAAGTACACTGTTGCTGTCTTCAGACACTCCAGAAGAGGGAGTAGGATCTTGTTAAGGATGGTTGTGAGCCACCATGTGGTTGCTGGGATTTGAACTGTGCACCTTTGGAAGAGCAGCCGGTTGCTCTTACCCGCTGAGCCATCTCACCAGCCCCAGCACTGGGGTTTATGTAGGTGGGTGCAGCCATGCCTAGCACCTCCATTTCCCAGGTTTACTTGATAGAGTTAAGAGTGTTGCCATCTTACAAAGTTATCTGGAGTTCAGTATTTGTTCACAGCTCTTCTTTTTTGTTTTTTTGAGACAGGGTTTCTCTGTGTAGCCCTGGCTGTCCTAGAACTCACTCTGTAGACCAGGTTGGCCTTGAACTCAGAAATCCGCCTGCCTCTGCCTCCCAAGTGCTGAGGTTAAAGGCGTGCCCGGCTGTTCACAGTTCTTCTAATTTGGGATGTTTTCTTAAGTTTTGTTTTAGGTTTTTTTGTTTCTGAGACAGGGTGTCATTAATAAAACCTAATTTTTGTGGGGTTTTCACATGCATGTATGTGTACCATGTGTGTGCAGTGCCTGCAGAGGCCAGAAGAGGATGTTGGATCCCCTGGAACTGGACTTACAGATGGTTGTGAGTTACCTTGGTTTACTGGGAACTGAATCTAGGTCCTCTGCAAGAACAGCAAGTGTTCTTAACATTTGAGCCAGCTCTACAGCCCCAGATTGTTTTTCTTATTAACACTGGTTCGCTATATTCCAGTGATATTTTATAATGTCTCCTAGGATGAGAAACTCTTGGCTAGAATAAATACCACACTAAAGCCTAGCATCAGTAGTTGTCAGTTTAAGGGCTTTAAGTCTTAGCCAGCACCAGGGCCACCCACTGGGAGACAGAAGCCACAACCTCTGCAGGAGCAACACTTAGAGCCCTTGGCTCACCTCAGAAGCCCCCCTGATGTTTAGTTTAAAAATGCAGATATATTATTCTGCATGTGAGTTCATGAGATTTGGGAGGGATGTGAGTGTAGCATGGCACACGTGTGACAGTCAGAGGACAGCCAGCCTGTGGGGACTTCATGCTCTCCTTGTACTTACGTAGTTTGGTCAGGCTGTCCGGCTTGGTTTGTGTGGCAAAGTCCTTTACCTACTGAGCCATCTCCCTTTTCCCCTTGGCTGTCCCCTCCCTCCTCTATTTTTTTGAACAGGATGCCCAAACTGACCTCAATGATCACTAGCTTCAGCCTTGAGAGCACTGGGATTACAGACTGTGTCAACACTCAGGGCCTACACCTCTATGTCTAAATTCTATTTATGTCAGGTCTGTGTCTATGAGAGCATATGCTACACATGTGCAGGTACCCGAGGAGGCCAGAAGAGGGCGTTAGATCTCCTGGCTCACCACCATCTGTAATGGGATCTGATGCCCTCTTCTGGTGTGTCTGAAGACAGCTGCAGTGTACTCACATACATAAAATAAATAATTAAAAAAAAACACAAACCCCCAGCTGTATATACTGTTGCATACCTGTAACCTCAGCACTTTGGGAGGCTAGGGCAGGTGAGTGGCAAGTTTAAGGTCCACCTTGGGGAGCTTGGGGAAGATTTTCTTTTCTTTCTTTTTCTGTTTGTTTGTTTTCCCAAGGCAGGGTTTCTCTGTACAGCCCTGGCTGTCCTGGAACTCACTCTGTAGACTAAGAACTAAGAAATCCCCCTGCCTCTGCCTGGGATTAAAGGCATGTGCCACCACTGCCTGGCGGCAAGATTTTCTTAAACCATGAAAAAGGGCTGGGAGCCGGGCGTGGTGGCGCACGCCTTTAATCCCAGCACT
>NC_034599.1:16738019-16786405 GCF_900095145.1 Mus pahari
CAAGACAAAGAATAGAATACATGAAAAGACCAGGGGGTGGGACCAGGCAGCTTGAGGAAGCCAGGTGCAAGGCTAGTCAATAGTTGAACCCCGCTGTCAGGGGCCCCCAGTAATTCCTCCATTATGCTGTTCCTTAGGGCCTAGCGGAAGAACCTGTTTTGGGGGGTTCTGCTCTGGCAGATCTCATGAATAGTGCAATACCACATCCCCCCTATTTCCTAGGCCTTGGTAGATACTTGCATATGAACATAACTTCCACAGGCGCACTGCTTGCTCTAAGCTTTGCCCTGGGCTTGGCTCTGTTCTTTGTGATGCTTAATCAGTTTCTCCAGTCTTTACTAGAAGTGAATTAAAATGTTAATGAACAGTTAACCTTGTTGCTGAATTCCGAGCTCCTGGCTGTAAGGAATTATCAGGACGTTGGAACACTGGCTTTAAGGGAATTTCACCAATGGTAAAAGTTTAATCTTTAAAGGCATTAATAATATTGAAAGAGAGTATATATCATATTAGCATGCGGATAGAGTTCGTGTATATAGATTATTGAAAATGCCAGGGCTCTAGGAGGCTGAATCTCCTTGAGATTCTTTTCCTCAGGACTCTTCCAGTTTTCAGGCCTGTTGTGAATCACCACTAGAGTGGGCATGGCATTCCAGTCTATTTTTACATGGGAAGAACCCGCATCATCTGGTGACCCTAACACTGTTAGGAGCAGGAGCTGTTACCATCCTAAGGGTCAGAGCGACTTGGGCTTTGTGGCTTACATAGGTTGACCTGCTTAGCTTTTAAGATGTTGTGCAGGGCCCTTCTGTGATGCAGGAATAAGGAGGAAGCCCCATAGAAAGTTGAAAGGCAGACAGGTCACTGGACTGTGGCTTTCCCCATGTGTGCCTGCTTAGGAGCAATTACAGCCTAGGCTTAGTCTCTGACCTCTTATCTTTTTCTTTTTTTTTTTTTTTTTTTGGTTTGAGACAGAGTTTCTCTGTATAGCCCTGGCTATCCTGGAACTCACTCTGTAGACCAGGCTGGCCTGGAACTCAGAAATCCGCCTGCCTCTGCCTCCCGAGCGCTGGGATTAAATGCGTGCTCCACCACGCCCGGCATCTGACCTCTTATCATCCTACACATCTTCACTCTCTCCTTGCCCCACTATTGGCCTCCAAAGCCTTTCTCCTCTTTCCTGAGCCACCTCTGCAGCACTCTGCATCTACCATGCTGTGCTGTTAGTCTAACTCTCTAACTGGGTAGTGTTGATTGCTAGGCAGTTCTGAAGCTCTTTAGGAAAGTCTCTGGCCAGTCTTGGCACTTAGTTCTTGAAGTTCATACCTTTTGAGGGTTGTGCCTATATTGTGTCTGGTGACTAGTGTGGCTGAGAGGCCTCACTGGTGTAATGGGGCAGGGTAGTAGTGCTGTGGAGGGGCTTAGCTGTTGACTGGTAGACACTTGCAGCCTGGTCAGACTGTTTGTAGGGCACAAGAGTAGGGTAGATTGTAGTTTGCATGTTGCTTACAGAATTGTAACTGCTTTTGCCTTGTGTTGTACATTTGGGCGTCTTAGCTTTTCTAAATGTTCATTTGCCTCTTAAGTACATTGTGTAGGGGGGGTACACATACCATAACACACCTAAGGAGGTTCAGCTGACAGCACTCCTATCCCTGAGCCATTCTGCTGGCCGCTCCTTCCAGAAATTTTTTTTTAATTTTTTTTTAACAGTTTGTCCATGTACATATTTTGATTATTCTTACTCCCTCTTCACCCTGTCACATTCCTACTGAGTCCTTTATAACAAGTCCCTTCTTGCCGCAGGGTTTTTGTTGTTGTTTTGTTTTGTTGCTGTTTTATAGCCCATTGCCTTTAATTAAGGTTGCTTGTAAAAGTATGTTTGTGTGGTTGTAGTGGGATTGTTCCATACTCTGGTGCAAGGGCAACTTAGCAATGCTTGCAACATTGAAGAAAATGACTCCGTTTTCCTCAGCAACTACCAAAAGGGCCTCAGCTAGGGTTGGGCCTCATAAGCCACTCCTCCATCTATGCTAAAATGTTGACAGACCCCAAGCAGTGTAGGTCTTTTTTGTTGTTGTTGTTTTGTTTTGTTTTCCGAGACAGGGTTTCTCTATATAGCCCTGGCTGTCCTGGAACTCACTTTGTAGACCAGGCTGGCCTTGAACTCAGAAATCCACCTGCCTCTGCCTCCCGAGCGCTGGAATTAAAGGCCTGCGCCACTACACCCGGCTGCAGTCTAGGTCTTGTGCAGGTAGGTAGTCCCAGTGGCCAGGTCATCTCAGGGAGACATGCTCAGTGTTGCTACCACATCCTACTCCTCTTAGCATCCTATCTGCCCACTCTCTTTGCTCTTTCCTAGACCTTGGAGCCAGTGACTAGATGTCCCATTTAGGGCCATGCACTTAGTAATCACTTATTTTCAGCACTTGGACTGGTTATGAGTCTGCATTAACCCAAGCCCACTGCAAACAGAAGGTTCTCTGAGATAGAGCTCCATGAGATAGAGCTCCTTGTGCCCTCATAATTTTCTCTGCAGTGTCCTCAAGGGTCAAAGCTCCTACCTTTTCCTTTTCCCAATATATTTTGATATTTTGGTTGATATGTGTTTGATTTCGTTTTGTATGTGGTGTGTATGCATGTGTGTGAGGGGAGAGGAGGAGAGTGTGTCCTGCTCTGTCACTCACCTTAGTCCTTACACAAGCAACTTCAATGAAGCTGGAGCTAGGGAGTGAGCAGAAAGCTTTAGCCAGCCATCTTCCGTCTAACTTACACAGTGCTGGGGTTACAGGCTTTCCATTATGAGTGTTGGGGTGTCACCTGCAAGTGTTCATATCTGATTAGCAGTGTTCTTACCCACTAATCTATCTCCTGCCCTGTCTATCAAAATAGGGTTATAGCCTAGGCTGGCCTTAACTTTTGCTTTCTGCGTGCAGGGAATACTATCATGCCTAATGAGCACAGTTTTGTTTTTCTTTTGCCTGCCTGCCTTCCTTTCTCTGTTTCTCGATAGCCCTGGCTTTCCTGGAACTTGCTTTGTAGTCGATCCTGGCCTCATACTCAGAGATTCCTCATGTCTCTGCCTTCTTAGTGCTGTGATTAAAGATGTATACCACCTAGTTCCTTGGTTTTCTTAATTTCTTTTTCCTTTTCTTTCCCTCCCTTTCTGTCTTCCTTTCACAGCAATGGCTGGCTGGAACTTGCTCTGCAGTGCCCGTCTGCCTCCCTCTCACAGCACTCCCGTCTCTGTCCTCACCAGGGGTTGGGAGTAGCGCCTGTATTTTGTTGAATATTTCTACCCACAACATATTTTGGTAGCTTGTTAATCTTATGTTTAGATTATGTTTTATTTTTTTTATTACATTTATTTGTGTGCATGGGGAAGAACATAGTATGTCACCCACGTGGAGGTCAGAGGACAACTTGAGGAATGTAGTTGTTTCTCTCCTTCCACTGTGTGGACCCTAGGGTCTGAAGGAAGGTCATCAGGCTTTGTGTGACTCCTTTTGTCCTTTTACCTCTGCCTGGATCACTTGTGTGTGCCACCATGCTCAGCTTTATATTACATTCTGAGTTTTAGTGCTGGGGATAATACCCAGTGTCTGCAGTGTGTTAAGCACGTGCTCTACTACTGAGCAACCCTGTTCCACCGCCTGCCCTAGTTTATTTATAAAGCCCGGCATACTTTGGTGCTGGAGTGCAGCCAGGAAATGAGCATGTGCTTAGCTTGTATGAGTGTTTGAGTCTAGAATTTCTCGTTTCTGTGATAAATGCCTGTAATCTAGCACTTGGAAGATAGAGATAGAGGAGAATCAGGAATATAAGGTCATCTTTTCTCTGTATAGAAAATTTTAGGTGGAGCCCGAGCTATAATAGAGAATCCTGCCTTGAAAAAAACCAACCCTAGGATTGGGGAGCTGGCCTAATGGATAAATCTGAAAGCTTGCTACACGTGTATAAAAACCTGAGTTAGAGTCCAGTGTCCTTGGGACAAGCTAGACTACGGTCTCATGGAGGATGTAACCCTAGGGTTGTGATAGGACGGAGACAGGAGGGTCCCTAGGGCTTTCTGGGGGCTAACCTAGCTCTAGGTTGGGTGAGAGGCTCTATTGTAAGGGATAAAGTGGGAAGTGATAGAGCATGACACCTAATACCACCTCTGTCCTCCATGTGCGCTCACAGAGACTGGTGTGCATATAGTACACACTTGCCAAATAGAGCATATGCCCAGAATGTGGGTTCTGTTTGGTTCCAGGACTGCAAAAGAGTCTAAGCTAGGCTTGGTGGTACATGTCTGTTGTCCTAACACTTGGGAGGTGGAAGCCAAAGGATTTGAAGTTTGGGGGCCAGAAAACTCTGACAACCTGCCCCTATACACACTGTGTCATCTGTGTTGTGGGCCACCACCCTACTACCCCACCACCCCACTGCATTCCTGGCTCCCATTGCATGCTGTATAGGAAGAAATGAAGGGGGAAACAGAAACACTTCAGTGTGTCTGTCTTCTCAAAGCCTTGTTCTTGTATTGGGAAATTGGAGTGAGTTGTATTGGTGCTTTGGCTTGTCTACCTGGGAAGACAGATGTTTCCTGCTGTGAGCAGACCCTGTGAGCTAGCAACTTTATCCCTACTACCAAGTATTTAGCTGTGAGATGATCCATTTCTGGGGTATTGAAAACTAAAAAGGTTTTCTGATCTTATAGTTGAAGTATTGGTAACACCAAGGAACTGTCACAATTTGAAAAGATAATCCAAGACTGATTTCCAGACACTACAAGAAAAAAAAGAGGGGAAAATGGTAAGACTTTTTTTTTTCTTTGGTCATCAACACTTTTCCTTCACTTATATACAGAGACAGCATGTCCCCAGAGCATTTGATGCTAGCATTTTATCTTAGATATTTGAATTCTCTAAAATAATTACGTGTCACGATGTGAATACAGTAGTCCCCCCTTAGCTGTGTTCTCAATTCCCGCGGCTTCAGTTACCTGCGGTCCACCGCGGTCTGAAAATATTAAGTGGAAATTTCCAGAAAGAAAAAATTGATAAGTTTTAAATTGTGCACCGTCCTGATGCCTGCGTCATTCACCTCACTTCATCTCATCACGTAGGCATTGTATCATCATCACTTCATCACAAGAAGAAGAAGGGTGAGTAGGACGATGCTACTTGGAGACAACATTCACATTCCGTCCTGTCTAAGCCCTTCCTGTGCCCGATTGACCGATTAAACTACCGTACCTGTGTGTGTAGAGGTCAAACCCAGACCGTATTGGTTTTGGTGCTGTCCGCGGTTTAAGGCTTCCATTGGGGTCTTGGAATGTGTACCCCGCGGATAAGGGGGGACTACTGTAGTATAGCGATACGTAGAGTGCCCCATTCCTGCTGTGGCCTGGAGAGTCTCCTCTCAGGACCTGGGTCACGTTCCCATAGACTGTCTTCTGAAGGATGGAATGGTACTGAGGTGAGGGTGGGCTGCTGGCTGTCCTTGCATCATTTTTAGCGTAGTTTTCGCATTTCCAGCGTCCCATGAGAATTTTTGTGAATGATGATCGCCATGTGATGGCAAAGCATTCTTCAGTGTACCCAACACAAGAGGAGCTGGAGGCTGTACAGAATATGGTGTCCCATACTGAGCGTGCCCTGAAGGCTGTGTCTGACTGGATCGATGAGCAGGAGAAAGGCAACAGTGAGCTCTCTGAGGCAGAAAATATGGACACGCCCCCAGATGATGAGAGCAAAGAAGGGGCTGGGTGAGTCTCTGTCTCTGTCTCTGTCAGTCTTCCCCTGTGGTGTGTGTGTGTGTGTGTGTATGTTTATTGAGGAGGGCTTGGGTCTTTTCAGGCAGGGTCTCATTTAGCCTAGACTTACTATCTCACTATGTAGCCAAGCCTGCCCTTGAATTCCTGACACTGCGTGCCTCTATCTTGCCTAGCTCATCTAGTGTTTTTTTGTGACAGGATCTCACTGGATAGCCTGTGCTGGCCTTTAACTTATTTTGTAGCCCAAGGTAGCATCAAAATCACAGAGGTCTTTCTGCCTCAGCCCCCTGAGAGTTGGGATTACAGGTCTATGTCACTATGTGGCACAGCTAAGCTAGCATCTCTCTGGGTTCTAGCTAGGTCGGTTTCCCACTGAGCCTGACTTTTGTCTGTCTCTCAGGGAACAGAAGGCGGAACACATGACTAGGACCCTGAGGGGCGTGATGCGGGTCGGCCTGGTAGCCAAGGGTCTTCTGCTCAAGGGGGACTTGGATCTGGAGCTGGTTCTGCTCTGTAAGGAGAAGCCCACAACCGCCCTTCTGGACAAGGTGGCTGACAACCTGGCCATCCAGCTCACTGTGAGTCATCGTCACCACCACCACCACCTTCATGCCAGGGGGTGGGAGGTCCTAGCTCTTGTAGAGAAGAGATGGTCAGAAGAAGGGGGAGCCTATCTGCCATGTGCCAGGGAACAGGCTCCCTCTTGCACTTTCTTTGTGTTCATGTTGATAACAGGCAGGACACTGTGGAGCCATGGAGTGTCTGGGAAATTACCTGCTGTCTGTCGTGGTGCCCAGTCTGCTAATTATCGAAAGCCTTGAACTCCTACCTGTGAAGCCTGGGCTATTGGGCTAGAAATATGTAGGCTGAATGGAATGGGGAAGTCAGACATGAACATACTTAAAACTCCATTCATCTGGCTACAGCTGCAGGGAGTCCAATGGTAGAGTAGAGAAGGGAGAATGAGAATGTGGTCATGGTGGCTCATACCTGTAATCCCAGCATTTAAGAGGCTGAGTCAGGAAGAGTATATGTCCAGTCTGGGCTATAGAGTAAGACCCTGACTCGAAAAACAAACAAACAAAAAAACCTCAGTCATTTCTTCTGTTGCTAAAATATTGCACAAGTAGTGGTATTTAATACTTATTTAACATTTTCTAAGCCAGATCCTGAGTCAGATATATGTTTATCTCTGTCCCCCACTTTCTTTGAGAGTCTGTCCATTTTGGCCCACTTTCCCTTCCCTGACTTTTGAGAAAGAATCTCATATAGCCCAGGCTGGCCTTACCATCTCTTTTCTCTTGCCTCCAGAGTGCTTGGATTATAGGAGTGGGTCTCTCTGGCCAGTTGCGGTGGCTGACATCACACTTGTCTGAATGATGGGGATGATGTGATGATATTCAGGAGTGTAGAAGCTGATCCCAGGGCAGCCAGAGATAGCGAAGCTTCTTCACTGCCATATTCTGCATTTGTAGGAAAGTCTTAATGGATTTAACTAAAAGATAGCAAACAGAAATTCAAAATTGGTTTTAAATCTTGCTACTTTGCAAAGAAAAGTATCTCTGTGTGCCAATAAACACTCCATAATGTATTGAGCACATGCTCAGGACAGTAGTGCGAGTTGAGATCTGGAGGAGCAGTTGTAGAATGTTAGAAACCTGAGAACTGCTGAAGGTTTCGCATAGTTGTGATTTCAGTTATTATGTCTTTTTTTTTTTTTAATATTTATTTATTTATTTATTATATGTAAGTACACTGCAGCTGACTTCAGACACTCCAGAAGAGGGCATCAGATTTCATTACAGATGGTTGTGAGCCACCATGTGGTTGCTGGGATTTGAACTCAGGACCTTTGGAAGAGCAGTCGGTGCTCTTACCTGCTGAGCCATCTCACCAGCCCCTATTACGTCTTTTTACTGTTAAAGAGCTTTGTGAAGAGCTGTTCATTAGGGTTAGTAATGGCTACCACACAACGTGCATATAGTGTCCTTGGTGAGTTTGCCCAATTCCATCCCTAGTCCATACACAGAAGTCCATGCTCCTGTATCTGTGGATCTTGACAGCTGACATCCTCACTCTCTCTAAGGACTTTTAGACATCTGGAGATAGGAGAAATGAACACGCCTTCTCCCAGTTATTGGTTGCCAGGGATGCTTTAAACATAGGACATAGGAGGGATGTCCCTATGATACAGGACAACCTCTTCAGCAAGACATTACCTGGTCCAGAAGGTGAACTATGCAGATTGAGAAATCTAAATCTGCCCATCGGTTTTCAGGGCGCATGTCCTCTCTAAAGTATATGCGCTTTACTTTTAACAAAAATGATAAAAGAAACCTAATTTCCAGTTAGCGTTAACTAGCATATTAAAGCAGTTGAGCTTGGACTGTTGAGCACCCTGTAGATGCTCTGCAGGAGGCACATGCTCTGTCTTTATCATTGGCTAGGGGCTGGAGTAGTGGATGAGCTTCTCTTCAAAGTTGGCTGCTGACTGCTTCTCCCAGCATGGAACTTGTTCAGGCTGAGGATTCCCCTCTGTCATGGGTGCTGGGCTTCCCACACAGCCTTGAAGTGTTGGCATGTTAGGTGCATGCTAGAAATTAGAATCTTAAGCCTTGAGGTAGCTCTGAAGTTGTGGTGGGGAGATCCATATGGTAAGAAGAGCCTGCCTCAGGAAATGAGAAATAAAACTTTTTGTTGTTTTGTTTTAAATATATTCTCCCTTTGTTATCTTAGCCTGGCCTTGAAGTCAGTCAGTTTTCTTGCCTCAGTATCCTGAGTGTTGGGATTATAGACATGTACCTACCTCCCTGGCTTGCCTGGGTCTTCCTATGTAGACTAGGTTGCAAGTTTGAGAACTTACAGTGTCCTCTTGCCTCTGTCTTCAGAGTGCTGGGATTTCAGGCATGTACCCCAATGCTCAGGTTTGACTCTCATACTTGTTTGTTTTTAAATTAAGATTCATTGTTGTTGGTGTCATTCTGTTGCCCTGGCTGGCTTTGACCTCTTGGGCTCAAGGGATTCTTTGGCTTCAGTCTCCCAAGTCACTGGACTGGCTGCAACTGCAATGACTCCTTTCACTCTATGCCCTTGAGGTAGTCTTGTTCGGTGGCTCTTAGTAGCTTTAACCTCATTGTCCTGCCTCAGGTCTCTTAAATGCTGGTCCTCTACACTTAATACTCCTAGTGGGAAATAGCTTCTTTGGTTACAGGGTTACAGGCCCAAAGACCTGGCCAGCCAAGTGCAGCTCCTGACAGACCAGATAGGGGCTCTCCTAACATTCATAGTCTGAGACTCAACAGTTTGTCAGAATTGTTGATTGCCTTGCAGAGAAAGTGTTTTGAAAGCTACCTTTTTTTCCTCCTCCAGACTGTAACAGAAGACAAGTATGAAATACTCCAGTCTGTGGACGATGCTGCGATTGTGATAAAAAACACAAAAGAGCCCCCCTTGTCCTTGACCATCCATCTGACCTCCCCTGTTGTCAGAGAAGAAATGGAGAAAGTATTAGCTGGAGGTAGGAAGGCCGAGAGAGGCCAGCAGAACATTGCAGACTTGGTGTTCCCTCTTGCTCAAATGTGCTATTCAGTTTTGGAGTGCTCTGATTAGAGGGTGTCAGTGTAGCTCTGACTGCCTTTACTCTAAATTCATGTCTCCCCTCGGCCTTGTATTCTTGGGAGTTTGACCCAGCAGTGGCACTAAAAGTGAGTAGCACTGTGCATAGGGAGTGTACCGTTTTGCTTCTCTTACTCCTCGAATGGTCTGGAATCTCCTTGTTAAACTTGTTTCCCTCTTGGAAAAAAGTGTGCCCCTAGGAATCTTGCAGTGTTGCAGTGGCTAGCAGCAACCAGATGGCTTCTGTAAGAAGGGCACATAGGAGTAGTGATCGGCTGGCCCTGCGGCAGGCACAGTCTTTGGTTTGGCCTCTGCCTGTGGCACTCTATGAGCTTTAGAGAGGCCAGCAGCAGCAGCAGCAGCAGAGTTTTGGATAAGGTTTTACACTATTGTGCTGTCTTCCAGCCCAGTCTTTGCACTTCAGATTCTAAGCTAAAATGCATAGTCCACAATTTACTGATCTCCCTGGGGCCCTCCTGGGCCTGCTGTCAGGCCTTATCCAAATCCTTGATAGCTGGCAGAGCCAAACGACAGCCTAGTTGTACCGCAGTGGAGGTTGACTTGTTGATTTCCCCTTGGCACACGTATCTGATGCCAGTGAGCAAAGCCCTCTTAGCTTATCCACTCAGGGACGCTGGACCTTTGACCAACAGGACTCTCTCTGTCAAGGCCTGGGGCTAGGGCAGTCCCGCCTGGTGGGCGGAGGTGGTCCCCTGCGCTACAGGTGGATGCCTGTTTGTGAGAAGCAGAGAGGGAGTTCATTTCCACTCCCCCACCTCTTTTTTTGTTTTTGTTTTTGTTTTTGTTTTTCTTATTGTAAATTCCAGCCTAGCTAATTCGTGGGGATGTCTACTAGAAGATAGGGTTAGCCTATCTTTTCCCTTCCCTACCGATTGTTCCTTTTAGAGTAACTTTTCTTTTTTGATTTTGGTTTTTGTTTCTGTGGTTTAAAATTTGGGAGAGGGCCTCCCAATTTTTCTGACTTCCTCTCAGAGCAGAGCTGATGGCACTTTAGCCTCTCCTTCCCTTGTCCAGGGTGGACACAAATTGAGATTGTGGGAGACTCAGCTGCCCTTTAGGAAGCTGCCACATCCCCTTTGTACCTGACAGAACCCCTTGGTCAAACTGTGCCTTGTCTTCTTATTCCATCCATGAATAGAAACGCTATCAGTCAACGACCCCCCGGACGTTCTGGACAGGCAGAAATGCCTTGCTGCCTTGGCGTCCCTCCGACACGCCAAGTGGTTCCAGGTTTGCATTTTGTTCTTCTCTTTGTCTTTTGGTAGAGAATGCCTAAGTTTTGCAACATGGCTAACTTTGACCATAAAGTGTCTATAACATTGACTGTAGCCGATCTTGTTAGCACCTGCGGCGTGCAGCTGCTAAAGGAGCGCGCCTCAATCGATTTGACTTGACAGCCCCAGGAGGCTCATGCCGAGCGTGGGCTGCTTTGCAGTAAGGGTAACAGGCTTCCACATAGGCAATGCGTGAGATGCTGGCCACATACTACCAAGTGGCTTTGTACCCCTGCATCGTGTACCCTTGGCAAAGCAGCACCATGAGACTCAAGCTGTTCATGTTTGCCTGGTGTCCTCCGTGGTGCCCCGAGTATGAAGAGTCTGCACTTTCTTCCTCTAGGCCAGAGCCAATGGGCTGAAGTCATGTGTCATTGTCATCCGTGTCCTAAGGGACTTGTGTACCCGAGTGCCCACCTGGGGTCCCCTCAGAGGATGGGTAAGACACACTTGTGACTAGGGGTGGGGGTAGTGTTTGTCCAGGCAGGCCCTTTCAGAGTGTAGCCTTCACATAGCTTCATGGCTATTGGCTTGGGTGGCTGCTGCTGTGATCATTGATACCTTGGGTTGGGATAGAAGCAAGACTAGGGCCTTCTGTGGGGGACATAGTTCAGAGAGGAGGTGGGAGCTGGCGGGGCAGTCTGCTGTGACTAATCTTAGGATGGCTGTGCAAGTATCCTTGAACCTCTTGCCAACAAGGGTCTGAGGTCTATTCCGACAGCTGCCTGTTTCTTTTTTTTTGTTTGTTTTTTGTTTTTTTTTTGTTGTTGTTGTTGTTTTTCGAGACAGGGTTCTCTGTGTAGCCCTGGCTGTCCTGGAACTCACTTTGTAGACCAGGCTGGCCTCGAACTCAGAAATCCGCCTGCCTCTGCCTCCCAAGTGCTGGGATTAAAGGCATGCGCCACCACGCCTGGCCAGCTGCCTGTTAACAGCCTGCCATTAAGAACGTCCTTTCTAGTGGTTACATTTTAAGCATAATTACCCACTTAGGTCCTCAGTGTTGTTCCTTGGCCCCACACTGCGCCTGTGAGAGTCTGCCAGCCCGGCTGGATGTCTGATACTGGACTTTCACCTCACTGGCTAGCTTTGATTCTTGGGACCCCTTAGCCTCTCTGACCCGGGAATAGGGTTCCTGGGATGTCATTTTCTGCATCTGGAAGCTCATTGTACTTCTTGCTTTTTAGCCTCTGGAGCTGCTGTGTGAGAAGTCCATCGGCACTGCCAATAGGCCGATGGGTGCTGGTGAAGCCCTGCGGAGAGTGCTGGAGTGCCTGGCATCCGGCATCGTAATGCCAGGTTGGGGCCTTGTGATTTTCAAGGGACAGGGAAAAGGACAGGGATGAAGGCCTTATAGCCACTGCCTCACTGGTCCACTGACTGGGTTAGGGCTACAGCAGCTCCATGTCCCCCTGCTAGGGCCAAAGCACGTGCCTACCCTCTTGCACCATCATATCCAGCCCTGTGCCGGGTCCGCAGCCATGAATCAGAGGGCGGACCCGGGGCCCGAGGTGACCCACTCCCACGTGACTTTCTTGCTCTGAGACGCACATGATTTATTTCTGTCAAGGGCTGGATGCCGAGTGGGTCACTGAGCTCGGTGTGTTTTCCAGAGCTGGGTGTGGATGGGGCGCGGGGGGGTAACACACCTGGTTCCCTCAGCCAACAACTCTAATGAGACGACAAGAGATAATCCTCTGCATATCTTCCTTGTTTCCTGCCTTCAGATGGTTCTGGCATTTATGACCCTTGTGAAAAAGAAGCCACTGATGCTATTGGGCATCTAGACAGACAGCAACGGGAAGATATCACACAGAGTGCGCAGGTATAGTCGTCGCCATTGCCAACGTGAGCCCTTACCCAGTCTGCACTCACTGGCTCCCAGTTCCATTACTGGGCATTTGAAGGGCAGCCCCTGGATCATAGGCTCAGGTTGGGGACCAAGGCAAAGGCATGGTGTCTCTGAGACAGGGTGCTCCAATCTGGGCTGTTTCTTTGTTCTGGTGCCACATGTGATTGTTGTCTGCCTTCCACCCTGCTTGTGTGCTGTGTTGGCACAGCAAGGGCAGTGGGCAACAGCTTTGCAGTGGGGCTCTTCCCCTGCAGGTCTAACACCTGACTCCATGTGGCAGCCAGCCCCAGGTTGGAGTTTCCTGTACTCATCTTGAGGGGGGTGGTCACAGGCTGGCCCTCCCCCACAGCAAGGCTGGGCCCGAGCTGTCAGGCCCTGCCCTGGCTGTCAGGGGACCCCTTGATGACCTAGGGGAGACTGTTAGTAGCCCTCCAGCTCCTGCCCCATCTCAGAAGGCATTAGTAAGCACACACACAGTCACTATAGCATGAGGCAGCGGAGTCAGACTTTCTTCCCTTCTATAGCATGCTCTGCGGCTTGCTGCCTTTGGTCAACTCCATAAAGTACTGGGAATGGACCCCCTGCCTTCCAAAATGCCCAAGAAACCAAAGAATGAGAACCCGGTGGACTACACTGGTAAGGACACACAGACATTGATGACGGGTTCTCTCTAGAGTGCCATTTGCATGTCTCAGCTGCTTTCACTTGATCTCCTTTTCAGTTCAAATTCCCCCCAGCACCACCTACGCTATCACACCCATGAAACGCCCCATGGAAGAGGATGGGGAGGAGAAGTCTCCCAGCAAAAAGAAAAAGAAGATCCAGAAGAAAGGTACGAGTATGTGCCTGGTCTGTGGACACTGCCCTTCCTTCCTGCTCCATTTACCTGGGAGGTGGCAGGAGTGTGCTTTGATTTATTTATTTTTGCTTTGCTTTTTTTTTTTTTTTTTTTTAAGATTTGTTTTATTTATTATATGTAAGTACACTGTAGCTGTCTTCAGACACCAGAAGAGGGAATCAGGTCTTGTTACAGATGGTTGTGAGCCACCATGTGGTTTCTGGGATTTGAACTCAGGACTCCCGGAAGAGCAGTCGGTGCTCTTAACTGTTGAGCCATCTCTCCAGCCCCCTGCTTTGTTTTTGTTTTGTTTTGTTTTTTTAAAAAAAACATATTTAAAGCCTTTATTACTTTATTCATTCATTGTGGGTTTTTTGTTTGTTTTGTTTTGTTTGAGGTGGGATTTCTCTGTAGCCCTTGAACTCAGAGGTCTGGTCTGCCTCTGTCTCCTGAGGGCTGGGATGAAAGGCATTACCACTACTGGCTAGCTTAAAATTTTTTTAAATTTCCATATATTTTAAAAGTTTTTGTATGGGTGTGAATGTGCATGTGTCATGTGTTCTTGTGGAGGCTAGAGGACAAACATGTTTTAGACAAGGTGTCGTTATTGTTCACTGCTGATGGGTCCAGACCAGCTGTCTCATGTACTTCCTGGGAATTCTTGGATTTTCATCTCCTGTCTAGTCACAGGAGTACAGAGATCACAGACAGACAGCAGACAGCAGACAGACAGACAGGCTGACTCATCTACCTTTCCGTGAGTTCTCAAGATCTGAACTCTAAGGCCTTTATTCACAACAGTAGGCTCTTTGGCCTCTTTTTTTTTGCACACATGGTGTCAGTTAATGTAGCTATACTTATCCTTGTCCTGGCTATGGACAGGCTGCCCTTGATGTTTATGTATTGTAAAAACCTTAATGTCTTGGTCTGATGGCCCACATCTCTAATCTCAGCACCCATGAGGCTAAGCTGAGAGAACTGCCATGACTTCAAGTCTAAGCTGAGATTCAGAGTGAGAGACAACCTTTCTTGATTCTTGACTTCCCCCCAAACCAGGGACAGGCCCAGATGGAGAGATGCTCCTGTGAGTCCCCCTGCCACAGCAGGTTCTGGCAGTCTCTCAGCCTTGCCTTTTCTGGGTTCCGGAAGCTTCATCCCATCTTGCCTTGTTCTCTTCTCAGAGGAGAAGGCTGAGCCTCCCCAAGCTATGAATGCCCTGATGAGGTTAAACCAGCTGAAGCCAGGGCTGCAGTACAAGCTGATCTCCCAGACAGGTCCTGTTCATGCTCCAATCTTCACCATGTCTGTGGAGGTAGACGGCAGTACCTTCGAAGCCTCAGGGCCATCTAAAAAGACCGCCAAGCTTCATGTAGCCGTGAAGGTAAGTGTGAGTATTCCTTTCCTAACAGAAAGTGCACTTCTCACTTTGGCCTCAGGTTTTTCAGGCTTATAGCATGCATCTCAGAAAGGGTATAAAAAGCCGGGCGTGGTGGCGCACGCCTTTAATCCCAGCACTAGGGAGGCAGAGGCAGGCGGATTTTTGAGTTCGAGGCTAGCCTGGTCTACAGAGTGAGTTCCAGGACAGCCAGGGCTACACAGAGAAACCCTGTCTCGAAAAACCAAAAAAAAAAAAAAAAAAAGAAAGGGTATAAAAATATAAGTAGTTAGATTTTCAGATAATTTGACAAGTTACATCTATCATACGATCAGAGATAACTCGAGGAACTGAAAGAGAAAAGACAGTTGGGATTGTGCTGCAAGCCTTCCTCACCTGAGCCCCGGGTCTGTCTGTTCCACAGGTGTTACAGGACATGGGCTTGCCAACAGGCGCTGAAGGCAGAGACTCCAGCAAGGGGGAGGACTCCGCTGAGGAGTCAGATGGGAAGCCAGCAGTAGTGGCCCCACCCCCTGTGGTGGAAGCTGTCTCCAACCCCAGTTCTGTCTTCCCTTCAGATGCCACTACTGAGGTGAGCCTCTGGTGGGTGCTAGAGATGGCGCTGCATGCGTGATGGGTGCTAGAAACAACTTATTGCCAGGACAGAGCTGGGGGTCACTAGTCCTTACATGCAAAAACAGAGTCAGGCTCCTTCATCCTGTGGCCCAGTGTGAAATCCCAAAATCTCTTCACACAGTCTGAGATTATTTTACAGTTTTTAGTTTTTTGTAACTGGGATACCTGGTTCTCAGGCTTAAACTACCCTCCCCCCCTTCATTTTTCTCTTATGTGTGTGTATCTGTACAGCACATGTGTGCAGTGCCCTCAGCCCTTAGAACTGAATTTTTAAAAAGTTGTGAGCCACCATATAGGTGCAGGGAACCAAATGTGGGTTCCCTGGAGAACAGCCAGTGCTTTAAGACTCTGAGTTAGTTTAGTCCCTGGACCTTTTCTTCCCTCTTTAATATAATAAGCTCCATGGCAATTTCATTTTGTTATTATAATCTTTTTCTTAGATCCATTATTGTATGGGAACAAATGAGGACCTAAGCATCCATATAGCATATATTAAGTGGTCATATCTTGTAGAAGTCTGTTTTCTACTGTGTGAGTTCCAGAGACTGACTTGGATTATCAGGCTTTGTGGCACAAGCATCTTTACCCATTGAGCTATCTTCCTTGTCCCTGTGTGAAACTGTGGTATATAGTTATGTTTTGCAATATCAAAAAAAATCAAATCAAAATCTGCCAGATCTTACGCAAGTCACCTGCACAGGAAGCTGTGGGAGTCATTCGGCCCAGAACCCTGTTTCCAGGGAGCCAGAACGACATGGGTGGAGTTGTTGTTTCACTGAGACGTGCCAGCTGGCATACAATAGGGGGTCCAGATCTAGTTAGGGGTTCAAATGAGAGGGCTTAGCCAGTGAATGTTTGCCTTCTGGGTGTTGGAGTTCCCAGATCTAATTTAGTGGGTTTGTCTGTTTGTTTGTTTGTGCTTTCCCCGAGGGCGTCAAATAGCAGGGTCCGATTTTGACTAAGCATGGCAAGAATCCTGTTATGGAACTTAATGAGAAGAGACGTGGCCTCAAATATGAGCTCATTTCTGAGACAGGGGGCAGCCACGACAAACGGTTTGTTATGGAGGTGAGTAAGCAGGTGGCAGGCTAGAGGCAACTCTGAGCTTCCTGGGAAAGAAGTGCTCTGGGGGGAGGCCTGGTCCTCTCCAGAAAGGCTTTGAGAGGTGCTGGGTTAGTTCAGCCCCCACATGCTCTGTTTTTACAGGTTGAGGTGGACGGACAGAAGTTTCAAGGCGCTGGTTCAAACAAAAAGGTGGCAAAGGCTTATGCTGCACTTGCTGCATTAGAAAAGCTTTTCCCTGATGCCCCTCTTGCTCTTGAAGCCAACAAAAAGAAAAGGACCCCAGTTCCTGTCCGAGGTGGACCCAAATTTGCTGCCAAGGTGAGGATTTACCTTTGACCCCTCTGACCATGAGTGGGAATGTGGATGATCTGAAGGTGGGGCAAACCCCATTCCTGTGCATTCTCTTTTAGCCACACAACCCTGGCTTTGGCATGGGAGGCCCCATGCATAACGAAGTGCCCCCACCTCCCAACATCCGAGGTCGGGGCCGAGGAGGTAACATCCGAGGGCGAGGACGGGGGCGAGGATTTGGTGGCGCCAACCATGGAGGAGGCTACATGAATGCTGGTGAGGGACCTTTTTCATGTCACCTACTGGCCTACTCTAAGAATGATTGCATACCTTTCCTTGGAAGACGCAGGGAGAGTGCATGTAACCCTGTAACCTGTCTGTTCTTTTGCAGGTGCTGGATATGGAAGCTATGGGTACAGCAGCAATTCGGCCACAGCAGGCTACAGTAAGTGTGCACTTTCTGTGTCTGCACTTGGGAAGCTGCGGCAGCATAGTCTGGGTCTCATTAGGGTAGGGTGCTGGCCTCAGCATCTCTGAGGATCAGGGCCACCAGCCGTACCTTTTTGCGGTGATTAGGTTAGCTAGCCCTCAAGACCCCCACCTCCCTGTCCCCAAAGTGTGTCCTTGACAGTTTTAATGCTAAGACACCCTTTGTGTGCCACTTAAGTTCCTTTGAAGTCGGCATTTTAAATTTCTCTGCTTTAAGCACCAGTCTTTGAGAATGCGCCTTCCTGCCCGTGCACCGCTCTTGTCTTGAGAAGGAGCCTTCATTGGGGGGTCACACGAGCAGAGAAATCTAAAACCTGAATTTCAAATGTGGCGCTCTGTGCCCTTTTTCAAAAGAATTCTAATTTCTTCTCTCTGCTCTGTCTCCCCCTTTTGTAGGTGACTTTTTCACAGACTGCTACGGCTATCATGATTTTGGGGCTTCCTAGAGCGTCTAAAAGTATTGACACAAAATCAACTTTTTACTCCAATTTCCTCCAACTCCAAAACCCAAAGTGTCCGTGCTGTGTCCCTGTGCTTCACTGGGGTTCTCAACCGTGGCTTTCCACCGCAGCCTGTCTGAAACTGTTAGCCTGCAGACTTAAGACAATGGCAGTTTCTATCATGAATTTGCCTTTGAACTTGGTCATTTCGAAGTTCACACTAAGTGGAAAAACCCTTTTCTCAGAGATTTTTTTTGTGTGTGTGTGTGCAGCCTTGCACAGAATTCTAGAGCCAGCGTTGTTCAGCATCAAGGCAAAAGCCCATCTTTGCTTTTTATGGAAAGCATTCTTTTATTTAAAGAGACAGATAATGGCACGTTTTAATCTACCTTTGTCTTAATTTACAGCAGGTTTTGTATGCATTTTTAACCTTTTCACAAGTTTCTATATCTGGTTGATGCCTTTGGCAGTGATGAAACTGTTTCAGCACATGTGAATCCACAATAGCTGACTCTTTCCTTGCCTTTTTACTGAGCATGTAAACCTCCGTGACGGCCAGGACTGTGGACTGCATAGAGCAGGGCCTCCCACCTTTTGTAAATGCTCTGGTGGGTCCTTGGGGCGAGGAGGTTCTGTGGCTGCTTTTAGTTAAGAAAGTGAACTTGCAAAGGCATCAAAACTGTGCTTCCGTTACTTGTGTGAGAAATGAGACAGGCTTGAGAGGAGGGAATAACGGTAAAATTTTGCAAGTCCTGATTGCAGCGTCAGTGACGGACTCCTGGATTGGCTTTGGCTTTGTTTTCTTTTTCACAATGGGGCTTTAAAAATGAGCTGGAAGAGTTTGACACATCACCAGAGGTTTTGCCCAGCTTCCCCCCCACCATGTCTACACTGCCTGGCACACAGACACTGAATCTGTATGCCTAGAAATTTGTCCCAGTGTGTAAGGTACAGAGTCCCTTCCTTTTCGTGGGGAGTCTTGTGATACTGTGGTTAGGCCTCCGCTCTGCAGTCTTTGCTGCAGAACTGCCCCTGCCTTGACTTGCAAGATTTGACGTTTATTCAGGCAAAAAGTGGTCAAAATGCTTACTGTGTGATTTGTTCCCCAAGGTTCGAAAAGTCAGTGAAACTTTCTAAGATTTTGCATGATGTATTTTATTTTATTTTTATTTTTTAGAAAGTTATTGTTGGCAAATAATGTCTTTTTATACCAGGAAATAGTTCTGAATGACGTTGAAGACCTACCCTTCCTTATTACTATTATTTTTTAAATGAATACATGTTAAAATAATGAGCCCTCCGTACTCGAGTCTTCATTCATGCCTGGCTTCAAGCAGGCAGCTCAGTTGCTCAGCAAAGGACCCTGGGGAAGCCAGGGCAGGGCTTGGAGGAGGTACTGGGGTGGGGTTGGGGAGTGGGGAGTGATGGAGCCCTTGGCTTCCCAGTATCCTCACTGAGTCTCCATGTGTTTGCTTTCTTGCATTGTGGAATATTTCCTCCTGCAGTGTTGTGGCTTTGTGACAGGGGTGGGAGAGACCTGTCTAGAGGAGGGCTTGCACAGGGGTATTGCCTCTCCTGGTGCTTGTGCTGGTAGCTGGGGGAGCATCAGCATGGGTGTGAGGTGTGCATCCACGAGGGGGCAAAGGGAAAGGGTGGTGCCCTTAGTTTTCAACCTGGGAAGGAAGGACAGGCTTTGTGGGAGCATCCCTTTAACCTTCTACCTGTCTAGGGCTTAATGGGTTTCACTGGGCTTAAAGGTCTGCATGCTGAGGCACCTACTCTGGGAATCCAGGCTTCTAGGAACTTCAAGGACCCCGTTGAGCACTGGCTTCCCTTGAGCCTGCCTGGAGATAGGAACTCCCTTCTTCAGTGGGACTGAAGTGATGCCATGGCCTAGCCTAGCCCATGTCATTCCACCAAAGTCTCCAATAGGGAACATGTAACAAACCCAGTGATTAGAAGTGGGGGCCAGAGACTGTATTGGCCAGCCACAGTGCTAGCTCATCAGACATGCCACTGAGACCCATCAGACATTGTATCATAGCCTGTGCTTGCCTTCTCATGAGCCTGGGGACCCATTTTGTGCCTGCAGTCCTGTGTCTTTCACAGGAAGGGAGGACGGAAGCTTGGCAAGTGTCTGAGTCTCAATTCACTGTCTTAAGAGCACTTGGTCTTTGAAGAAGCATGGTGGTTATGGCAGGGCAGCTCCTCCTGGGGTCCCCAAGACTTAGGCCTGTTGAGTTCATTTCCTGCACGGAGGGGAAAGGGGGTGGCTCACTGCTTCTGGGTGCTTTGCTTTTCCTGTCACCGTTGGGGACATCTGGGTAGCCGTCAGCTAGTCCTGAATGTCATCCACGCTCGGAGCCCATCTCATTGTAATGTTGACATCTGCAAAGCTGCTGTCGTGCTGCTGCTTGGCAAAGACCCCTTGTCATCAGCTGAGGGTGAGTGGAGCTGAAGGCTGGGCTGGCTTAAGCCAGGCTGCCTCGACCAGCAGAGCCTTGTGCTCCAATCTTTTTCTCGCTGCTGTGAGCAGTCGGCTGCGGGCCAGCCTTCAGGGCCCATGACTGCTCCTTCCTCCCCTCCCAGCCCTCACCCTGGGACCATCCATCTAATCTGCTGCTTCCCTGTCTAGGTCAGTTCTACAGCAATGGAGGGCATTCTGGGAATGCCGGTGGTGGAGGCAGCGGGGGAGGTGGTGGCTCATCCAGCTACAGCTCCTACTACCAAGGAGACAGCTACAACTCACCAGTACCCCCGAAACATGCTGGGAAGAAGCCGCTGCATGGGGGCCAGCAGAAAGCCTCCTACAGCTCGGGCTACCAGTCCCACCAGGGCCAGCAGCAACCTTACAACCAGAGCCAGTACAGCAGCTACGGCACGCCACAGGGCAAGCAGAAAGGCTATGGCCATGGGCAGGGCAGCTACTCCTCCTACTCCAACTCTTACAACTCCCCTGGTGGTGGTGGGGGCTCTGACTACAGCTACGACAGCAAACTCAGTGAGTTGACCTCCAGGGTCCACTTCCTGGTTGGGGATGGCAAGAAGCCCAGCTCTAGCCAGGAACTGTGAGGTCTTGACTCTGAGAGGGTGGGGAGGTAGGGAGAAACCTGAAAGCATCACCTTGGGCTATAAGTTTCTTCCCTGTCTCCACCTCTGGCTGAGGCCTCTGTCCCCAGGCTATGGCTAGTTAACCAGGTTAGAAATTTCGAGGCTGTTGACATCCTGGGACTTGTCAAGGTTCTTCCCAGCTCCTTAGCCATCCTCATGCTCGGGTCTCAGAACCTTATGCACACTGTTGCCCAGTAGGATTGAGTATGTGTGAGTTTGTCCTTGTGACAGGAGAGCAGCCATTAGAAGGACTGGGGACTAAATACACGGTGTGGATGGCAGGAAGGTGAAGCAGAGGGAGGTGGGATGTTAGACAGATGGACTTGAGAGAGTGGGTTACAAGCCTGACCAGGGCAGTGTGACTGACAGGCTTGCCACTAAGGCCCTTGCCTACCTCAGTTCTCCTTGGCTCAGGCCCTAATCACACTGATTCCTTCCCTCAGACTACAGTGGGAGTGGAGGCCGGAGTGGAGGCAACAGCTATGGCTCCAGCGGGTCATCATCCTACAACACGGGCTCACATGGAGGCTATGGTGCAGGCTCCGGAGGCAGCTCTTCATACCAAGGCAAACAAGGTGGGCCCACATGGGTTGGGTTGGGTTGAGGGCTTTAGAAGGCACAGGACTTGACAGGAATGCACTGGGCCTGAGGCTATACTGTCAACTGCTAGTGACTGTGCTTGGGGGCTGGGGAGCCTGGGCTCTGGCCCATAACTACTGTTCAGTCTTTAGAAGCCAGAGACCTCAAGTTGCCCAACTCTACCCTCCCACCCATTTTTTGTGTGTAGCTCCGTAGACCAAGCTGGCCTCAAACTCACAGAGATGTGCCTGCCTCTGCCTCCTGAGTGCTGAGACACTCACTCCTAAAGCTGTGTGTGCACTGCCACACTAGCTCAGGTTCTTAGGTGGTGGCACCAAATTAAAGAGCCACTTGTTTGTGTCAGAGGGGATTGAAGTGAGCTGTGGGTGGGGCTCCTTTCTTTGGCCAGAAAGTCAACACTTGACATCAGCCCCTAGAGGCTTGTCCCACTTCTCAGGGTAGCAGTGAGTGAGAGAGGCCTGTATGACAGAACAGGAGCTGCCACCTCAGCATACAATTCTGTCCTCTAAGCCACTTTCATCTTGCAGGAGGCTACTCATCACAGTCAAACTACAGCTCCCCTGGGTCCAGCCAGAGCTACAGTGGCCCTGCCAGCTCCTACCAGTCCTCACAGGGTGGCTACAGTCGGAACACAGAACACAGCATGAACTACCAGTACAGATAAAGGCCCAGGCTGCCTGCCCCTCTCAACCTTCTGCACCTCTGCCTCCAACTTGTCTTGGGAGATTGAGTCTGCACATCACCAGTTGCCATGTCCACTGGGCCAGTGCCCACCTGTCCACGTTGCTGACATTGCCACGCTGTGAGGTGTGGTGGTCCCTGGGACCTGTGCCGTGACCCCTATTTAGCTGTGTTTTGGACTCCGTGTCTTCAGTGGTTTGTTAGTTACCATTACACCTTGTCTGATTAGTGTTCCAAGTTCTTGCCGTTCCGTATCCCTCTGTCTGTTTATGCCTGGTGTGAGTTCCATCAGGTGTCTTCAAATAGTTGCAGAAGGGATACGTCATCTGTTAATGCTTTTTGTGAAGTGAGTTAAATGAGCTTTCATCATTTTAATGCTTAGTGTTTAAGTTTTATAAGTGAAAATTTTATTTTAAAAAAGCAGTGGAGTTTTTTTTTTTTTTTTTTTTGGTATGTCTGGATCATTCAGACAGTACATTTGAATTCCGCTGAATGTAGATAAATAAAAGAAAAACAAAACAGCATCTGTCTCAGGCTTGGGTGTCTGACCCCCAGCCATGGAAGAGGGGAACAAGTCAGAGAAGACCATGTTTACTCATGAGAGTCCATCTGCAGGCCTTCGAGTGTCTTCTCCGTTTGGATGGTGTTGGTTCTCCAAGTCCTCATTTACTCTACAGGAACCCAGCAGTTTCAAACTTGCACAACTCCTACCTCAGCCTCCCAAGTGCTGGGATGTGCATCACCACACCCAGGTTTGATAGGGTTTTAAGTCTAATCTCACACCGAGGCAGAGCAGACTGGGCTGGATAAGGTCCCCAGTTTGAGTTGTGACTGGAGCTTGTACGTGCCCAAGGGCGTGGTTGTCAGCCTCATGTGAGGAGGGATGCTACCAGAAGCCAGGGTGGCCTTGGGCCATGCCTCGTGCTGCTCACATAGTGCAGATGATGTTGCATCTTCACCAGGGAAGGCCTTCTCACCCAGGACCTTACCTGCAGAGGGTCTAGAGGGCATCCAGCCTCCTATTCAACCTGATGGGAGGAGTCCAAGTGCCTCAGCAAACCCCTCTCACCTTGTCAGCAGTCTATCGTGCTGCAAGCCTGAGCTCGGTTGTCCCTCTGCTTCCCACACAAGGAACAGGTTACTCAGAAGGTGTTTGCTGTACACCAGGCTCCTGCCTCCGTGCCACAAAGCAGCCAAGGAAAATTGCTCTCCTGCTGTGAGAAAGGGACAAAAAAGGGTGCCTTAGTGAGATAATAGTCTGAGGGAGGAGTTTTGAAGCCCAGGACCTTTAGAAGTCCTCTTAAGACTAGTACAGCAACCACACCCTCTGCCAAGTTGGCTCTCCCTTCCAGCAGCTCTGGGTGATGTTGCCTGACTACCACACTGAAGTTTGTCAGTGGACACTCAACCAGCAGCAATCGATTGCACATACCCACCCCACCCCTGGTGTTCTGAGCTCATCAACCTAGGAAGCTGGCTTCAGGAAGGTGTAGCCTGTCCCCTGAACATAGAGAACCTGTTGTTGGCCCTTGACCTGTGCATACCTGATGGGAGGCCTTCCTGGCAGTTGCTCTCCAGTCCCAGGAAGCTGACCTGAAGAGCTGATGCTCCTCCCCCAGCCAGCAGTAAGTAAACAGGAGCTGGTTTATGGTGTACACATGCCTTGGGTGCTATTCTCCAGGCTGCTTTGGATGGTGTTTCATGTTCAGCAGGAGTCTCACAGCAGGAAGGGGCAAGAGCCTTGACCCTTCTGGTAACTAGACACCCATCTGATGATAAGGTGCTCGGGGTTGGGGCCTGGGTTCCAGGTGCCCACTGCTCCAGAGTGGTAACACTTGTCAGAGCTGTGGGAAGCCTTCCAGGCTGGAAATCGGCCACCTACTTAAGCAGTGCCTTGCTTGTGTCCATTCTCATCTGCCAACTTACTGTCCCCTTGATGGCCTCCTTCCCAGAGCTCAACATAATGCTGCAACTGCACATCAGTCTGGGTGTGACCTCAAGTCTGTTTGCTTGATGTGCTGAGAACTGGCGATGAGTCACAAATAGAGGTTTGGGTGCACGGTTCACTCCAGCCCTTCCCAGGAGAGAGACACAAACATACAGAGAGAGAGGCTGCCACACTTTGTGTTTTTTTCAACCGTTTGCTTGAGTGGCAGGCATGTTGAGGGTCTGTGCTACCTGTGCTGTTACTGTTCTCTCTTTACAGTCACTGAACTGCCAGGCCTCAGTTGGGCCAGAAGGAGGTTAGGGTCAGAGAGGAGGGGGAGTATCCTGGGCAGGGAAGAGCAGGGTTTAACCAAGGGCTGAAACTTGTATGCAAAGGGAATGATGTGAAGTGTGACTAGTGGGCAGGTTCACCAAGTGCCAGGCCTGGGGTTATTCCTTGTCCTGAGGGCAATGGGATGGGTCACTTGAGGGTTCTGACCTGGGAAGTCCTGGGTGATTCTTCTGAGATATGGAGCAAAGTCAGTGGCATTGCGAGACACATGAACTACCAGTGCTGATACTGGAAGTCTCTAGGACTTGAAAGAGGCCTAATGTGGTTTGAAGAACTCAGTGGTGGGCCTTTTGAAAGGCCTGTACTGCTGTGAATTCATTTTTATTTTTTCATTTCTTTTTTACTTTTTATTTTTTGGTTTTTCGAGATAGGGTTTCTCTGTGTAGCCCACTCTGTAGACCAGGCTGGCCTCAAACTCAGAAATCCGCCTGCCTCTGCCTCCCATGGGGTTAAAGGTGCTCCACCACGCCCAGCATGAAGTCGAGTCTTTTTTTTTTTTTTCCCCAGACAAGGATTCTCTGTAAAGCCCTGGCTGTCCTGGAACTCACTTTGTAGACCAGGCCAGCCTCTGCCAAGTGCTGGGATTAAAGGCGTGTGCCACCACACCCAGCTAAGTCGGGTCTTAAGTGCTATGGTGATTATGACTCCTTGACCCAGGCTTTTTTTTTTTTTTTTTGGTTGTTCGAGACAGGGTTTCTCTTTATAGCTCTGGGTGGCCTGGAACTCACTTTGTAGACCAGGCTGGCCTTGAACTCAAATCCGCCTGCCTCTGCCTGCCGAATGCTAGGAACAAAGGCGTGCGCCACCACGCCCGGCTGACCCAGGCCTCTTTACTTCCAGAAAAATGGCATCCAGGCATTGTAAGTTGTCATGGGACACCTCTACACTGACTGACTAACCAGCTTAAAGGCTCGAAGCCTCCTGCAGTGCTCACCCGAATCCATGATCCTTAAACCACCGTTTTACCATTGAGTCTAAAACCCCAATTTTACATTTCTGGAAGTTCTCAGCTTCTATCTGTACTTGGAATTCTGTCTAGTCCCTGCCTGCCTGCCTGTCTAGGCTCCAGACTGCGTGCGCTCATGCCAGCCACCTAGTCCCTGTTTCGAGTGCTCTGGGTAAGTGAGAACAGTGAGAGCACAGACCACCTATGACAGAAAATGTCAGTGCATGGCACTCACTCTTACTCCTAGGCACACAGCACCTCTTCCCATCCAGTCCCCTCCTTGTGATTTCCTAGGTAACTCCTGGACTTTGCCACACTGGGAACTCAGCCAGCTTTCTCACTGAGTCCCCAAGCTTCCAAAGGCTGTGTGCTCTCTGCCCCGCCTCTTGTATGTGCTGCAGCTTCTCCAATCTCCTGGCAACTATCCTGCCGCTGTCCCTTGTGCTGAAGCGGAGTTCCCAAATGATTGTTAATTGCAGGGGAGGGCTCTGGACGCTCCCAGCTCTCCCACTGATGGGATTAGACTGCTACCACTACTCCCATGCATATTTACCTCAATGGCAAAGCCTACATCCTCCAATCCAGCCTCTCAGCTTCTTGCAGTGACATTTGTCTTCCATCCTTTCCCTCAGTCCCACCAGCCACTCTTGGAGTTCACTGCTCAAGTGCCCTGGTACTTTTCCTTCTTCATGCAGCCTGGAGAGTGGTCTCTAGTCTCCAAGTCCGCACCAACCTTCAGGTCTTAATTTAAGCTGGGAGGCGGGGGTAGTGGGGGTGGGGGTCTCCCATCAGGCTCAGTCCTTTTGAACCACTGGAAGTTAGTGAGTTCACTTGAGTACAGGATTCTTGAGGCCAGAATAGGCTACAAAATACTAAAGGGAGAAAGAAAAGGAATAAAAATCTAGACCCAGGGCTGGCAAGATGGCTCAGTGGGTAAGAGCACTGACTGCTCTTCTGAAGGTCCTGAGTTCAAATCCCAGCAACCACATGGTGCCTCACAACCACCCCCAATGAGATCTGATGCACTCTTCTGGTGCGTCTGAAGTCAGCTACAGTGTACTTATGTATAATAATAAAACTTTGGGCCAGAGCAAGCAGGGACTGAATGAGCGGAGTTGACCACAGCAATCGGGGTTGACTGGAGGTGAGCAGAGGTCCTAAAAGTTCAATTCCCAACAACCACATGAAGGCTCACAACCATCTGTACAGCTACAGTGAGTGTACTAACATACATAAAAGTAGATAAATCAATATTTAAAAAAATTAAGACCCAGAGAAGTCTACTCAAGAGGTGGACAGTCCAGTACATAAACCAGTCATTGAATCATAAGGTCCTGAGTAGAGCCCTAGCACATGTCAGGCCATGGCAATGATTTTCCTCTTTGACCCTGATACTGGGACACAGAGATAGATCCTTTGTGTTTACTGGCAAGCCAGCATAGCCTGTTGGATAAATCAGTAGCATACATGGGGTGCTGAGTATGGGGCACAGGCCTTTAATGCCAGCACCCAGGAGGCAGAGGCAGATGGGTTACATGTTAAGACCCTGTCAATAAACCCAGTGATGGCAGGTGGATCTCTGAGTTCAAGGCAAAAGCCAGCCTGGTTTACAGAGTGACTCCTAGGACAGCCAGGGCTACACAGTGAAACCTTGTCTTGAAAACAGCAGAGCGTGGTTGTGCACACCTTTAATCCCAGCACTTGGGAGGCAGAGGCAGGCAGATTTCTGAGTTCGAGGCCAGCCTGGTCTACAAAGTGAGTTCCAGGACAGCCAGGGCTATACAGAGAAACCCTGTCTTGAAGAAACCAATAATAATAATAAAACAGAAAAAGTTGGATGTCGAAGCTGGCTGTAGTAAATTATACCTAAAATCTTGAAGCGTGGAGTCTGGGGCAGGGAGATTTCTGTGAGTGGACAGCTTGAACTGCATTGTTCCAGGACAGCATCATCTACAGAGTAAAATCCTACTTCAACCCAAAAGTTGCCAGCTACTATGGTGGTAGAGCTAGCACTTAAAGATGGAGGCAGGTTGGCCAGTGGTGATGCATGCTTTTAATCCCAGCACTTGGTAGGCAGAGGCAGGCAGATCTCTTGACTTTGAGGCGTGCCTGGTCTACAGAGCAAGTTACTGGACATACTGGACTGACTACACAGAGAAAACCTGCCTTGACCAAAAAGAGGATCAACATCAGCTACGTAGTGAATTTGAGGTCAGCATGAACTATGTGAGTGTTTGTCTCAAAAAATAACCAATATAGGACTGGAGTGATAGATAGCTCAGTAGTTTTAGTCCCAGAATCTACATGATAGTTCACAATTGTAACTCCAGTTAGTTCCAGGATACTTACAGTACATATATGTTCATGTAGGCAAAACACATAAAATTCTTAAATAGCTGGCATGTGGTCTGGGAAGCCGAATAAATGCATAAAGATGACAGCCTGGATTTGGTTTCCTGGGACCAGAGAGCACAGACTCCTGGCAGTTGTCCTCTGACCTCCACATGGATGCTGTGGCAAGTGTGTGGGTATATCTACACTGATAGTTACACCCACAGGCATAAATGAAGCATTCTAAAGCAGGCTGTGACCTGGAACAGCGGCACTGTGTGTATGGAGGAGTGGTCATAGAGATGAGGATCACTGGGGCTTGTTGACCACCAAGCTGCCTGGAAATTAAGGTGGAGAGCAATAGCAGGTTATTAGCCATCCCTTGGCCTCTGCTCACACAAGGGCCTTGACTATTGCTCAACCTTGGTGTTTTGAGGCATTCTGACTAATTTCAGCCCTATAACCTCTGGAAATTGGTATCATTTATCACTGCAAGAGACTCTAGGATTCTATCCAGTACCTCTGCCCATCATAGCAGGTTCTGCATAGCCACTCACTGGGAATGTTGTGGGACAATGGTGCCCTCTGCCGGCAGAGGTGACAGATACGGTTTGTATGGACAGAAAATCACTTGGCTATCTTTATCTCTGGTCAGGGAAGTGGGGACACATGTCTGTACACACACACACCACACATATCCCTCATTGAATAAAGTAATAGTGAGTGTCAAGTTTCTGGGTTTTAAATTTCTTTTTGCAATGATAGGAATTCTTTGACAAAAGTGACTGAGCACCTGACTACATGCTAGGTCCTTAATGAACACAGAATGACAGAGACTATTGTTAGCAACTACATGTATGAAGACACAAATCCATCCATCTTTATGCTCTGTGAGTGTGTGAGCAGAGGACCCAACCCAGAGCCTTGTGCATGCCAAGCAGGAACCTGTTTTGTTGTTGCTTTTTAAAGATTTATTTTGTGTATTTATTTTGCCTGAATGTGTGTGTGCCACCATCTTACCTGCCTGGTCAGAGGAGGACATCAGATCCCCTGGAACTGGAGTTACAGGGGGCTGCGTGTGCTATGAATCCCATGTCCTCTGGGTACGTGCTCTTATCTGCTAACTCATTAGCCCCTATTCTGATTTTTTTAAAAAAAAAATAATTTTATCTGTTTTGCCTGCATTTATGTCCATGTGAGGATGTCAGACTTTGGCGTTACAGACAGTTGTGAGCTACCATGCGGGTGCTGGGAATTGAATCCAGTTCCTCTGGGAGAGCATTCAGTGTTCTTAACTGCTGAGCCATCAGTTTTTTTGTTTTTTTCGAGACAGGTCTGTTCTGTGTAGCCCTGGCTGTCCTGGAACTCACTGTGCCGTGTCAATCTCCACATAATCCTTTTTCCTCAACCTCCGAAATCTTGAGATTCCTGATTAGTTATCATATCAGGCTGTTGTATTTTATACAGCAGAAAAACATGTCTTGGATTGTTTTTCTTTTTTGTTTCTTTTTCTTTTTTTTTTTTGGATTTTTGCGACAGGGTTTCTCTGCATAGCTCTGGCTGTCCTGGAACTCACTTTGTAGACCAGGCTGGCCTTGAACTCAGAAATCCGCCTGCCTCTGCCTCCCAAGTGCTGGGATTAAAGGCGTGCGCCACCACGCCCGGCTTGGATTGTTTTTCAAGACAGGGTTTCTCTGTTATAGCCCTGGCTTTCCTGGATCTCACTCTGTAGACAAGGCTGGCTTCGAACTCAGAAACCCGCCTGCCTCTGCCTCCCAAGTGCTGGGATTAAAGGCGTGTGCCACCACGGTCCGGCGGAGTGTTTTAAATACATTTATTGTATGTCCATTCGTGCGAATTTGAATGGCTGTCTTGTAGGTCCCAGAGACAGGTCATTGGGCTTGGCGCCGTGTATCCTCACTCGCTAAGTCATGGCACTGGGCCTTAGAACCGTTTTCGTGATAGAGGGAAAGTGACAGCTATGGGATCTGGAAGTAGGTGCACCCAAGAGTGTGGAGGGTGTGGCTCAGTTGCTATGGTTCCCGGTAGCTCTCCGATCACGTGATTCAGGGCACCATGGCGCTGTCCTCTGTGGTCTCAGCCCACGTGGTTCCGGGACTGAAAATGGCGGCGGTAGGCAACCCAGGTTCGCTGGAGTGCGCTCCACGAATCCTGCGGCTGGTCGCTGAGTGCAGTCGCTCCGGAGCTCGGGCGGGTGAGCTGCGGCTGCCGCATGGGACGGTAGCCACCCCTGTGTTCATGCCTGTGGGTACACAGGCCACCATGAAGGGTATCACCGCGGAGCAGCTGGACACCCTGGGCTGCCGCATCTGCCTGGGCAACACCTACCATCTGGGGCTGAGGCCGGTGTGTGGATTCGATCTGGGGGTGGGCGGCGTGGGGGCCTCTGGAAGAGTCGTTTGAGGAAGGCGCACAGTGCTAGGGCTCACCCAGACCTGGCGGTGGAGCTGCGGGCTACCGCCGAACTTTTTCTCCATCACAGGGTCCGGAGCTGATCCGGAAAGCCCAGGGTCTTCATGGCTTCATGAATTGGCCCCACAATCTGCTGACGGTGAGTTGGGGTTGCCGCCCTCGGGCGCTGTGTTGAGGTGAGAGGCCCCCGGTCTTGATCTCCTGACAGCTTCGCTGCGGGGTCTCCCCAGGATAGCGGTGGCTTCCAGATGGTGTCCCTCTTCTCCCTGTCCGAGGTGACGGAGGAGGGCGTCCACTTCCGCTCGCCCTACGATGGAGAAGAGACGCTGTTGAGCCCAGAGAGATCGGTGGAAATCCAGAATGCTCTGGGTAAGAGGGGGCTTCGAACGCCACGTATGGTTTGGGACGTCTTTGAATTTGGACTCTTTCACCAAGTGAAAATAAGGATAAAGAATAGGTCCTGTGTTGGGCATGTGCCTCAGTTAATTAGAATGCTTTGCCAGTGTCCTGGTCTAGATCCTCGCCACAGTAAACAAAAGGAAACAAACACATTAAAAACAAAACAAAACAAAAGCCTGTGGTGACTGCTTAGCTAACAGAAACATTGTTGCTACTTCCGGGCCTGCTTGGGTTACACATTAAGAAGCTGTCTCCACAAAAAAAAAAAACAAAGAAAAAAGAAAAAAAAAAAAGAAGCTGTCTCCAGCAGGGCAGTGGTGGCGCACGCCTTTAATCCCAGCACTTGGGAGGCAGAGGCAGGTGGATTTCTGAGTTCCAGGCCAGCCTGGTCTACAGAGTGAGTTCCAGGACATCCAGGGCTACACAGAGAAATCCTGTCTCAAAGGGAAAAAAGCCAACAACAACAAAGAAGCTGTCTCCATTTCCTGACAAAAAAGAGAACTAATATCAGTACTCAATACAGAGTCATCCTTTTTATTTATTGGTTCTTATGTGTCTGTATTTTATGACTTACTTACTGTTTATTATTTTGGTGAGGGTCTCTGTATGTAGCTTCAGCTGGTCTAGAACTCTCTATGTAGACTGGGAGACCAGGCTGGCCTCAAACACAGATATACCCGCTCTTGCCTCTCCTCTGGAGTGCTGGCATTAAAGACAGGTGCCACCACACCCAGCTGTTAGTGTTCTTAGTAACAAATTGAATTTATTAAAATATTGGTGACTACAAGACGAGATTGGCATGGGTTGGGCCCCTTATTTCCATCTATGTAGTTTATTTTATTTGTCTTATTTTTGAGACAGAGACCCATGCCTACATTCTATGCTGCCCTGGACCTCACTTCCTCTTTAACTGAGGTTGACTTTGAACCCCTGATCCTCTTCCCTCCACCTCCAGAGTAGTGGGATTACAGTCAAATGCCATCAGTCCTAGTTTTATACTGAGCTGGGGATCAGACCCAGGGCTTTTGTATATTACATGAGCACTCGATTCATCGAGCTACATCCACAGTCCAGGACAGTTAATGTTGTGTAGACTGCACATGGGATTGGAGCCTTGGAACATAAGCTCCAACTCTTTCCCACTTCTGTACATGAAAGTACAGAAGATCTGTTGGGGGCTTTATGTCTGGTGTCTCAGGTGCTGGGCATGGGCTTTATCCTAAAGCCTTCTTATGAAACCTGGTGTTATGCTAAGTGGAGCTAAGACAGCTTTCTTGACAGGAGCTGCCCTGAATCCCTGTATCTTCTGATAGCAGGATAAGATCACTGTGATAACACCACGACCAAAAACAACTTGGGGAAGAAAGGGTTTATTCCATCTTACATATAGCCCCTCATCAAGGGATTTAAGGCAGGCGATCTCCCACTGAGCCAAATGTAAAGCATGCCCTGAGGCCTGGCCCTAGTGCTTGTATGTAAATGCAGGCTCTCCTTGTACCATACTGGTGCACTGAAACTCACACTCTCTTGTTACCGGGGTAACAGGCATGCTCAGCCACACCTGGCTCAGCCACACCTGCCTCGGCCACACCTGCCTCTGCCTTTTGCTTTACTTTGTTTTGTAAGGAAGAACAAAGCTTTGTTGCTCAGCCTGGCCCTTCCTTCTCCCTAGACCTGGTTTTGATCAAAAGCCCTCTGTCTGTGTTTTGGATTCCTCCTGTCACTGTGATAAAACAGCCTGACCTAAGCCAGTTGAGGAGGAAAGGGTTGATTTTGATTGGGCTTATACTTCCTGGTCGCAGGTGATCCTTGAGGGAAGCCACAGCAGGACCCTGGAGCAGAAGCAATGGAGGAATGCTGCTTGCCAGCTTATGCGCAGGCGCATGCTTAGTTAGCTAGCTTCTATTAAGATTTGTTTTTATTATCGTCAGTTATGTGTTTGTATGTACATGTGAGCGCAGGTGTCTCAGGAGGCCAGAGGGAATAGATTTTCTAGACCTAAAGTTACAAGCAGTATTGACTTAACCTGGGTGCTGGGTCACCTGAAAGAACAGTGAGTGCTCTTAACCACAGAGCCCAACCCTCAGCCCAAAGCCTTTTGTTTTAGTCCAACATCACTTGCCTAGAGATAGTATTGCTCATGGAGGGCTGCCCTCTCCCATGGCAGTCTCTCACAGACATGGCCACAAGCTGACCTGATCTAGGAAATCAGATCAGACGACTTTAGACTGGGATAGTCTGTATACCTATTTATCCTTTAGCCCTTCGTCCGCCTGTCTGCCTGTCCATCTGTCTGTCTGTCTGTCTGTCTGAACTGTCTACCCATTTATCTAGTTATCTCTCTCTCTAAGCTGGGCCTGTAACCCAGGTTCTCACACATGCCGCGCCAGGGATCTGCTGCTGAGTCTTGTCCTCTGGTCCCCAAACCTTTCATTGTGTGCCGTCTTTGGCTTTCAGAATTGTTAGCAGGAAGCATTATGCTAAGGGTGGCTGTGGCTTATTTGTATTGGTGTGTGCTCTCCTGCCATTGAACAAGAGTGGGACACAGAGGTCAGCCGTGGTGCCAGTCCTTGCTCAATCTTGTCTCAGATGGTGCACAGTGCCCTCAAACGCTAGGAGCCAAGAATGACCTTGAATTCTATTTTTCTAAAAAACACATTTTTAAAGATTGTATTTATTTTTTTGTTGGACTTGAGACAGGCAATAGATTTTCTCCACTGATGAAATATGCCAGTTCAAGCTGAGTTTAAAATATAAAAGCAGAGCCCTGTCTCGAAAAACAAACAAAACACACACACACACACACACACACACACACACACACACACACGAGAGGTTTATTGGAAGGCAGCACTTTGGGTATGGGGGTGTGTTCTCTGACAGGGAGACAGAGGGGTGGAGCACACACAGAGAGAGAGAATGCAGAGAGACCGTGCGTGCTAGGGTGGGTGGCCAGCCCTGTTATCAGCAGCACACACCCTGTGCACCTGGCCTGGCAGGTCATAACTTTAGCAATTGCTAGGTCCCTGAGAGCAGGCCAGTGGAAATGCCTGCATATTAACAGGGTTAGGGTTAGGGGTCCTGGGTTGGAAATCTGACAACTGAGTGGCGTTGGCTGTCCTAGATCTTTTTACATAGGCTAGATTGGTGTTGAACTCAGAGCTCCTCCTGCCTCATTTCGGATTAAATGTGAGCACCAACCATGTGTAGCTATTTGATTTTATTTATTTTATGTAGGTGTTTTGCCTGCATGTATATCTGTGTACCGCATGTGGCACGGAGGCTAGAAGAGGGGCATGGGGTTCTCTGATCCTGGTTGTGAGTTGTCATGTGGGTTCTGGGAACAGAGCCAGGCTCTCTGGAATAGCAATCAGCACTTGTATCCAGGAACCCCAACCTTAAACTCTTTATTCCTCTGCTTCCACCTCCTGAGTGCTGGGACCGAGACACCGTGGCACACCCACTTGATGCAGTTCTGGGGATGGAGCGCGTGGCCTTGTATATGCTAGACTGTGGTGATACCACTGAGGCACGTCATTTCAACAGTCCTTGCGCAGTAGGGGAAAAAGATTGGGAACTGGGGAACAGCCTGGGATCCACAGTGACAATATGCAAGGACCAGTTCCCTCCTTCCACCATGTGGGTCCTGGGGATTGAACTTGGAGAGCTGGGCCTGGAGGAAGGCACATCTGCCTGCTGATCTATCTCACTGGTCTGTGAGGTTATTTGTACAAAAGAAAATGAGAGGTTTCCTGGCTTCTCTGCAGCTGTATTAGGTGACTACAGAGGTGGTCCCTGGGAGGCTCCTCTGTGCCCTCTTCCCCTCTTCCTCACCAAAGCGCCCTCCTACCCCCAGGCTCGGACATTATCATGCAGTTGGACCATGTGGTGAGCAGCACTGTGACAGGCCCTCTAGTGGAGGAGGCCATGCACAGGTGTGTGCGGGTGTGTGTACGTGTGTGCATGGGGGTAAGGGAGGGGGATGTAGGCTCCCGCCATCCTTCTCCCTAGCCACTTGAGGTTCTGTGACCAGGGACCCTCCTGCAGGTCAGTCCGCTGGCTGGACAGATGCATCGCAGCCCATAAGCATCAGGACAAGCAGAACCTCTTTGCCATCATCCAGGGTGGACTGAATGCTGATCTTCGGACCACTTGCCTGAAAGGTAGAGTCAGGTACTGGCAGGGGTGGGGCTGGTCCGGGTACAGAAGGATGCTGTGTCCATCGCCATTAACTATGAGTAAAAGTGTGAGTGCAGGATTCAGAGGCCCTGAGCCTCATGCAGTAGGGCAGGTCTAGCAAGTGGAGCCAAATACTGATCCTAGGTTGGATCGTGGTTTTCGAATTTCATCATTCTCTCCGTCCGTCCATCTGTCTGTCTGTCTGTCTGTCTATCTGTCTCACATGTGACGGTGTGAGTATGGGGGTGAGTTTTCTCCTTCCACCATGTGGGTCCTGGGAGGGGGGGATCTCAGATCCTCAGGCTTGGCAGCAAGTGCCTTTTCCTTCTCGCTGGCTCTTCTCACAGATCTGTTGAAATACTACACTGACTTATGACAGGCTTCCTTGTAGGCCAGGCTGGCCTGGACTTAGCTTTGTAGCCGAGGATGATCCTGTACTTGTGATCCCCCTGCCTCTGTGTCTGAGTGCTGAGATCACTGGCATGCATCACCACACTTGGATGATGTGTTGCTGAGCTGGGACCCAGGACTTCCTGCACAAGGGGACACTAATGACCCAGTCACAGTCATGCAGATCAGGGTGGCCTTGAGTTCCCAATCCTCCTGCCCCAGCCTCCGGAGCTGTCGGGATTCCAGGGTGTGCATCTAAATGCCTGTCTCAAGGTCTTGTTTTATGGGAAATGAGTGCAATGTTGTTTTGTACCAAAGGAAATTGAGCTTTGTGACAGTAGCATATTTTAACCTTTTATAATGTCACAAAACCCTAAATCTCCCTAAGCTGGGTCATATGTCCTTTCAGAGATGACCAAGAGAGATGTGCCAGGCTTTGCCATTGGAGGTCTGAGTGGAGGAGAGAGCAAGGAGCAGTTCTGGAAGATGGTGGCATTGAGCACCTCCATGCTGCCTAAGGACAAGCCACGATACCTGATGGGAGTTGGGTATGTTGGGGTGGAGGAGAAAGAGCCCTGAGCCCTGGTGTGTGGAGCCGATCCTGGGGTCCCCATTCCCTTTTGATAGATCTTTATGGGAAGAAGGGTATAGTGCTCCTGGGGAGCTAATGAAGTGGTCACATGAGCCACTTCCTGGAGTAGAGAATGTTCTGGGGCATCCTCAGCTATGTAGGGAGTGCAAGACTAGCCTAGGCTATGTGAAACACAGTACAGTATGAAAACATCCTCCATCTTCTTAGAGGGAGGATGGAGGGAGGCCTGGGAAGCCCTCTCTTCAGGTGGACTCTGTTTCTTCCTTCCTCCCATGGCTGCACCCAGCTATGCCACCGATTTGGTGGTCTGCGTGGCTCTTGGATGTGATATGTTCGACTGTGTGTACCCCACACGGACAGCGGTAAGTCCTGCCCCGGGCAGGGGGCTGGAAGGGCTAGGAGCCTGTACCCCTCATGACCTTGACTTTCCTTGTCCCCAGCGCTTTGGATCCGCCCTTGTGCCCACTGGGAACCTTCAATTGAAGAAGAAGCAGTATGCCAAGGATTTCAGCCCCATAAACCCTGAGTGTCCTTGTCCCACCTGCCAGACGTAGGTCTTAGAAGTTGGGGGTTGGAGAGGGGAGAGGGCTCAGGCAGTGTGCAGCCACCAACTGTGTGACTGACCCACAGGCACAGCCGAGCCTTCCTGCATGCCCTGCTACACAGTGACAACACTACAGCGCTACACCACCTAACCGTGCACAACATTGCCTATCAGGTGACCTGGACAAGTGTGGGGCAGGGCCGTGGGACTCTGGGGGCAGGGTGTGGGGCTACGATAGGGTGTGCAGCATGGCTCCTTTTTATTTGAAGTTGTGGGTTTTTAGGCACAGTGGGGCTTCCTTAGGGGTGTAGAGTCCGTGCCATAAGGGCCCTGTGGGCGAGATTCATCTAGAGGGTGTGGTGTGGGTGGGGCTCTCTAGGGTGGGTCCCTTAGCCTTGGGTTTGTGATGTGGGCATGCTTGGTGCCTTGGGGACACTCTTGGGACTGCTGGTGGCTCACACTGAGCTGATGCTCTTCCCTGCCGTGTAGCTGCAGCTCCTGAGTGCTGCACGCAGCAGTATCTTGGAACAGCGCTTTCCTGACTTCGTACGAGACTTCATGCGCACCATGTATGGTGACCACAGCCTCTGTCCTGCCTGGGCCATTGAAGCACTGGCCTCTGTGGGAATCACACTCACATGACCTGGTTGCTGGCGATGGACACTGGGGTATGGGGGATTCTGAAGGATTCTTTTTTATAAAAGATTTTGTTACTACTTTTTGTTTTCATTTAAGCTCTCATGTCTGAATTCTTCCTCATCCCAAGCTTCACTGTAGTTGGCTCTGGCGATTCTCTGTAAGAAGTAAACCAGAGTGAAGGTGGGCCCATAATTGGATATATATGCAGAGGCCTGGAGTGTGTGATCCCAGGACAAAGGAAGAGAGGCAGAGCCAGGAGGATCTGGGGAGGTTGCCCTGAGGATTTGAGTTTGAGTCTGGTGGCTCCTAGCTCCGGAAGAGAGGCAGAGCCAGGAGGATCTGGGGAGGTTGCCCTGAGGATTTGAGTTTGAGTCTGGTGGCTCCGGAGAGGCAGGAAGGGGTTGGAGGTCAGCTGCAAGTTTAAGGCCAGCTTGGTTTTCACAGCCAGTCTAGGGTAGAGTAAGACCCTTTCTCAATGAAAACAAAACAAAAAAAGGAGTCATAGCAACCGTGGGGTAACTGGGACCCACTGGGCACAGCCCTGCTTTGGAATGTAGTCTCAGACTGCGGGCTCTCTTTCAAGGTCAGGACCTCCCAGCCACCCTAGAAGATACCACTCTCATTCTCCCCTGGTTGTCAGGTACCTAGCTGGCCCAGGGAGAGGAAGCAGCTTTGCCCAAGGTCACCAATAAAGAGTGGTGGCTTGCTTTTCTGTTCCAGTCGATTTCTTTATGTGTATGAGTACACTGTCGCTGACTTCAGACACCAGAAGAGGGTACTGGATCCCATCACAGATGGTTGTGAGCCACTGTTGGTTGCTGTGAATTGAACTCAGGACCTCTGGAAGAGCAGCCAGTTCCCTTAACTGCTGAGCCTTCGCCCCAGCCCTCTGCTCTACTATTAACCCTGTCGGTGCATGCTTGGCTCTGCATAGCACTCTGTACTCTCCTTAATAATAGTGTGAATTAGCAGATGATCACACCGTGGCCAAGCCTGCCTGAGTGTGCTCTGCCCCTCACCTATGGTCTCAAAGCCAAGACCAAGCATGCCTGAGTGTGCTCCCCCTCACCTGTGGGCTCTCCTGAGTGTGCTCCCCCTCACCTGTGGGCTCTTTCCTCTGACACTATTTGCCTTTCTTCTTGAGACAGGGTCTAACTAGTTCCACCTGGCCCATAACTCTCAGTGTAGACCAGGTTGGTCTTGAACTCACAGAGGTAAGCCTGTCTCTGCCTACCCAGTACTGGGATCTAAGGCATGAACCACCCATCAGTCAGCTTGTTATATAGACATGGAATCTTTACCATCATCCTGCCCACTGCTACTTATGGCTGGGATCATAGATGTGCACCACCACACCTGTTAATGTGGCGGGGATGAAACCCAGGGCATCCCAGACAAGCACTGGTCCCACAGAGTCACTTAACCCAACCCTAGACTTTTTTTCTTTTCTTTTTTTTTTTTTTTTTTTTTTTTTTTTTTTGAGACGGGCTTTCTCTGTATAGCCCCCTGGCTGTCCTGGAACTCACTTTGTAGACCAGGCTGGCCTCGAACTCAGAAATCTGCCTGCCTCTGCCTCCTGAGTGCTGGGATTAAAGGCATGCACCACCACTGCCCATTTTTTTCTTTTGTTGCTGTTTTTACAGTTTCCACATAATGTTCAGCTAACTCCTTCTGTATATAATTAGTGTGTTTCCAGGTTCTTGTAGTCCTGATAATGTCTGCAACACCAAGCCTACTGTCTTAGTCAGGGTTTCTATTCCTGAACGAACATCATGACCAAGAAGCAAGTTGGGGAGGAAAGGGTTTATTCAGCTTACACTTCCATACTGCTGTTCATCACCAAAGGAAGTCAGGACTTGAACTCAAGCAGGTCAGAAAACAGGAGCTGATGCAGAGGCCATGGAGGGATGTTCTTTACTGGTTTGCTTCCCCTGACTTGCTCAGCCTGCTCTCTTATAGAACCAAGACTACCAGCCCAGAGATGGCACCACCCACAAGGGGACCTCCCACCTTGATCACTAATTGAGAAAATACCTTACAGCTGGATCTCGTGCAGGCATTTCCCCAACTGAAGCTCCTTTCTCTGGGATAACTCCAGCCTGAGTCAAGTTGACACAAAACTAGCCAGTACACCTACCAACCATAAACTCATATATTTGGAACCTGGGACTAAGTCATGTTCCTTAAACAATGATTTTTCAGTTGATGCTACCTAGTTCCCTAAAGTTTCCCATTGGCTTACACAAATATTTTATTTCTCTGGCCAATAAGGCCAACAGCAATGGGCTTTAATGCCCTGATTCCTTTTCTTCCTTTCTTTTTTTTAAAGATCAGGGTCTCTGTCATCTTGCTCACAGCTTCAGCAGGACCCCTGCACCACCTCCTGGCAGCTGCTTTCCAGCGTGTACATTCCTGCTGCCTCCTCACTGGGCTCCTATTCAAGCACATGTGTGCCCAGAGGCATCAAATTATTACTGATTTAATAATTATTATTAATTGTTCCACCCTGGCATGGTGGCATGGCCAAAATCCTATCTTCAAGAGACTGGGGGAAGAGGATTGAGAGTTGCAGGCCAGCCTGGGCTACATAGTAAGTAAGGATCCTCCTACGCTATGCAGGCTGTGTCTCAGGTAAACACAACCCTCCTAAAAGGAAACATACAGAACAGATTCTGGGACCCGGGCATGAAAAGAAGCTCTAAGTTCTTGTTATACTGGGTGTGGTGGCTCCTGCCTATAATTGGAGCACTTCAGAGTTAGAGGCAGAAGGATCGAAGTTCAAGACCATCCTCGGCTACACAGCCTCAAGTCAAGGCTCTGTGAAATGAGGCTTTGTCAAAAGTAACTACCACCATCCTCTCCCTCCCCCGAAATGCCCTTCCAGAGCCTCCAGTTTTGCCTGCAAAGTAGTATATTCTCCCATCTTGCATTAGGGAGTGGATCTCCAAATTGCACTTGGCAGTTAAAAGGATGTAGGATGTGGTAAACTTGAAGAAACATGGAAACAACTGGAATATTGGCTTCTGCCTTATGATGGCTTGGGTGGTGGCTGGATGGGGCACCTGGTGAGATGGTGGCCTAGATCCCCAGGACCCCTGTAAAAACTCAAGCATGGTGGTGAGCATGTGCAGTTCTAGCTGCTGGGAAGGTTAGCCAGCAGCCAGTCCTGCTGAACTGACCGGCTTTTGGCTGAGAGATCCTGTTTAAAAAACTAAATGAAGTGACAAGGCCTAATGTCAAGCTGTGACCTCCGTATGCACATGCACAAGGCAGCGTACCACAGGCACACAAATGAGAAAAAAACGGGGCTGGAGGTGTGGTTTAGGGTGTTGCTGTAGGAGAGGACTATAGTTTGGTTCTCGGCACCCATAAGGATGACTGACAACTGCTCTTAACTCCCACTTCAAGGAATTCCATGTCCTCTTCTCATCTCATGTGCCTATATCACACCCAGCATAAACACATAATTACATAAAGGGGCTGGAGTCGTGGTTCAGCAGTTTAGAGTACTAGCAGGGGAGGTAGGTTCAGTTCTGAGCACCCATATGGCAGCTTGTCACTGTACCTCCAGTTCTGGGAGGATCCGATGTCCTCTTTTGGTTTTCTTGGCCCTGCATGACTCTGGTGAACAAAACATACCTGCATGTACCAAACACCATGCATGGAAAAGAAAAGTTTGGGCTTGGAGAGACAGCTCAGTGGTTAAGAACAGCTGTTGCTCTTGCAGAGGATCGGGGTTTGGTTCCCAGTACCCACACTGTGATTTACAATCATCCAGAATTCCAGTTCTAGGAGGTCTGATGCTTCCTGACTTCTGCGGGCACCAGGCACATATCTGGTGCACATAAAAATAAAATAAATCTTTAAAAATTTACAGCCAGGGCTACACAGAGAAACCTTGTCTGGAAAAACCAAAATAAATAAATACATAAAAAATTAACTGTTATTTTATGTAAATTTAAAAAATTGAACATGGATGTTTTTGCCTGCATGTCAGTATGTGCATTATGTCTGTGTCTATTCCTAGTGGAGGCCAGACGAGGGTGTCAAGATTCCTGGAACTGGAATCAATGATGGTTGTGTGAGTTGTCATGCAGGTGCGGGGAACCAAACTTGAGTCTGCTTCTAAGGCAGCAAGCACTAAGTCATCAGTCTAGGAGAAAAAATAATTAAAAATAAACCTACAGTTGTAGCCGTCGGTAAAACACTTGGCTTAGCTTCATAGAACTGTAGACTTGATTCTCAGTAACATACAGAAACATGCACAAGGCTGAAGTGTCGACTCATCCTTCACTGGCACTGGGATTCTTCCAGAGTTGAGATCTGCGATGCTTTCTAAGATACAAGTTTTCACTACAGCCTAAGAGTTCAGGTGTAACAGCCACTGAACCTTACCACGGTGTGCTCCCCTGAGTACTGTGGCCTTTCGCTTAAAACGAATATCACAAAGTGATAACAAATGCCAGGAAGTTGGAAGCACTTTTATGACACGGTTGTCAGTGAGGATTGGGATGGTAGCAGCGTGTATCCTAGCAGCAGGGAAGCTGAGACAGGAGGACCATCAAGAGTCTGTACCCGCATACAAAACTATAGAAACTATAGAAAACGATTGCGGCTCTCTTTTCTCTTATTGGTTGGAGTAGAGAAGTGATGATTATATCAGCCAATGAGAAATTTTTACGGAATTAACTAGTGTCAAGTGACAATTCAGTGTTGAAGAATGGATTCTTACACTCTTGGCAGGTTGACGTTTCTGCGACCAATAAGCCAACCCGAATCAACCTAGTGAGCTGAGGCCTCGCTGACCCCGCCTTCCCGGTCTGACAACCCGGTTCGACTTCTATTGGCTTTCACTTAAGAGTGACAGTTTTATTACCCAGTGAATTTGTGAGATTCGCCCTTCCTCGTGCCTTTTTTATTGGCTCACGTTCTTGAGTGGCAGTGCTTTTGACCAATTGGCTATAGCATTAGGGTTGTGGACTCCGCCCCGGAGGCCAGGAGGGGAGGTCGCTCGGGTCGGGTGTCGCCTGAGAACCGGATGAGGCGGCGACTCTGAGGCCGAGCCGGGAGCGGGCGTCGCGGCGAAGGGGAGCCCGGGCGGGCTGGCAGAGCAAAGCAGGAGGAAGCAACGGCCACAGACGCATCGGAACCGAGAGTCGTAGTCCAGGGATCCGCGGGGCGGAGGCGGACACCATGGGCAACCGCGGGATGGAAGAGCTCATCCCGCTGGTTAACAAGCTGCAGGACGCCTTCAGCTCTATCGGTCAGAGCTGCCACCTGGACCTGCCGCAGATCGCCGTGGTGGGCGGCCAGAGCGCCGGCAAGAGTTCGGTGCTCGAGAACTTCGTGGGCCGGTGAGCGAGCGCGCCGGCGGCGGTTCTGGGGCTCCGGGCGGGCGGGCGGGCAGCGGCCTAGGGCGCGGAGGGCAGGCGGGGAATGGCGGAACTGCGGCTCGCGGACGCCGCGGCACCGGTGGCAGTGGGTAAGGTCTGGGGCAAGAGTCTCCATGGTTCTGCAGGGACTGGAGATGCAGAGCCAAGTCTAGAACTAGTCGATGGTAACCGGTGGTGTTTGGGGCAAGACGGTCAGTGCAGACCCCTTTGGTGCATCTAGTTCCGGCTATCGCTGGGCAACTCTGACATCGCTTTGCCTGTAATCCGGGATAGATCCACTCCTCTTTCCTCCTGCTACCTGGAAATCTTAGTGTATGTGCTCAGATGTTGAAGATAACACTTGCCACTCAGCCATTCATGGGGAATGACCCCTGGGGGCTGTCTGGCCAGTTATTTTCTGGAGCCTTCTCTCTTGCCTGGTTAGCTGGTTATCTGTTCTAGACAGGCTTCCTACCGGCACCATTTGGTTGTCCCATCTGTCCAAACTGACTCTGAAGTCCACCGTTGTCTGGCTAGCCATCTAAGGTGACCTCTCGTGTGCAAATGCCCATATGTACCCCTTATTTACGTGAGTTGGCCTCTGCCATCTGACTGGTTGAACTTCGGGAGCCTCCTGTTATCTGGTTCTCTTGGGCCGACCGGCTCTTGTCTTCGTAGTGAATCCGTCCATTAGTCTGTTCTCCATTCCCTCCCAGGCACCCCTGACTGTCCTTCCTCTCTGAGTGACAGAAGTTGGAGAACTTGAGAAGAAACATTCTTTAGGATTCTTTCTTGGTCCAGGATCCCCAAACCTACAGCTTCCCAGTTGGAATGCTCTCCAGATAGCTCTGGGAGCCTCAGCTTGTTCCATCTGTCCAGTGGGCAAATTCCACTTGCAGCTGTTTGTAGGATCCAGGAAGTGAGTGAAGGAGGGATGTTGATTTCCTCCTGTCCCCTCCGCTCTGCCTCTCCCACAGCAGCTCTTCTCCATTCCAGGAAGTGTTCAATGTATGATGCTGCAGTATGTGCCTGCCTAGTGATAACATTTGCTTTGATGTGGGCATTATCATTGTGTGTTTGTGTGTGTGTGTGTGTCCAAGTGTGTGCCTGAGTGCATTTGTGGAAGTCAGAGGACATAATCTTTGTGAATTCCTTCGAAATTTATGTGGGTTCTGGGAATTAAACTCCAGGCCTCAGGCTTATATAGCAAGTCCTTGTATCCATTGAGCCATGTCATTGTCCTTCCATCGTAAATTTTAGAGACATGGTCTCTCACTGACCATGAAATGCACTGATCTCACTTAGCTATTCTGCCTGCCCAATGAGCTCCAGTGATCCACCTCTCTCTGTCTCACCCTATCATTGGGTCACACACACCCACGCGCACACACACCCTCTGTTATTGTTGTTACCAGTCTTTTGTGGTGGCAGGAACATCTCTAAATTTGAGGCTAGCTCACTCTACATAGAGTAGAGTTCTGGGGCAGCCAGGGCTACATAGTGAGACCCTGTCTCAAAAATACCTCAAAAGTTGATTCAAGACTGCAGGGACTGGGTTCTTGGAAGTGTACATTTAGGTTGAATTAGCTGCACCTGTGACCTTAGGAACTCGAGAGTCTGAGGCAGGAGATTTCTTAAGTTTGAGGTCAACATGGGAGCCATTGTTAGTCCATGTCTCAAAAAAAAAAAAAAAAAAAAAAAAAGCCATGAGAGGGCTATGGGGTGAAGCTCAGGCATAGAGTTCTTACCTAGCATGAATAAGACCCTGGAGTCAGTTCCCAGCACCAAACTGATAACAATATTATTGATATTTATGTTCTCCTTGATTGCTTCATATTCAAAAAGACCTATGGCTTTTAGGTACTGAAACAAAAATTATATATATATATATATATATATATATATATATATATACACACATACATGCACACACATATCCCTGTTTGTTTGTTTGTTTGTTTATTCATTTATCTATTTGGTTTTTGGTTTTTTTGAGACAGTGTTTCTCTGAATAATAGAGCCTGGCTGTCCTGGAACTGCCTTTATAGGCCAGGCTGGCCTCCAACTGAGAGATCTGCCTCTACCTCTCAAGTGATGAGATTAAAGGCAAGTCCACCAAGCCTAGCTATTGATCAGTGATTTAAAAAGCATCTCAGAATGTAGACAGGCTGGCCTTGAACATACAGGGATGCACCTACTTCTTCCTGAGTGCTGGGATCAAGACATATAGCACCATTCCTTTTTTTTTTGTAATTTAAATTTTTTTTTATTTTTTTTTTGTTTGTTTATTTTGAAACAGTCTCATACTGTAGTCCAGGCTGATCTGGAACTTACTATAGCATAGGTTGGCCCCCAGAACTGTAGCAGCAGTTGTCAGATTTCATTTTCCAAGTGCTGGGGTTACAGGCACGCACCACTGTGTCTGGCATTAAGTTCATTTTACTCTAGAATGCATAATGTATCTGTGCTGCAGGACCTTGCTAAGAGGCCCCCCTCAATCCCATTCTTTATTTCCTGCTATGGATTTTTAAACAGAGTCAGAACTAAGAGTCTGTTCTGACCCTTGAGCTGTTTCCTTCTGCTGCTGCTCTTGAATGTCCATCCAGTGGGCATCTGGCTGTCAGCCGGGAGCAAAGGAGAATGCCAAGGGCTTGGGCCAGCCCAGCACCTAGGGACACTCAGACTGCTTCCTGTCAGTGCTGCCTTAGACTTTTCTAAGAACATTAGTGCACACTAGGACGTCTCAGTTGGCCCAGCCCCTTGCCGAGGCTTGCATGCAGATTGCTAGCCCTGGAGGCCAAGGGCTTGAAATGTAACAGGTTTCACATGAGGTCCAGATTTCTACAGAGCCTGACACTACCCTAAAGGTTCTAGAGAGTAATAATGACGTAGAGGCCTGAGGCTCCAAGCATGGGTCTACCATAACTGACTGTGACTTTAGTCAAGGGGATTGACTGGGCATTCTAGGCCCCACGTTCCTGAGCGTGTGTCTGTGCCCAAGTGTCTGAATATGAGTGTGTGGAGGTCAGAGGGCAGCCTTGGGCGTGGCTCCTCAGGAGCAGTCGTCTTTGTGGGTTTGAGTAGTGATCTCTCATGGGGCTTGTTGAGAAGTCCAGGCTGACGGGCCGGCAAGCCCCAGGGATGTCTCTGCCTGGACCGTCACAGCGCTGCGATGACAGGCATGCATTGTGATGCCTGGCGTTTTACCTGAGTGCCGAGGATTGAATCTTGGCTGACTTTGAAATGGTTGACTAGCTGAGGATAGCCTAGAACTCTGGATCTCCTGCCTTTACCTTCTGAGTTCTGGCATTGCAGGAGTGTAGCACCATGTTTGGGTTTATGTAGTTCTAGGGATGGAACTGAGAGCTTAGTGCATGGTAGGTGAGGCAGCCAGACCCCAGGTTTCTCTGCTGTAAGACAGAGCTGTATGTAGTCTGGGCAGAGTGGCATTGGTATAATGTCTGCTGTCATGTACTAAGGCTCCCAGAAGTGAAAAAGTAAGACCGAGCCCCTCACCCTGGGGTGAGCCGACCTCCCGGGTAACTCACTGAGCCCCTCACCCTGGGGTGAGCCGACCTCCCGGGTAACTCACTGGGTCTTCTACCCAAGGCTGCTTTTACCATTCTAGAAGCTTTGGCATTTGAAACCTTTGGCCAGCCAGCTTTGTGCGCTAGCTGTGGCTCTCAGGAGGGCTTGGTTTCTACCTAATCGTTGCTATTTAGCTGAGAGACTGGCAAAGAGGCTAGCTGGGATTTTTTTCTCCACACCCCACCCCCATTTGGACAGGAGCCCAGGAAGTTGGGGTTCCAGCCTGGAAAGCGAGACTAGAGTCCTTCCTGCGAATGTATTGGCTTTCTGAATCTGCATCTCAGTAGGAAGTGGGGTTACCATTCGTTCTTTGAGTGTTTGACGTGCTGCCTTATAGCGTCACTTGGTACATGTCACTGAGGTGGAGTCTCACTTGTCTGTGACTTTCTCGCAGACTGGCAAGATGGCGCAGTAGGGAAAGGGTTTGCCACCAAGCCTAATGACCTGGGTTGATTTCTGAACTCCAGTGGTAGAAGCAGAGAAGCAATTTCTGTGTGGTGTATGTACACAGAGACACAAGCCCAAAGAGGATAAATACATGAAATGTTTGAGAAAAAAATTTTTAAAGAAAAACAAAAAGGGAGCCCAGGGCTGTAGCTCAGCTGAGTGCTTAGTGTGAGTGGGGAGTCTACGCCCAGCAGCACAGAAACCGGGCATGCTTGTAAAGCCAAGCTGAGGCAAGAGATCAGGAGTTCAGAGCTGGTTCTGCTAGCCTGGGCTACAAGGTGTGCTCCGCAGCAGAGCTGGTTCTGCTAGCTTCGGCTACATGAGACCCTGCTTCCCTGAACAAATAAAATAAGAGTTCCGGCCTCGGGCCCAGAACCCAGGTCGCAGCTGATCTGGGTGGGCTCTGTTGGGAATTAAATAAATAGGTGTGTGTGTGTGTGTGTGTGTGTGTGTGTGTGTGTGTGTGAAAGAGAGAGGGAGATGGGGAGGGAGAAAGAGAGCCCTGGGTGGGCTCTGTTGTGGGAATTAAATAAATAGGTGTGTGTGTGCGCGTGTGCATGTGCGTGTGTGTGTGTGTGTGTGTGTGTGTGAAAGAGAGAGGGAGAGGGGGAGGGAGAAAGAGAGCCCTGGGTGGGCTCTGTTGGGAATTAAATAAATAGGTGTGTGTGTGTGTGTGTGTGTGTGTGTGTGTGTGTGTGAAAGAGAGAGAGGGAGCCAGAGGGAGAAAGAGAGAGAGTCTAATAGCAGTAACTCTTGCATAGGCCAAGTGAGTGCTCACTGGACAGTGTTCTCCAGTGCTTAGCACAACTTTGCCTTGTGCCTGGGGATATGGCCTTGAGCCAAATACCCTTCCAGCAGAGGCTAGATAAAGACACTGGGGCGGTCCAATAGCGCTGGGAAACAGAGGAGAAGAGGCAGGGAGAAGTTGGGAAAGGTACCCTGAAGTTTGGAAAAGCATCCCAGGATGTGGAAATAGCCAGGGAAGGTTCTGAGCTGACAGTGTACCTGAGAATGTCAGGAAGTTGGGACTGTGGGGTGAGGTTTAAAAGGGATGGGTGTGGGGATTGGCACAGGCCACTTCTCTCCTGGGGAGGCACACTCCCTGCCTCTAGCTGGATGCTTGGGTGGGCTGCTCCACATGGTCAGTTTTCTCTCTACGCAGTTTGCCTGTTCAGACCTTCTCCCAATTTTCCTTGGATCAGGAGGCACGGGTGGCTGTGTGCACAGGTACATTTGGACATGTGTTCATATGCGTGTGGATATCAGAGGTTGTATGTGGTACAGTGCATGTGGTGGCCAGAGGACAGCTTGCAGGAGTTGTTCCTCTCCTTTGTGGGTCCCATAGAGCCAACTCAGGTCATCAGGCTTGGCAGCAGGTATTTTTACCCAGTGAGCATCTCACCAGTATGGTGGTGGTGGTGGTGGTTTTGTTTTTTGAAACAGGGTTTCTCTATATAACCCTGGCTGTTCTGGAACTCTGTAGACCAGGATGGCCTTGAACTCACAGAGACCAGTCTGCCTCTGCCTCCTGAGTGATAGGATTAAAGGTTTAATCTGCCATCACTACCTGGCTTTTCTTCTGTTTTTAATACACAATGTTTTTGATATGTACCCCAGGCTGACCCCAAGCTTGTGATTCCTTGTCCCCAGTGCTGCAGTGGCAGGCCAGTTCCACCACCCTGGACTCGATTGAGTATTTCCAGAGCTGGGTAAGAGCTGGTCACCGAAGGGAAGCCACCAAAGGGAAACCCGTTGCTCTCACTCTTGCAGTTGCTTCGAGCTGCAGCTGGACTAGGCTGTGCCAGGTTTGAATACAAATGCTGAAATGACAGGCTCCTTGGTTGCTGAGAGAAACTTGGGCATCTGCTGAACCCTAATTTACAGGGGAGGGGCCGAGTGCTAACTGTAATTAGGCCCTTATTAAAGTGTCAGTGTTTTTTGGAGAAAATACAGTCAGTAATGAGCTGCTCACATGGCCCCTCTTGCAAGCTGAGTAAATGGAGGATGTTGTCATGTCTCCCGAGCCAGATGCTACACTAAGGAAGTCTCCTGCTTCCAGGTGTGGTAGAGGATTCTGGGAGGCCAGCCTCAACTTCAGCCAGAGGCTAGGAGGGCACTTTGCTTCCATCTAGTTTCCCTTTAAAGGTCTTCTCTCTCTCTCTCTCTCTCTCTCTCTCTCTCTCTCTCTCTCTCTCTCTCTCT
>NC_034599.1:16786432-16807041 GCF_900095145.1 Mus pahari
TGTGTGTGTGTGTGTGTGCATGTGCGTGCGTGCGTGTGTGCATGCGTGCACTTCCATGAGTTTATGTGCACCACACATGTGCAGTGCTCTTGAAGGCTAGAAGTTGTCGGACCCTCTGGAACTAGAGCTGAAGACAGCTGTGAGCTGCCATGTGGTACTAGGGCTTGAGCCCTGGTCCTCTGCAAGAGTAGTAGTGCTCATGACTTCATGACTGCCGAGTGTCTTCCTCATACCTCCTCCTGTTTCTTTTGAGATGGGGTCTCATGTAGCCCAGGCTAGCCTAGAGTTTCCTAAGTAGCTGAGGATGACCTTAAACTCCTAGTCTTTCTGTGTCTGTGTGCTGGAATTCCAGATGTGTACCATCATTCTGGTTTATTCCTTGTGGGGATGGAACCCAGGGCTTGTTGCCTGCTAGGCAACTGAACTAGTCTACCAGCTGCGTCCCACACAAGTTTTTGGGAGATAGTTGCTGCTTTTATACTTTTCTCAGTTACAAGTTGGGAAACAGACTGGAGAGGGAGGTGACATTTGTCATGAAAGCCAGGTTCCTTTAAGGTTGTCAGGTGTGTGTGTGTCTTCACTGTCAAGCCTTAAGTTGGGCCTAATGGACCAGGTGCTGGAGACTTGACAGGGACCCAAACCTAACTAGACAGAAAAATGGGTGGGCAGGTAACTAAACAAAGAACATTCTGGAAGAATGAGAAATCTAGTGATAGATAGCGTGGAGTCAGAAGTGAGAGACTGGTTTTAGTGTCCACTGTCGCATGGCTGCCCCTCAGTTGAATTGGAGACTGGAGGGACAGAGCAGTGTCCACACAGAAGGAACAACAGGTAGCGTGCCCTGAACTCACCCGGTTAGCTGATGGCCCGATGCAGATTTGGCATAGCCTGGGATACATGGGGCTCAGGACAGTGCCTGTCAGTTTTTAATTACAAGAGCAGAGTGGCCACAGTAGCAGACCCTGCCTGCCCAGCTTCCTGGCCCCTCTGGAGTCTGTCCCACAGCCTCCTCTCTCAGCGGAGGATGCCTGCTGTTCCTAGGCCGCCCCTTGTCTTCACCATAGACCACTCTGATCACTGCTTAGATGGTTTGACAACTACTTTCCCGAGCCGAGTGTGGGAGCTCGCGCTGTAAGCACAGCATTTGAGAGGCTGAGGCTGAAGCGTTAACCATAGTTCAAGATCAGCTTGGGGGCACAGAGTCAGGCCTTGTCTCCAGAAACAAACAAACAAACACTAAAACAAAAACAAGAAGAAAAGCTGGCTGTAATCCCAGCACCTGAGAGGTACAGGAGGAGAGAGAAGTTTAAGGTGAGCCAGACAAGTGGAGGCTAGCCTGAGCTACAGAAGAACCCCCAAACAAACTGAAGGGAAAAACGGGATAGCAACAAAGTCCATAAAAACAATCTTCCTTTTTCCTTTTTTTTTTCTTTCAGATGTATGTGGTATGTGTGTGTGTGTGTGTGTGTGTGTGTGTGTGTGTGTATGCATGTTTTCATGTGTGAGCATGAGTGCCCGTGGAGGCCTGGTGTCTCCCATTGCATCCACTGAGACAGGGCCTCTCAATCAAACCCTGAGCTCACTGATCCAGCTAGTCTGGCTAGCTCATCAATCCATTGTCTCGTCTTTCTAGGTTGGAATCAGAAGCGGGCTAGCATATATGTGGGTTCTAGGGATCCAGATCTGGATTTCTTGTGTAGCAAGCACTTAACCACAGAACCCACAGCTGGTTTGCGCTTTGTTTGTTTGTTTTTTAATTATGTATTGTTAATGTACACTGGTGATTTGACTGCATCAGGTCTGTGTGAGGGTGTTGGATTCCCCGGAACAGGAGTTATGGAGAGTTGTGAGTTGCCATATGAGTACTAGGAATTGAACCTGGATCCTCTGGAAGAGTAGTAGCCAGTGCTCTTAACCTCTGAGCCATCTCAACAGCCCTCCACAACTGGCTTTCTGGCCTGGGCACTTCCTAGAAATCTTTCCATGTCAGTTTCCAGTTGTTGCTTGGAGCATCCTGACCGCCATGTGTTGAGTGAGGCGGGGGCAGGAGCAGCAGTGGGGGCTGAGGTGGTCCTGCTGTTGAGAGAAGCAGCTCTCTCAGTGGGCTGTTAGCTACAGCCTTGATGATGTGCCTTACCCATCAGGAGGCCCGTGTGCTCCCGCTCACTAGCAAAAACCCCTTGGAGTGGGTATTGTGAGCCCAGCCTCTTGGCTTCTCTCCTGGGCCTTACCTGGAGGCTTGCCTCTGTAGATTCCCCTAGCTTAGATTTCCCAGCCTTCCTCCTGAGCCTGGAGTACAGTCTTTGGCAAGCTTCCCAGGTGCCAGGGTCCGGAGTTCTGTGTGGAGGCTTTGGGTGGCTTCACTTCCTCTGTTGCCTTTCTCTGGAAAAGCTGAGGTGAAGTCTGACTGTGATCCACAGGTGTGTAAGCGAGGCCAGCAAGGCTCTCTGGGAATATCCCTACTCCCTAGTGAAGAAGGAGGCACCCGAGAGCCTGCTCCTAACACATGTTCCCAGACTCTCATGGCTGGAGAGCAAGCAGGCAGGCATTGTCCTAGTGTGATGCTGCTTGCCGATACACCGTGGCACACACAGGCCATTCCCATCGAAAGCCCCAGAGGTGGCCTCAGTCCACAGCTCTGTCCTGGCTCAGGGCTTCTGTCTTTTGTACTGACAGATGAGGGTTTTCTAGAGTTGTTGTTCTCAGTCTCCTTTAGATGACCCAACCATACAATGACTTTTGTTGTTACTTCAAAACTGTAATTTTTTGTTACTGTTAAGAATTGTAGTATAAATAGCTGATATGCAGGATATCTGATATGTGACCCCTGTGAAAGGGTTGTTTGACCTCCAAAGTGTTGTGACTCACAGATTGAGAGCTGCTGTTGTAGAGGCCTGGAATGCCTGCCCCAGCAGCCCTTGCTGCAGGGAACCAGCCAGTGGTGAGAATGACCTTGAATTCCTGAGCCTTCTGCATCCACTCTTAGTGCTGGCACTCCAAGTGCGCCACTGTACTGAGAGGGACTTCGTGGCTGCGAGAATCCTCGTGGCTACCCAGCGAAGGCAAGCAGAGATCAGACCAGGGGCCTGTGACCGTTCCTGGAGCCCTGCTCGGCTCAGTCTTCCTGTGGTTAGGTCCCCTTGGCCATCATTTTGCAATGTTGACTTCCCACTCAGCCAAGCGGAAGGAAGCCTGGCTTCTGTAGCCTTTGCCTTGGTGGCACTGCCAGGGGACACTGTCTTGCACAGGCTGTCAGAGAGTTGGGTATACGTTGTTTTCTAGGGAAGGGCCTACATGGGGTTTGCCCTGGCATGTGGTGAAAACTGACTCTTAAACTTTTCTTTTCTTTGAAGTTTTCCTGAGGTCTCATGTCACATTGCTAACCTCAAACTAAGTTAAATGCACAGCTGAGGCGGGGCTTGTGCTTCTGTACTTCCTGCTGTCACCCCCCTGTGCTGACGTTACAGCACCAGGCCTAGATGCTGTTTTTTTTCCCTCTGACAACCTGCTTCAGCCTCAAGTACTGGGATTGCAGGCCTTTCCACCACAGTCATGCCTGGATTTTTAAAAAGTTGGTAGTTTTATGTAATCCAGGCTGGCCTCAAACGTCTGTCGCTTCTGGGCCCGAGTGCTGGGATTGTCAGCAAGTGCCATCAATCACATCAGGCTTTAAGGTTTCTCGTGGTACTGGGGAGTGCTCCCAGGGCTCTACCACCGAGTTACCTCTTCATTTTTAAGACCACATTAGAGTTATTAATGTATTTATTTTGGCTGTTAGAGACGGTGTTCTCCTGTGTAGCCCTGGCTCTCTGTAGACCAGGCTGGCTGCAGATTCAGAGATCTGCCTGCCTCTGTCTCCCGAGTGCTGGGAGTAAAGGTGTGCACTGGTGCACTGGCTACAGAAGAGTTATAAAGAGAGGGGCTGGGCTCAATAGGAGAAAGGTGCTTGCTGCCAAGCCTAATGACCTGAGTTGCATCCCTAAGACCTGTATAGTGGAAGAGAGCAGACTCCTGAAAGTTGTCCTCTGACCAGGGCCATAGCGATCCCACCTCCAAGCAGAGAAACATCAATAAGATGCAATTTAAAAATATTTAGGGCAGGTTGCCCGTGTCTGCCTTCCTTGGCCTCTCCCTACTGCAGGCTCTGTTAAGACTGTCACTGTTGATGGAAGGCCCCTGTCACATGGCTGCCGTTGCCCTCCTAACACAGGATCGCATGTCCTCTGCTTCCCTCCTCGGCTCTAGGCTCACAGGCCATCTGTCCTAGGTTCTCATGACCTTGGGCTTTGATAGAACCCGGACAACAGTAACTTCTCCCAGCTTATCTGGCTTGTTCTCACAGCTGACTGTGAGTTCCTTCATTTTGGGTAAGAAACTACTTAGGTCCGCTTTGTGCATCTTGTAGGACTCCATAATGTGGGCCAGCAGGACATTACCAGGGAGAGGTCTATGGTCTCCTGGTCAACATGGCATCTGCCACGGTCCTTACTTGAAAATGATTGGTTTTGGTTTTGCATATTTTATCCTTTGTAAGTATCCAGACCCTAAAGGTTGTGTGTATGAGGATGCAAGTATATGTGTGAGTTTGCATGCATGTGTGGGTGCTTGTGTACGGAGGCCAAAGATTGTTGTCCAGTGTCTCCCTTAAGTACTGTGGGAGAATCTCTCACTTAAACAGAGCTTGTCTAGATCTGCTCATCTGGCTAGCTAGCATGTTCTGGGGGTCTCCTGTCTCCCCACAAACACTGGCATCACAGGCAGATACCACAGCAGCTTGGCCTTACGTTAGCCCTCAAGTTTGCATGTAAGTGCTTTGCCTGCTGAGCCATCTTCCCAACCTTCACTTTGATTTTTCTAGGTCTGGGGATGCAACTCATGGCCTCGTGTATACTAGGAAAGGCTTCTACCCCTGAACCAGACCCCTATCCCTTCTCCACAGGATTCTAGTCAGGGGTTCCACCACTGAGCCACGCCCTCAGTGCCTCACTGGGGGATTCTAGGCAGGAGTTCTAGCATTAAATAGTACCCCTAGCTTCTCACTGATGGATTTCAAGCAAGTGCCCTCCTGCTGAGTTGGCTTTCCAGCCCTAATTAGGGGGTAGAGGGAAACTACTGCAGGCAGAGCCACACCTCCAACCCCTCATTGGGGCATTCTAGATAAGCACTCTACTGTTGAAGCCCATCTCCTAGCTGTCTCTTGCATTTTGTATAGATTATAAAGTGTAAATTGAAAAGTTGAAGAATTGTTGTATATTTTTCTTTTGCAAAGCATTGTACAGTCCTGTGTTGCATTGGATGGCCTTTGTCAGATGGGCACAGTCTCTTTTGGATGCTGCTGGAGCACTGCCCAGCAGTTCCCACATCTGCACAAGCCACATCTGTTTATGACTGCAGCTCTGCTCAGTGTTGAAGTCAGGCGCTGTGAGGACGCTTTGTTCTTTTTCTCAATTGTTTTGGATGTTCTAGGTCCTTTAAACATTAATCTTGTTTCTATTTGTTTGTCTTTTTGAGAATTCTTCCTTTGCTTCTCACAGTGACCTGGAGCTTGAGTCTCCTCTGCCTCAGCTTGTGTGTGCTGGTATTAGAGGTATTTTACAGTCAGCTGTGGATCGCTCTGTCTGTCTGTCTGTCCAGCTATCCATCTATCACCTGTCTTAGACAGAGTCTCACTAAGCAATTCTGGCTATCTTGGAGCTCACTATGTACACCAGGCTGGCTTTAAATATCAGACTCCAAGTACTGGGCTTAAAGATGTGGGTCCCCAACCCCAGCTATGTTGTGGATTTCTACTGAATAAAATAAAAAGCTAAGACACTATAGCTCAGTGATGGAGGCCTGGTCAACTGTAGACCAGAACTCTATCTATAGCACCAAAAAAGGAAATAAAGAAAGGCTGTTTCTAAAGATGTGCCGAAGCCGTCAGGAAGACGTGTAGAAGACGTGTCCTAGGCTGGCTTCAGGCTCATCATGTATCTGAGGGTGATTTGGACTCCCGATGCTCCTGACTCGACCTCCCAGGTGCTAGCATGACAAGCATGTGACCAGCACTTAAGTCTGTGTGGTGCTGAGGACAGAGCTCAGGACTGTGTATGCCAGGCAGGCACTTGACCCAGTGAGCCTTAGGCCCAGGGAGGGGAGGGCTTGACTGTATTCATTTTTATGCTTCGTGTGCACTGTTTGTAGATGGGTGTCAGAGGATATAGTTCCAGGTGAGGGTAAGTTGTAGGTTCTGACTGTCACCTTGTTGGAGATGTTCAGTGCTGTGAATGACAGACACGCCAGGTGGCCCCAGTGGGGAATTCTGCCTGTGCATCCCAAACTCCTGTTAGTTTTGATTGCTGTGCTATTTCATCAGCTGTTCAGGCCCCTGCATTGCGGGCTGCCTCACTCTTGTCCATTTGACTCCACCTCCCTGCTCCCCATAGAAGGAGCCTGTCCAAAACCCAGGGGCACATGGTGGTGCAGGCCTGCGCTCCAGCCCTGATACCGGAAATGTTGGAAATGCATTAAGTATATTGGTTAGAAAGTAGCCACTCAGAAAACATCAGTACTTGTGTATCACAGATGCAATTGTATGTTTCTCTGTGTAGCCCTGGCTGTGCTGGAACTCGTTCTGCAGACCAGGCTGGCCTCAAACTCAGAGGCTACCTGCCTTTGCCTCTGCCTCTGCTCCCAAGTGCTAGGATTAAAGGTGTGTGTCACCACTGCCTGGTCAAGTCCCTTTAATAGTGTCAAGTTCCTACTTATTTTTGTTGTTTTGTATTGTTGTGAGACAAGATCTCCATTAGCTCTGGTTGTTCTAGAGCTTGCTATGTAGACCGGGCTGGTCTCAGACTCATTACAGAGGTCCACATGCCTCTGCCTTCCAACATGTAAGACTAAAAGGTGTGTGGCATATCTAATAAAATAATTAAAAGGGAAAAAAAAGGTGTGTGGCATCACATCCAGCCTTAACAGCGTGAGATTAGCATGAGGGTGTGTGTATGAGTGTGTGTGTGTGTGTGTGTGTGTGTGTGTGTGTGTGTATGAAAGAGTGTGAGTATGTGTAAGAGTATGTGTGAGAATGTGTGTATGAATGTGTGTGAGTGTGTGAGAGAGTGTGTGAGAGTGTGTGTATAAGAGTATGTGTGAGAGAGTGAGTGTGTGAGAGTGTATGTGTGTGTGAGTGTGTGTGAGTGTGCGTGTGTTGGTGGTGAGAGGACAACTTCCGAGACTGGCTTCTTTCCTTCTTCTCTCTGTGTCTTCAAGATTTGACAGACAGCATCTTACTGCTGAACCATTACAGCCCCCTTCTTTATTCTATTCCAGCCCTACCAAGCCTTGATAATTGTCCCCCTGGTCAGCCTGAACCTGTCTGCACTTCCTGACCACTGTTTGTCCCTCAGGCTGCTCTGCTTGTCACTTCCTGCCTCCTTCAGTCTTCCAGGAAATGTCTCCTCCCCAGGGCAATCCCAGGACCCTCTGCTACTGTGCCATTGGCCCCTTGTAATTCTTTTAGAAACATTTATACTCCCTGTTTGTTTGACCTAAGGTTTCTTCCTCTTCCTGGGTGTGCTCCTACTTTGCAGGTACTGGGCCATCTGCCTGTGTCGCCTTACACCCACCTTTGCTTTAGTCACCAAGAGTCACTCAGCAAAGAAGACAGGTCTGCTCTTTGCCACAGTGTGACCTGGGCCCCACCCTGCTGGGCCAAACCAATGTTTTTAGTGCTCTGTGGGGCTGGATCACAGTGAGACACTGCACCTACACAAAGCAAAAGGAGGGGCCAAGGCCTGCCTTGGGTTTGTGGAGACAGCAATTGGGTTTTTGAGACAGGGTCCCATGTTGCCCAGGCAGGCTTTAAACCTAGAAGAAGCTGGCCTTAAATTTCTTTTCTTTTCTTTTCTTTTCTTTTCTTTTCTTTTCTTTTCTTTTCTTTTCTTTTCTTTTCTTTCTTTCTTTCTTTCTTTTTTTTTTTTTTTTTTTTTTGGTTTTTCAAGACAGGGTTTCTCTGTGTAGCCCTGGCTGTCCTGGAACTCACTCTGTAGACCAGGCTGGCCTCAAACTCAGAAATCCGCCTGCCTCTGCCTCCCGAGTGCTGGGATTAAAGGCATGCGCCACCACACCTGGCAGAAGGCCTGTTTGTAAAAGCAAGTAAGCAACAACGACAAGACCCCCAAAACAATAGAAAGACAGACATGAGAAGCCAGGCACAGAAGCCACATGAATCCACTTGGAAGAACAGGCTAGGTCCCCGAGACAGTGGAGTCATGCTTCCAGGAGGTGGCGATGGAGGAAGTGAGCGCTTGGGGGACATACAGCTTGGGGAGATTCAGATGTCCTGAAATCAGTGAGAATGGTTTCACAATCTGAAGCCACAAAACCCTTAGCGGCCACTTAAAACCAGTGGATCATAAAGCCTGTGACGCACTTTCCAGAAAGACAGTTAAGCCACAGGCAGAAAGCAACTCTCCCATGCCCTTGCCATACGCCTACAAAAAAATGAATGCCTTGAAGACAAAACGTAGTGCTGCAGTAGGGTCACTGAGACAGGAGCATTGCCAAGAGTTGACCCTGGGCTATGGTGTGAGACTCTGTCTCACACAGTAGGAGCCATAAATAAGAGAAGCATAGATTGCCCTTCTGAGACGGGCTTCGCCACGTCATGGTGAGCTCCAGCCGGCTCTAGCCTGGCGAGTGCCTTAGGTCCTGTGTGTGTACACGAGCCACTCCTTCCCCTGAGCTTGGGCACCTCAGCTCATCCCACAGTGTGTATTGGTTTGGACTCCCAGGAGCTGTATAGTTGCATTTCTCTCCTAATGGTTTCAGGAGTCCGCTGTTGTTCTGTGCTATACCAAGCTCCAGGCCTTTACAGCTTTTACTTTCTTATTTTGGGGGATTGGAGATTGACCCTCATGCATGTTAGACATGCTCTCTGGCACTGACTATCCTCAGCCCTCCTGATTTTTGAGATGGGGTCTCATCATGTAGTCTAGTCCAGCCTTGCCCGGGTCAGCGGGTGTACTGAGAATAGTAAAAATGCCTTTTAGACAGGTAGAAGTAACTCAGTCAGGAGCCACTGCACCAAGGCTGCACCTGATAGCCAGGGACATCACTCACTCAGAACCCCACGACACCCACTGTACAGTATATAAGAGACCAAGAGCAGTGCTCTGCTCTGCACATCTGGAGAGATGACACCTTGATCTGTCGTGTGGCTGGAGAGTCTCCTCAGGATCCTGACCCTTGAATCAGATTTCTGTTAGACATTAGACCTGACCCTCAGCTAAGTAAGATATGTCGCACAGGTGAGTTGCTTAGGGAGATGGACTTAGAACATAGGCATTTAGAACCTTGTGTGATGACTCTCAGCAAAATAAATATAACTTTTGTTATACTAACTATATATAATCTACCCTCTTGCTCAAAACACTTTGGGGTGGACTTTGAGGTTTCAGAAGCACCCCATTCCCAGTTGGTTCTCATCTCCGCCTCTTGCTCAGATCAGATGTAAGTTCTCAGCCTTACCCGATACACTACTCCAGTGCTATGGCTGCCTGCCTGCTGCAATGTTCCCACCACGCTGGTCATAGCCTAGCTACCTCTCTGGTACTGTGAGTCCAGCTGAAATGCTTTCTTTTATAAGTTGCCTTTTTGGTTTTTCAAGACAGGGTTTCTCGGTGTAGCCCTGGCTGTCCTGGAACTCACTCTGTAGACCAGGCTGGCCTCGAACTCAGAAATCAGCCTGCCTCTGCCTCCCACCACCGCCCGGCTCATAAATTGCCTTTCTCACGGTGTTTTGTCATGGCAATAGACAGTAGGGAAGAGCTGGGTGTGGTGGCGCATGCCTTTAATACCACCACTCCAGAGGTAGAGGCAGGCAGATCTTTATGAGTTCAAGGCCAGCCTGATCTACAAAATGAGTACAGGATAGCCAGAGTATGAAGAGAGACCTGTTTCAGAAAAAAAAAGAAAGAGGAAATTAGCCAAGGCATCTTTCCCCCACTTTACCCCTTCTCTCTTCCTCCCACTGATTTAGTTATGGTTGCTTGCAAAGGCGTGCGTGTGTGTGTGTGTGTGTGTGTGTGTGTGTGTGTGTGCGCGGTGTGTGTGTGTGTGTGTGTGTGTGTGTGTGTGTGGTGTGTGTGTGTGTGTGTGTGTGTGTGTGTGTGTGTGTGTGTGTCTTACTGCTCATGATACTGCCTCCCAGAACCCTTTCACTGCCTGTAGCCCCTGGGCAAGGGGAGGAGCCTCATGGCCCCCTCCACTGAGCATAGTGAGATGCTGGCAGGCTGCATCCTGCGCAGGGCTGCAAGTAGCTGCAGGTGTACCCTGTCCAGAAGACAGTTTCTCAGCATTCCTCCTTGTCTGATGCTTCTTAAAATCTTTATTTGCTATTTATTTATTTATTTATTTATTTATTTATTTATTTATTTATTTTAGCTTTTCAAGACAGGGATTCTTTGTGTACCCTTACCTGTCCTGGAACTTGCTCTATAGATCAGATTAAAGGCATGAATTACAACACATGGCTTTGTTGTTGTTGTTGTTTTGGTTTTGTATACACAGTCTCTCTATGTAGATTTGGCTGTTCTAGAACTCCCTATATAGGCCTCACAGAGATCTACCTGCCTCTTGAGTGCTGGGCTTAGAGTCCTATGCCTGGCTTCTTAACATCTTTCTGTTCCTGATTCCAAATGTTCAAATGTTGGAGGCATTGATACAGCTGTCCTGTTCAGGTCTGTACGAGCACCCTGCAGAGATGATCACTCTTCCATATTGATCATGTCCACATGATGTGCTGCTCACTGCAGAGGCCTTTCTGAGAGTGGCTGAGAGCCGCCTGATTCAATAGTTATAAACTTTTGCGCTTGGAATCCAGTTTGTCAGTTAACAGTAGTAGGTTCACCTGGGTATGGCGGAGCATGCCTTTAATCCTGGCACTTAGGAGACAGACAGGAGATCTCTGAGTTCATGGCCACCCTGATCTACAATTCCAGTTCCAGTACTACATAGAGAGACCCTATTTAAACAAAGAAACAACATCCCCCCCTCCAAAAAAAAAAAAAACCCTGTAGTCAATTCTCCCCCAAACCCTGGAGCTCTCTAGCCACTAGCTTTTGGCCAGCTTTACAGAACCAGCATTGAGTCTCTTCCTGTAGAGTGGACCTCCTGTGGTTAGTTTACCCCAGTAATAATCCTGATATCATTGCTGTGCCAGTGGACATCTCTTTCCAGACAGGTTGTTTTGCTGGCCTATGGGCCACAGCCAGAAGGACCACTGATGGCTTTCTTTTCTCAGCAGGCAACAGCTGTCCATCAGAGTGTGGTGTCTTCAGAGGTGGGGCTAACCCTTTAGCTCTGCTGAGCGACCAAGGGCAGCAGCCATGGCCTGTGACGTGCCCAGGGTCTCCCTCTCTCATCTGGCACAAAACTCCCTTTTACACTCACGGCTTCCAGGAGGAGGGGACTGTCTGATGTGTCCGTCTGACTTCCTGAGTCGCATGAAGAATGCTGGCCTTGCAGAGTGAGCTCAGAAGTGTCCCTCCAGTCAATTCTGTGGAAGAGTCTCTGAAGAATTGATGTTCCCTCTCTTTTCAGGGTTTCTTAGAATTCACCATGAAGTTGTTGGCTCTGGGCTTTTTGGAGGGAAGCTTTTGAACACTAATTCAGGCCCTTTATTCCCTTTCCGCCTCCACAGACTTCACCATGTTCAGCCATTTGGTTTCTTTGTAATTTTTTTCCTCCAGGGTTTTCAATTTGGCCCATGCTGCCCTTTTAGTCTTTTTAAGATAATATTTTCTGAGACTGGAGAGATGGTGAATGGAACTTGTTCTTGCAGAGGACCTGGTTCTCTTCCCACCGCCCGTTGGCAGCTCACAGTCTCTGTAACTCTAGTTCCCGGAGATCTGACACCCTCACCTGGTCTCTGAGGGCACTATGGTGCACATTCATACGTGCAGGTGAACTCTCATGCACATAAAATAAAAATAAAACAGATCTTAGCTGGGTGTGATGGAGTCAGAGACAGGTAGATCTCTGTGAGTTCAAGATGAACCTGGTCTACAGAGTGAGGTCCCGTCTCAAAAATATACAAATGTTTACATAGCCAGGCGTGGTGGCGCACTCCTTTAATCCTAGCACTCAGGAGGCAGAGGCAGGTGGGATTTCTGAGTTCCAGGTCAGCCTGGTCTACAAAGTGAGTTCCAGGACAGCCAGGGCTACACAGAGAAACCCTGTCTTGAAAAACATATATATATATATATATATATATATGTNTGTGTGTGTGTGTGTGTGTGTGTGTGTGTGTGTGTGTGTGTGTGAATGTGGGTGAGTGTGATATGTATAGGAGTGCATGTACACAGAGGACAGAGGGCAGCTTTAGAGTTAGCTCTCTATCTTTCTATTGCCTCTGGGTCACACTCGGGTTTCTGACTTGCACAGCAAGCCTTTTTACCTACTGAGCCATCTTGACAGCCCCCCCCCTTTTTTTTTTTTGGTTTTTCGAGACAGGGTTTCTCTGTATAGCCCTGGCTGTCCTAGAACTCACTCTGTAGACCAGGCTGGCCTTGAACTCAGAAATCTGCCTGTCTCTGCCTCCCGAGTGCTGGGATTAAAGGCGTGCGCCAACACTGCCCAGCTTTTTCTTTTCTTTTGGTTGTGATATTACTCCATTTCTTCCAAATCTTAGCAATCTGAGTCTTTTTTCTTTGGGAAATTTTGGTTCTTTCCTCTCCTCTCAGTGCCCCAAGCCCTCTGCCCCCACTTTTTTTAAAAACAAAAAACCAAGTTGACCTCAAATTCAATGTCTATGCAAAGATAACCTTGAACTCCTGCTTCCCCTATCTCCCCAGTGCTGGGATTGCAGGTGTGCACTGCCGTGCCTGGTTTGTGTGGGGCGAGGGATGGGAGCCAGGGCGTCCTGTATCCTAGGGAGGCATTTCACCTTTGGAACCCCAGACCTTGAGACTTTGGTCTGTTTGCTTTTAGTTCCTCTGCAGACGTCAGGCACAGCACTGCTGACGACGGCCACATTTATCGGCATTTCCTCACTCCCCCTCTGTCTTAAGTTCTTCCTTAGCTTGCTGTTGCAGTTAGGGAACATACTTCCCTCCCCTCGAGCCTGGGCCGTTCTCTGCCACAGCTTCGCATGCAGTCTCTCTTGGAGAATGTTCTGTGTGCCTTTGAGGGTTGGGAAGATGGCCAAGTGGGCAAGGACTAGTTTAGTGTGTGAGAGGGCCTGAGTTCTAGCCCATCTTGAAGGGGAAGGAGGGAGTCCAGAGAGTGGGCCGTGGCGGCTGCTGCTGCTGCTGCTTCTGGATTTGGGAGCAAGGCTTTCTTTCCGCCTTGTTGATGTGGGTGGTATTCACTCTGAATACTCTTGATGTCTCTACTCATCTGTCATTCCAGTTTCTTTCCTCGTTATTGCTGGGGGGGGGGATGGGGGGGGTTGGGGCGTAGACAGGGTCTCACTGCTTCCCTCTGGCTGGCTTGGAGCTCACAGAGACCCACCTGTCTATGTTTTTGAGTGCTATGATAAAGGTGTGTGCCAACGTCATTTGTTTCTTTAAAGGAAAAAAAAAAAAAGATTTGTTAAGCCGGGCAGTGGTGGCACTTGCCTTTAATCACAGTGCTCGGGAGGCAGAGGCAGGCAGATCTATGAGTTTGAGGCCAGCCTTGTCTACGAAGAGAGTTCCAGGACAGCCAGGGCTAGACAGAAAACCCTGTCTTGAACCCCACTCCCACAAAAACAGGAATTTAAAATTTTGTGTGTATGAGTTTTGCCTGCATATATGAATGTGTAGCACATGCATGTCTGTGTCTGAGGAGACCAGTAGAGTGTGCTGGGTGTCCTTGGAACTAGAGTTACAGGTGGTATGGGTGCTGTGACTCAAACCTGGCTCCCCTTAACTGCTTAGCTATCTCTCCAGCCTAACCCTACCCACCTTTGGGGGGGGGGCAGGGTCAGGCTGTCTCTCTATATAACCTAGGCTAGTCTTGAACTTATATTATTCTTGCCATACTCCTCTGGAGTCCAGGGATCCTAGTGTGTATTACCCTTCCTGGCTATTTGTCAATTACTGAAAGGATTATCATTGTCCATGCAAACCAGAGGACCAGACCTTGGGTCTTCAGACCTCACATGGATAGCTGGGTAGGTATAGTCGCCTGCTTTCATTAGGAGGAACTTGCAGACAGGAAGTCCCTGGAAGACGCTGACTGGTTAGATGAGCAGACCTATACTGCATGAGTGACAGACACCACCTCAGTAAATAAGGTGGAGGGCAGTGGAGGAAGACACCGACTTCAGCCTGAGTCCGTGTGCTCAGGTACACATGTTCACTCTCACATCACCCACACACAAGCAAAAGACATCCACACCGCTTGCATTACCTAATTCCCTGGCCTGGTCTTTGATGTATGGAATGGTATCCTTGACTTTGCCCCACCCACTATCTCTTCGTCTCTGTCTTACTTGGACTTTTGGTTGTTTCCAGTTGTCGTTCTCCTGACAGTGCCTGAGGGTCACCAGACTGTCTGAGCTGAGGGACCTGAAGGAAGCAGGTGACTGTTGAGGAAGAAGCAGGTTTAAGGTGGTGTTGAGTCACCTGACAGGAAAGGGTGTGCTGATGTCCTCACAGGGGTGCCAAGGAGAAGGGCTTCTTGTAGTTCCTGGGGTTGACATCCCCCCCAGCACCCACACCATTCATTGCACCCTGCATGTGGCAGACACCTCGATTCCTATGCCACCTCTGCCTGCTTCTGCTGGTGCCCTCAGGACATGGCCAAGTGTTAGGACCCCATGTGCAGATGGAGACACTGGGACAGTGATGTCCTTGTGCTAGTCACACATGGAGAGTCTGTGACTGAACTGTCAGGCTTCAGACTCTACCCGTGGCCACCCACATTCTTAATTGGTGCCAGGAGGAAGCCGCAGTGGCCTTCCTGTGTTGAGAGTTCCCTGGTTTCTTCTTACCCTGGCTCCCAGATGTGTTGGGGATGAGCAGACAGGGCTGGAGAGCTGAGGGCAGCAGCTGAGCTTGGGGGCCTCGGGGCTTGGTGTTTTACCTGTGGCTTTGGTCTGAGTTACTTTAGCCGTGAAGCTTCAGATTCCTTATCCACCAGATGTGAGCAGAGAAAACCTATGTACGGCTCTAGTACAGAATAACAAGTCCGGGTTCAGAGGTCGGGTCAGCTGGAGCTACATTTTGAGACTTTAGATAACCAAAAGACAAAATGGGGACAGGATAAGCCTCTTGGGAGTACAGCAAGAGTCCCTTGTCCACAGTCAGCCCAGCTCCTGTGGGATGTGTGTGCCCTGCACAGGCCATTTATTAGCAGGTGGTTCGTTTTTTGGAATGGGTTCTTGTAGCCTAGGTCAGCCTCAAACTCAGTTTGTAGCCAAGGATGACTACTGATCTTGCCTGCATCTGAGTGCTGGGATGAAATGTGTGTGCTGCCGTATTTATTTTATGAAGTTGTGGTGATGGGACTCAGGCAAACACATTGCCTCTGAGTGCCAGACAGTACTGGGACATGGCTAGCACAGCAGACAATCTTCCCAGTCCTTGTGGAGCTGACAGGTAGGTGACTTCAGAACCGGGAGGCAAGAAGGATATGTGAGTGCTACGGAAGGAAGATGGAGACCCTGGGGCAGGGCAGCTGTCAGAGAGCGTCTGCAAAGGGGCAGCCCTGAGGTGAACGGCTATGGAGTGTTCTGGTGGATGAGAGGCTGCCTGTCTCTCCCTCCCTCCTAGGGAACAGTTGAACCCAGAGTTGGGAATCCACATCCGCCAGCCATCTAACTCAGAAGCTGCCACAGAAATGGCGATCGCTCTCAGTTCCTCCCTTACCCTGCTTTTTACACAGCACACCACCTAGCCCAAGATACAAAAGTCTTCTGCCAAGGACACAGGGCAGGGCTAGATGTGGACACAGTTCTTCCACTAGCAGCTCTGAGACATCAAGGGCCCTGAAAGGGCGGAGTTGAGAGCCATGGCTCCACAGGCCAGACAGCTTCCCTGTCATACTGGATGGTGACAGGTCAGATATTTGCCTGTTACAAAGTTATAAATTGATCTGCAATCACCTGGAATTCACATCACCTTGGAGACAAACATAACTTTTGTTTTGTTTGAGATAGAGTCTCATAGATCCCAGGCTGGTCTTTAACTAACAGTAATCCTGCCTCCTGAGTGCAAGAAATTTCAGAAATATACAACTACTCTGTTTTCTCATACTTTTTTTAAGGCAAGGTTTTGTGGAGCCTAGCTAGACTCAGGCTTACTGTGTAACTGAGGATAACCTTGAACTCCAGATCTACCGGCCACCAGTGAGTGGTGGGATCACATGAGGGCCACCACACCCAGGGACGCAGATGCTGTGCTATCCTGAGTCCATGGATGACCTCCATGCGCAGGCTGTCTCCCTGCAGAAAGATGCAAGCAGATGACCTCCCCTGAGTGTCTGTCATGCTTACCTGGCATGCACAAATCTCTGGGCTCCATATGGCAGCCAGCCAGCCAGCCACAGTGCTGCTCACCCGTGATCCCCGCACTTGCAGAGGCAGGAGATCAGGAGTTCAGGCTCTTACTCAGCTTCAGAGAGGCTTCAAAGCCTGGGCTGCGTGAGATCCCACCTCAAGATAAAGAAAGCAAACCATCAAACACAAAAACTTCTAAATATGGAGGGGACTTCCTCCATACAGAGCAAACTCTGTGCTCTACATTCTGGAGGGCACCAGGCCCTGAACTATTTCTCGGACCAGTTGACTTAGCCTCTCCTGCTGGGTGGACATACAGGTCATTAATGGCTTTCTCTTGGACATCTTACTATCTGTCATTGTCACTCGTGTAAGCAGTGAGTGGTCTTTGACTGTGGGGTCTATGTCCTGTATTTGTGTGCTGGGGAACAGAACTCCGAGGAGAGGGGCCTCATCTCCCATCTATTCTGGAGGTGTAGCTGATCATCTGACAAAGTGAGGAAAAAGAAATCAGGCAGGGTGGGTGTTGGCTCACCAGGAAGCAGCTAGACCTCTCTGAGGAAGGGACAACTCAGCTGAGCCCTCAGTGTATACAGGAAACTAGAGCTGTCATAAGAAAGGTCACTGTGTGAGGATAAACAAAGGCCCTGAGGCAGGAATATGCTATGCTCTTCCTCTCAACCCAGCTCCAGGGAGTCAATGGGTGGGGAGTAGCAGTTGATTGTTGAGTAATGCCAAGGCCTCCAAGGCCCTTGGGAAGCATGTGGGACCCCCTGAAAGTTACAAACAGAGGAGTGATTACAGGTCGCTCCAAGTTTATTTTGGTTATATAGGATGGATGTTGTCCTGGGTGTGGGTGTGCCTGCCAGAAATTGATGATCAGTGTCCTTTGCTGTATTGTCTACCATAGGTTTTAGACTAGGGTCTTTTACTGAGTCTGGATGGTGTTCATCACTTTGGGCTAGGCTAATAAGTCCCATAAATCCCAGGGATCTTTCCCCATCTCCCAAGTGCTGGGAGATGGGCATTACTGCTTGGCTTTGTGTGGGTACTGGGGGTCCACACCTGGTCCTCCTTCTCTAGCCCCAGAATGATGTATTTTGGGATAGTATGGCAAGAACTTTGTAATTCTAACTTCCCTTTTTTTGGCAGATGTCATTGTGCCTGCTTAAGCAACAAGAAAGCTGCGGGAGTCAGAGGTGGCCCAACTGACCAGATTGTCCAGGAAGGTTCTAGAAGTAGTCCAAGTTCTGGATTACATCTGGGCCTTGAGGAGTTCTGGAGTCACAGCCACCAAGTCACTCTAGCAATTTCCTGCTCTTGTTCCCCGCCCAAGCTGGCTCTCAGATGTGACCATGAGCAGGTGGCACTAGGCCTGAGTGCCAAGGGTGGGACTGATTTGAGTCCTGCCGGATTCCTGGCTAGGGAGGGACTGCTGGGCGGAAGCTGGGTGGTACATGGTATGCAATGCCAGACCTGAACTCACATGGCCAAGCAGGTGCCAAGTCACCACCACCGTCACCTGAGCTTCAGTGTCCTTGTCTGTGAAATGGCAGTCAGTCCTTCATCTCACCTGTTGTGTTCCCAGTTCTGGGTCAGTAGAAGGGGAGATTGGGGAGAGAGCAGGCTTTTTCTGCCATGATGTGGTTGCTGCTGGGATAGAAGCATGGTGTAGGGTCAGAGAGGGGGAACCATCAGTCAGATTTGGCCTGTAATGGGGGAAAATGGAGTCTCTGTGGGCAGGCAGGGATGGCGTTGATAGGAGCAGGCTGTGCATGCAGAGCTTAGCAGAACAGGAAGGCTTCACCCTGTCACTTGAGAAGAGACACCCCCACCTTCACCAGAGCCCTGGTCAGCTTGCCAGAGATAGCAGGTGGAGCTTATGCAGCATGACCTCTAGTCTCATAGCTTCAGGCTCTGAGGTCTTGGGAATTACGGAGACAGGGAAGGGTCTCCACCTTTACCTACATCCTGCCAGGTTTCTCAATGGCTGACTCATCCTTGCCTGCTTCTGTTTGGTTTCCCTCCCTGGAGGCCTGGAGACCTCCAGCTGTGGTTCACATAGCTGTCTCCACCATCACTCTCTCTGGACAGAAAAAAGTAAACAGACCTGGGTTTTGAATCAGCCATTAGGCTACCTCTTTCTTGTCCCCTCTCAGGAGCCCCCCCCCCTTATTTTTTTGGTTTTTCGAGACAGGGTTTCTCTGTATAGCCCTGGCTGTCCTGGAACTCACTCTGTAGACCAGGCTGGCCTCGAACTCAGAAATCCGCCTGCCTCTGCCTCCCAAGTGCTGGGATTAGAAGCTTATGCCAACACGCCCCGCTGCAGGAGCCCTTTTCATCCTCCAAGGGGGCCTACGGCTCTGAGGAGGAGAAGCTGTTGACAATGGTCCCTGTCACTAGTCCTGTGAACGGGGATGTCCTCCTATGCCAGAAGTGATTGAGCCACTGCCTAGAGAGGGCCTAATACAGCCGACAGAGACATTCTGCCCAAGAGCCCATATGCCTTCTGTCTCTTCAATACACGTTGAGTCCTAGCAGCCAACCCTGATTTATAAGGCACTGTCCAAGCTCTGATCTGTTACAGGATCCATCTTTCTGTCTGAGGCTGAGCTGGCAGGAGTGGGAAGGAGGGACAGGCTCTCAATACAGCCTCTATTACTAGGTGGCCGGTCCTTTAGGGAAGGGTGGCTTGGCAGAAACCCTTGCCAAGGTCAGTGGTTTGTGGCGAGAGCCACTAGGGAACCTAGATAGTCTGGAGAGTGGACCCAAGACCTTTGTAGATGAGCTTTCTGAATATCTGTGTTGGGGGAGGTATGTGTGTGTGTGACTTATTAACACACTGGCCTAGCATCCGTGTGAAGCCTTGGGTCCATCAGCACTGCGTAAACATAGTGATGCACAGGTGTAATCCTGGCACTTGGGAAGTAGAGACAGGAAGATTAGGAGTTACAGACCATCCATCCTCTGCTACGTAGAGTCTGAGGCCAGCCTGGGCTGCATGAGTCACTCTGCCAAAGAAAAAAGAAGGAAGGAAACAGAAGGAGGCAGCTCCTTTTCGGAATGAGAAGTGATGCAACACTTTACACTTAACCGACCACCTACCATGTGCTATCCCTGTACCAGGCCTGGAGACACAGAAGGGCGAGCCTGGCCTGGAGAACTGATCTTGTATTTACATATCAGGGTGTGGATGTCTTTGAGCCAGAGTTCCTCCCATCCCCCACAAATTTGTTGCCATCCCCCACAGATGGCAGAGTTTTATTAATCAGGAAACCCAGACCTGAGTGAAGGAAGCAGACTCAAGTCACAGAGCACAGAACTGCATAAGTGTGACTAGAACGTTAGGGCAGCCAGGACACACAGGAAATGCCATAGCAACAGCTAAGAAAAGTACTCAAGCCTGTGGAGGCAGGTGGCCTGGGGAAGGAAGAACTAGATGACTGGAGGCTATTGCTGCTGCCAGCTAAGGACAGTTGACAGTTGTCTGGGAAGCCATAGTGTGTGCTCTGCAGCACTGCCCAGGAAATACTCTTTAAAAAAAAAAAAAAGAAGAAGAAGAAGAAGAAGAAGAAGAAGAAGAAGAAGAAGAAGAAGAAGAAGAAGAAGAAGAAGAAAGAGGAGGAGGAGGAGGAGGAGGGCTGGAGAGATGGCTCAGCAGTTAGAGCACTGACTGCTCTTCCAGAGGTCCTGAGTTCAGTTCCCAGCAACCACATGGTAACTCACAACTATCTGCACTGGGATCCGATGCCCTCTTCTAGTGTGTTTCTAAAGACAGCTACATTGTACTCATATAAATAAAAAAATAAGCACATCCTTAAAGAATTTTTTATTTTATATGTGAAGGTATTTTGCCTGTGTGTGTGTTTATGTACCATACCTGGTGCTTGAGATCAGAAGGTGTTGGATTCCCTAAGTGCTGGGAATTGAACCTGGGTTCTCTGGAAGAGCAACTAGTGCTCTTAACTGCTGAGCCATTGCTCCAACTACACACACACACACACACCCTTTAAAAAAAAAAAAGATTTCTTTTTAATGTGTATGAGTGCTATATCTGCATGATGCCAGAAGAGGGCTTCAGATCTCATTACAGATGGTTATGAGCCACCGTGTGGTTGCTGGGAATTGAACTCAGGACCTCTGGAAG
>NC_034599.1:16807106-16829564 GCF_900095145.1 Mus pahari
TTTCCTTTCCTTTCCTTTCCTTTCCTTTCCTTTCCTTTCCTTTCCTTTCCTTTCCTTTCCTTTCCTTTCCTTTCCTTTCCTTTCCTTTCCTTTCCTTTCTTCTTTTCTATGAAAAAAAATACACACACACACACACACACACACACACACATATACATATTTTTTGGTAGACTAAGTTGGCCTTGAATTCAAAGAGATCCACCTACCTCTGCCTCCCAATTGCTGGGATTAAAGGTGTGTGCTGCCACCCCCCCCCACTGCCACTACCCTCCCCCACCTGGATCAGACACCCATTTTTTTAATACAGGAGAAAAAATGTTACTTTTTTTTTTTTTTAAAGTATCTTATCTAGATGTGTGTGTGTGTGTGTGTGTGTGTGTGTGTGTGTGTGTGTGTGTTTAGGGATATTCTTGGCATGGAAGCAAATGGAGGCTACAGGACAACTTTCCAGAGCTCTGTCCTTTTATGTGAAACTCAGGTCTTCAAACTTGGCAGCAGATGCCTTTACCCCCTTAGCCATTTCACTGCGCTTAGTCCTAGGGCTCAGGGAGACAGCGTGACGTCAGCTCTGGCTGCCAGCTCCCAGTCTGCCTGGTGACATGACTGTTGTCTCTTACTTAGCTTCTGCCTTCTTTGTTGCATTCCTGATTGGCCACCAAGGCCCCAGCCTTTCCTTGTGAGAACTGGAGCTTGTTCTGGGCATCACAGCCGTCACCATTGAAACTCTCTATGTCCCTTGTCTGGGACAGAGGCTGGTGATGTCTGAGGCGTCACCATTGTCCTCAGGGTGTCTGACATCTCAGATTGACTGAATGTAAAGTCACCGCAACACTGGTTACTGGTCCTGGAGGAAGGGGTGGTGGTTCAGGGACAGATTGACCCTCTGAGGGGCTACATTGTAGACTAGAAGCTGAGATTCTGGGACCTGCTGGTCAAAGTCTTCAGATGGACCTCTTGTGGTTCAGTCGAAGTTGCTGCCATTGCTGGTGCACCACAGCCATGGGCAGGGCCCAGTCTCTGCACCTCACTCTGAGCTACCTGGGTTCTCACTGCTGTGCTGTTAAATCCACACACTGCTCTGCTTCCCGCTTGTCACACCTGTGCGACTGTTCCACAGTGCCCACGTGCCTACTGAGTATTTGACTAAATTAGTGAATTGATTTAGTTTAAGACTTTTGAGACAGGATCTCGACTTAGGCTGGTCCATAACTCTCTCTGAAGCCAGGTATGACCTTGAACTCACTGACCATAACTAGTTACAGATTTACAATAGCCATCAGTGATGAGAACAAGGGTGACTCCTCCCTCTTGTGCCCAACTCCTTGGGCTCTATTGTAGTTCATTGGTGTTTTCTTTAAGATCAAAACAAGTCCTCCTTACTTGGTCCACCCAGGAGGAAGTTCCTTTGAGAAGATAAAAGACTTTTTCTTTTATGTGACTGACTGCCCAAGCTTTTGCTTGGGTGTCAGTACTGACCTATACCCCCCACCCCCACTTATGTCGGATGGGCCTTTGGTATTGACCTACACCCTCCCCTACACCCCTCCTCCTATCCCCCCCCCAGCTGTGATGCTTTTAACAGGTTGCACCTCCTTTATTTAGTATGTGTGTACACATATGCATCAGTGCTCTTATGCATATCGAGGTGCATGTGTGGAGGTCAGAGGACCACTTGTGGGTTGGCTCTTTCTTCCCACCATGTCAGTCCTGGGCATTAAACTCAGGCGTTAGCCTTGCTGGTAGTGGACTTTCTTCCTCCCTTCTCCTGTCTTCCATTCCTGCTGTTGCAGTGTTGGGGATGGTGCTAGGCCTAGCACGGGCAGCTAGCGGCACTGTGCAGTTGAGCCCCAGTTGATGTAGCCCAGGCTGACCTGGCACCTGTGTTGTAGCCAAAGTCAACCTTGTCATTCTGAGTCTCACGCTCCTGAATTCCTCCTGCCCTTCAGATTGTCACTCTTGTCTCTGGAAGCCACTCAGCCAACGTTCTTTGTGTGCTGTGTAAGGTCCTGAGCCTGGGCTTCACAGACACTGTATCTATTTGCAAATTCTTTAGATCAGAGCTGCTTTGTTTTTGCATATGATCTCATGTAGCTCAGGCTACCCTTGAGCTTTCTACATAGCTGAGGCTGGTCATGAACTTTTTGACCTTCCTATCTCCTATGCCCTGCTAGTGACCTTTCTTGGGAGACATAGTTAAGTATGCATCTTAAATACACACCCTGATTGTTCTGATAACTTTAAAAAACAAAACAAAACAAAACAAAAAACCTGCTGATTACTGTACTGATCAGCAATGAGGCTAATTTTTGCCTCCCAAGAAAGTTCAGTCATGTGTCTTCCTGCCTGTTCCTCCAAGGAAAAGCCTTTGCCCTGATTCCTATCACAGAAGCTCAGCTTTACCTGTTCAGGTTCAAGTCTATCTATGTGCTAGCTTGTAACCTGGGCCACATGTCTGTGAAGATGTGCATGGCTCCAAGCCAGCCATACTCTTCTCTCCCTCTTCTCCCCTCCACTCTGCCTTTCTTTCCTTTTCTTCCTGTTTTTGACGCAGGGTTTTTCTGTGTAGCCCTGGCTGTCCCGGAACTCACTCTGTAGACCAGGCTGACCTCAAACTCAGAAATCCACCTGCCTCTGCCTCTGAGTGCTGGGATTAAAGGCATGTGCCACCAGTGCCTGACAGCTATACTAATTTTTACACATAGTTAGGGAGCTCACACAAGGATAGCTGTGGGCCAGCCATGCAGCAGTGCTGACGGTGACACTGTGGGCCAGCCATGCAGCAGTGCTGACGGTGACACTGTGGGCCAGCCATGCTGCAGTGCTGACGGTGACGTTGTGGGCCAGCCATGCAGCAGTGCTGATGGCGACCTAACTTGGGATTTTTGGCCTCTACATTTGCTGGTACAGGCATTAGCCACCATGGCCATTTTCTTCAGTGCTGGGAATCCAGCTCCGTGCCTTGTGCCTGCTGGGAAAGCACTCTACCAGCTGAGCCACGCCCCAGCCCTTGTTTTACTTTGAGACGGCTTCTTGCTGTGTAGTCCTGTCTGGCCTGCCTCAGCCTCCAGGGTACTGGGGTGTCTGGCAGGTTGTTTGGTTGGTTGGCCTTGAACTTGGTCCTTCCCCAGTGTTCCTGTGGCTCTTTTGCCATAGGCAAGATTGTCTGAAATACAATACAAGGAGGGCCTAGTGGAAGTGCTAGAACAGATTGTGTACACAGCTCTGTGTCTTCCTACTTAGTACCCTGGGCCGTAGACCCTCCATAGCCGAGGGCTCTCCAGGAATGCCCCTGGGGTTGGTGCATTAGCTAAAGCTTGCAGGAAACAGTTGCCTACTGCCTGTGGTCACCAGCAGCACTGAGTCACTTCTGCTGCTTTCTCTTCTCCCAGGGACTTCCTTCCACGAGGATCAGGAATTGTCACCCGGAGGCCTCTCATTCTGCAGCTCATCTTTTCCAAAACAGGTATGAGAAATAGACATTCAAAACCAAAACCAAGACAAAGTAAAAGTAATGAGATAAGTAAAGCGAGGGACCCAGAGGTGGCAGCTCGTGGACAGCTCCCTGGCCCACCCTCCACCACCCCAACTCCTCCACCCCTCGTAGTATGAACCTGGTGTGGAGGTGCATATCTGTAAGCCCAGCACCGGGAACGTGAGGACAGAAGGACCAGAGGCTCTAGGTCATCCTGTGATGCATAGAGAGCTCAGGGCCACCCTGGGCTACGGAAGATCCTGTCTTCAAACAGCAGCAATAAACAAGTACTATGAGGAGGCCATCAATGGGTTTAAATGGGGACTTGGTACCATGAGGATTTAGGAGCCTAAGCAAAAATCAGCTCCTGGGTTGTGTGGGTTTGAACTGCAGGTCTCACATGTACAGGGAAGCTGAGAAATAGCTTGAAGAACACCCTTCTGCAACCCCGAGTCCCCAGGCAGGACCAGGCTACCCACAGTTACTTTCTGATTTATTTATTATTTATTTATTTGAGAAGTGTTGCCTGGCAACCAGAGTTGCTGCCTTGTACTTTCTGTTAACCCCAACTGGAAGGACCACTGTGCCTGGTATTTGAGGCCCAGTCCATAGTCTCGTGCTTCCAGTTGTTCCTAATATGACACGTTAATGAATTTACAGATGGGAACTGAGGCACAGCCAGGTTACCTGCATTTTTAGGGGGCCACTGGCCTGGGATCCTTAGCCAATCCAATATGGCCTGACATTCCAAGGCCCTGCAGTTGTTTTTCCCCTGATTCTGCCAGTTAGGCATGGAGGGGAGGCTCCAGGGAGACCTGCTGGTTTGGTGTGCCGACCACAGGATGGGCTGCTGCCTCTTAGATCAGGCTTACAGTCAGCTCTGCTGGGATAGGCCCTGGAGACCCCTATTCCTGTGTTGGCTCTCATCGCCTTCAGGGGTTCCACCTCACCTTAGAAATCCCTATTTTGCACTTTTTCTTTTTGGCTTTTTGAGGCAAGGTTTCTCTGTGGCTGGCCTGGAACTCACTCTGTAGACCAGACTAGCCTTGAACTCACAGCGATCCACCTACTTGAGTTTCCAAGTGCTGTCATTAAAGCCATGCACCACCACTACATGGCTTACTTTTGTACTTTTTCATGAGACACCAGCTGGCACTGTTGCTGCTGCTGGTCCCTGACCACCCTGGGAAGCCTGCATGGCTGCAGAGAAGGGAGCCAAGCTTTCCGGGGCTCCTGCCCTGGCTTCCCTTCATAGGCACCCTGCCTGCAGAGTGCAAATGATTGGAAGTCCTGGTTGTGTGCCAGGCTCGTTATACCTGCAGGTTGGCCGCTCATCGGGGCAGCTGATGCCCGGGCTAGCCTCTGGTTCTCTTGGACCTGAGTGCTAGTATGACAGTGCTAATGAGCCACATTCATTAATCACTGTCGCTTTATTTATATTGAAAATTTTTATTCATTTTTAATTGTATGAATGTTTTCCCTACATTTCTATCTGTTCTCATGTGTGTGCCTGGACCCTGTAAAGGTCAGAAGAGGGCATCAGATCCCCAGGCCTTGCGTATGGTAGGCAAGTGCTCTGACCTACATCCCTAGCCTGCTTGCTTGCTTGCTTGCTTGCTTGTTTGTAATCGTTAGCTCAGGCTGACCTCCACTTGTATCTGGGGGATGATCCTGAGCTCCTGATCTTCCTGCCTTCCAGGTGCTGGGTACTGGGGTTATAAGTATGTACTACCCTGCCTGGTTTATGGGGTGTTGGGGATGGAACCCCAGAATTCATGCAGACCAGATGAGCACTCTGAGCCATATATGGCTTGTCCCACCAACTGTGTATTTTCACTTCTTTTGAGACAGAGTCTCATTTTGCAGCTAGGCAGGATTTGAACTCATTGTATTCCAGATGGGCCTTGAACTTTTGATTCTGTATATGAAACCTCCTGAGTAGCTGACAGCACACCCAAAGCCTGACTGGCATGTACAGGGGACACTGAGGTGCTGGTGGCTAGCAGACCTGGTATGTTTTGAGATTCCTTCATTGCCAAAGTCTGCTGGAATCCTGAGGTTCTCTGGGTCCAGGGTAGGGTTGGGGAGAGTACCATGAAAGGAACCACTGAGCTGGGGACACCTGCCCAGAGCTGACCTGCATAAAGGATCAGATCAGTCCATCTTCAAGGGAACACAGACTTCCCCACCTCTTGCCTGAGTTTACTGCTTAGATCATTGTTGGAACTGATCTTGGGGATATGACCAGACCTGTATAGCTATGGTAAGAAGGGACCTTAGCCTAGTGTCAAAGTGGGTCACATGGGAGGAGGCATGGCAGCTTAGGGCAAGGTGACAGTTGTGGAGGTGAGGGCATAGTTGGATTCTTTTGGGGTGAGAGAACAGGTGTGTGTCTCAGGTGTGTTCTCTCCTGTGTCCCCTAAGCTTGAATGCCTCTGACCCTTTGCCTAATGGTGGCATTGCCCATATTATGCACAGCATAAGTGGGACATTGGAAAGGCAGCCCTGTGTTTCTGTCACATGTGTTATGTTGTCACCAGGCTGCCCCACTTCCCCACCTCTGGTCTAGTAGATGCTGCAGACATGCATTCACCACATTCCTCTGGCTGAAGAGAGTGTATCTGGGCTGTTTAGAGAGCAGTAGTGTGTGCAGAGGTAGAGGGGCCAGAGAGAGAGGTATAGCTGAGCCCCAGAGATCACAAGTTCTTCACACTGAAGCTTGGGACCTAAGCTACAGAGCCAGGGGTTTGGGCAGACAGCTGTCCACTCCTGAAAGGTTCAGGAGTCTAAAGATGAGGCTTGTGAGGCCAGGCATGGTCTTCCCTTTTAGTACTTCAGACACCCAAGTGCTTGGGGCTTCTTGTTCAGACTGGTCTGTTGAGCCTTGACTAGTAGCTGGTGTTGTTTAAAAATTACCTAAGAGCACAGGCACCAGGAAGCTTAGTGGCCCATGGATGAACCCTGCCCTTACCCAGAATCATCCTGCTAAACTCTGGGTACAGAACTTTCCCCTCCCATCCCCAGCCTTCACCTTGACCTGGCTTGGTCTATGATCAATGGGCCATAAAAGAGATGTCAGTACATAGCCCGTGCCTGCCAGAGCCCAGCCCGTCTTGCTCTCCAGACACAGCCATGGCTCCTCAAGCTCCTCTGTTCTCCCTTCTGCCCCTTACCATGTTCCACAGGGTCACTTGTTAGATAAAACTGTGCTTTCCTTCTTTTTTTTTGGTTTTTCAAGACACGGTTTCTCTGTGTAGCCCTGGCTGTCCTGGAACTCACTTTGTAGACCAGGCTGGCCTCAAACTCAGAAATCCACCTGCCTCTGCCTCCCGAGTGCTGGGATTAAAGCTGTGCGCCACCATGCCCAGCTTGAAATGACTGCTTCTTGTAATCATCATAGTAACAATAAATCTTAGACAAGGTGACAGTCCCTACTTGTCTCACATCTCAAGAAGCTGTAGGCTAAACAGGAGTAGTGAGTGTGTGCTAATGCTCCCGGGTGAGACTCTGAAAAGTCCTTCACGAACAAATCCTTCAGACGGTTTTGTTTGTTTGTTTGATTTTTGAGTCAGAGTGTCTGGTAGGCCAGCCTCACACTCAGTGTGTAGCTTGGTGAGCTTGACCTTCTGACCCATCCTGCCCCTGAGTGCTGTGGGCAGCAAAAGCTTCTCTACCAAACTGAATTCTATCCTGTCGTGTTTTTCAGATCTATCATTGTAAGGTGCATGTGTGTGGATGAGTGTAGAGCCCGAGGAGTTGGAGCCTCCTGAGCTGGAGCCGCAGGTGTCATGAGTCTCCTAACAAGGGTGCTGAGCACCACTCAGTTTTCCTCAGGAGCAGGAGTCAGTGTTGACTGGCAGGCCAACTCTCCAGCCCCCTTTGGTTTGTTTGAGACTGGAACTTATGGCCTTCAATTCATTCGAACCCTCAAGGTTCACAGAAGGTTCACATATCCTATTTGGTGGTTGGGTGTGTCTGAGGGTCTCTAACATGTGTCTGAGCACCCAGGCATTCTTGTCCAGACATGCATGCCAATGCCAAATCTGCAGAAGGCAGACCTTGTGGTCATGGGCATCAGGAGCCTGTCACCATGATTTCCTTTTTGGCAGGCTGTGGGTGAAGTCCTGATTCTCCTGTTTCCATCTTCAACACCTAAATACATGCTTAAGAAGCAGAAGCAAGCCGGGCCTGGTGGCGCAGGCCTTTAATCCCAGCACTCGGGAGGCAGAGGCAGGCGGATTTCTGAGTTCAAGGCCAGCCTGGTCTACCAAGTGAGTTCCAGGACAGCCAGAGTTATACAGAGAAACCCTGTCTCGAAAAACCAAAAAAAAAAAAAAGAAGCAGAAGCAGGTGCTGGAGAGTGTAGTGAATCAAGCCCAGCCCGTTTATAGTCACATCTATGCAGGCAGGTAGAAGCTCTTTAGAAACCCCCTTCCCTTCATTTCCTGGGCACACAGTGAGGCTACCCTTGGGGAACTCTGGCAAGAAGGCTGGCTGGCCCACCAGGCTTAGCAGAATGTCTGCTGACCTGGGCTCTGGCTCACCGTTGGTTTCTTCCTTTATCCCTGTGTACCAGGCCCTGTGTGCTGAGGCCTGTGTAGCCCACTAAGAGGCCCCTGGGGAGAACCTAACTGGTTCACTGTGCAGGGAAGGCCCAGGGAGAATCCACTCTGCTGCCAGTGGGTGTGTGGCTATTAGAATGCTGCAGTGCTGGCCCAGGAGCCAGAGGAGCATGGGGACCTGGATGAGCAGAGCTGGCAATGACTTAGAGGTGTGGCCTGGGCTACTGATGACCAAGTGGCAGGCAGCTCAGCCTTAAAGCATCCAGTGCACTTTTTTATATAACATTTGAGCACGTGTATTAACAGGGACATTTTTTGGAAGCAGAGTCTCTTTCTGCCTTGGAATTATGTTTAAAGTGGGCTGACTGGCCAGTGAGTCCCATGTGCCTCCCCAGCCTCCCCAGCACTAGGTGACAAACATGTACTCCCATATCCGTCTTATTTTTGTGAGTTCTGTAAACCAAATGCAGGTCCTCAGTATTGCATAGCAAACACTTCACCAACTGAACCTTCAGCCTTGAGAGCTTTTCAAGGCAAGGCTTTGCTATATAGCCTAGGCTGGCCTCTAACTCATAATCCTGCCTTTGGCTTCCGACTGCCCCTGCAGTTATGAGCTGCTCCAGCAAGTTTAAAACGGGCATTTATGTTAGGACCTGCCAAAGGTATTGTGTGGCTTATATGAGTGGCATTCCCTCTCTGGATTCTCTCTTGTGTTAAGAAAGGGAGATGACACAGCCTTTTACCCCAGCATTTCCACATTGCACGTAGGAGCCCTCTGCTCACTAATGACAGAGATGCTGGCTGCCACTCTCTGTGTCTTCACACAGATTTGGTTGGGATGTCTGTTCTGTTGATCAAGGCAGTTGAGGTCCAGGTAGGGCCCTCCAGAGCTAATTAAGCTAACAAATATAGCAAACACTGGGTGCTGCTGCTGTTGCTGCTGCTGCCGGCAGGTTCCAGCCCCACCAACAGAATGCAGATGATAACGGAGGCCAAAGCAGAATGAGTGGCAAGCAGGGAGAGGGAGCAGGGAAGGAGCCAGACCAGCCTGGCCTTGGTCCTGGCTCTGCTACCTTACCCTGCCACCATCTCACACTTGCTGACTGCCTTGATCCGGAAGAGAACTGAAGTCCTGTGGGGGCTGGGTGACTGATCCATTTTTAGTGGCAGCTGCAGGAAGAGTATTTCCGCTTGTCCCCTGGAAGGCCAGAGCACGGCTGCCCTTGGGAAGTGGGTCAGCTGATTGTGTGTGGGCTGAGCGGGAGTCCCAGAGCCTTCTGGCTACACCCTCACTGGCCCTGCTTCTGGATGGCCAGCACCATGCTCCACACAGGACTGGTCCTGCTGAGGGCCAGCACCATGCTCTACACAGGACTGGTCCTGCTGAGGGGATTGGGCTTGAGAGTCACTTCCTCTACAAGGTGGTCTGATCTACCCAGTCCCAGTACCACCGCTGAGCTTGCATCCACCCCATATCCTCCCTGGGCCTCCAATGCCATGTCTGTGTGTCTGTGAGTGTATGCTGTTTGTGCTGATGTGCACCTGCCTGCTGCAGAGGCTGGAGAAGGGAGGCTGTCAGGTGTCCTCTTTATCCCTCTCCACTTGTTCTTTGAGGCAGGGTCTCTGGGTCTTTGTTGTTTTGTTTAAAGCAGTATAACCTTGGCCTGCCCTGAATTTCTAGCGATTCTCCTTGCCTCTCTCTACCTCCTGAGTGGTGGGATTAAAGGTGTGCACCACCATGCTGGGACTTGGAAGCCAGTAAGCCCCAGTGAGCCGCCTCTTCCCGTGCCCTTTTGGACTGAGGGTTATATATATTTATGGGATGCCTGGTTGTGGGTGCTGGGATCCACATTTCTATCCTTGAGTTTGCACAACAAACTTCTGAGTCATCTCTAGCCACATGCTTTGTTGTTCTTGAGACAGGGTCTCACAGTAGCCCAAACCGTTGCCTGCTGCTCTCACATTCCTAAACCCTCTGCCTCCACATCCCTGGATCTGGGATTACAGGCCCTTGTCAGCACACTGCTGTATGCCGTGCTGCACTGGTGTTCCAGGCTCCTTGCATGACTGCCAAGGCCCCGCTTGTGGAGAGTCTTCCCTGCCAGGCACTCTGGCCCCGTGCTCTCTGCTCTCTCCTCTTTACAGCAGCTTGCCCTGCGGTCCTGTAATCCGGATGGCCAGGTGATTGCTTCTTAGATGCCCCACACAGCACTGATCCTGGTCCTTCTCCCTGCAGAAGACCTTGCTGCCTCAGAGTGTCAACCAGAGTGTGTTCTCGCAACCTCCCCAGCCTTTAACTTAGCAAACTCAAGCATCTCGTTCCCAGCCCGGCAGCTGATACCTGCGGTTCAAACACAAACACCGTTCATCTTTTTGTCTTTTGTCAGACAGATCTCCTGTGTGGCCCAGTTTATCTCATGCTCCTTCCTCAGCCTCTTAAGTACAAGGTTTGCAGGTGCATGCTGCAGTACCCAGCTCTTCTCAGTTTGGTTAACTGAGGTGATGGGGTCTCAAGTGTCACTCCATCCTGGACCACACACTGAGCTCCACTCTAGCCTGGGACCAGATCCCTTTATCAAAAAGAAAAGAAACTGTCAGTAAAGAGGTCACAAAGTATGACTCAGTACTCTTGTAAGAGGTTGGGTATTGGGCTGGTGAGATGGCTCAGTGGGTAAGAGCACCCGACTGCTCTTCCAAAGGTCTGGAGTTCAAATCCCAGCAACCACATGGTGGCTCACAACCATCCGTAACAAGATCTGGCGTCCTCTTCTGGAGTGTTTGAGGACAGCTACAGTGTTCTTACATATAATAAATAAATAAATCTTTAAAAAAAAAAAAAAAAAAGAGGTTAGGTATTGGGGTGCACACTTGTAACCCCAGTGCTGGGGTTGCTGAGATGGAAGGGCTGCCAGCCAACCTAGGCAAGCTAATGAGCCTTGGGCTCCGTTCAGAGGCACGGCCACAAAAGCCACATGGAGAGCAATAGAGGAAGGCTGTGAGGCTGACTCTGGACACCACAGGCAAAGATGGACAAAGGAGTACAAGGCCAGAACTGCATACATAGTGAGACTATCTCAAAGTATAAACCAATCCAATAAAATAAGAGGAAGAACGAATGCCATGCTCCTCGAGTTCTGTAAGAACTGAAGCGGTTGCATTTCGTCTTCTGTCTGGTACACTGCATGTCCTTGTGTATTCTCCTTTCCCTCCTTCTCACCTTGAACATCTTTTTCCCATGTCAGAATACGCGGAGTTTTTGCACTGCAAGTCCAAAAAGTTTACAGACTTTGATGAAGTCCGGCAGGAGATCGAAGCGGAGACTGACAGGGTCACAGGCACCAACAAAGGCATCTCCCCAGTGCCCATCAACCTCCGGGTCTACTCACCACACGGTAAAGGCAGGGTTGGGATCCAGGGAAGCTGGTACTCTGTTCCTGTTCAGTAGAATCTTCCCGCTTCCTGAGCATCTGGGAAGAGCATCCTGGACTAGGAAGGCTTGGACATGGTGGGAAAGAGTGGGCATGGGAACATGCCTATAACCCCAGCTCTGGGGAGGTGAAGGACAGAGGACAGAGGACGACCCCCATCTTCAACAAAAGCAAAAACAATTAGACCCAGGCTGGGGCTCAGTGGGCAGGCACTCGTGTAGCATGCATGGAGTCAATCCCCAGGACCACATTTACAATCTAAATGAGCCAGGAGTGGGGCTGTGTCTGCCTGTAATCCCAGCATTCAGTAGGGTAAGACATAAAGACTGTATTTGAGGCTAACCTCCTCTAAACTTTTGTAAAAAGTTCTGTTTTAATTTTTTTAAAATTTTACTTTATGTGAATGTACTTTGCCTGGATGTCTGTATACATACCGTATACATGCCTGGTGCCTGAGGAAGTCACAGAGGGAGTCAGACCCTTGGAACTACAGTTATCAGTGGTTAGAAGCCACCATGTGGGTGCTGGGAGTCGAATCCAGGTCCTCTGGTAACCACTCAGCTGCATTTTCTTTAATGTAGTTCTTTACATTTTCTTTTCTTTGTGTGCATATGTGGTGTCACATCATGTGGTGCACGTGTGGTGTCACATCATGTGGTGCACATGTGGAGGTCAGAGGACAACTTGCAGAAGTCAAGTCTTTCCTTCCTCCATGCAGGTCCCAGGAGGAACGCAGGTCGTCAGGCTTAGTGGTAGGAATCTTTACCCACTGAACTATGTCACTGACTCTATTTATTTTCTGCCTGTCCCTTTCTTTCAAAACACAGTCATGTAGCCCAGACTAGCCTCAGACTCCTTCTATGGTCCAGTTGACCTTGAATTCCTCATCCCCCGTTCCTACCTTCCCAGTGCTGCACTTACAGACCTGTGCACCCAGGCATGGTCTCTGCTGTGCTAGGAATGCAAAACAGAGCTTTGTGGACGGATGCTGGCTGAGTCCTGGGCCAGTCTGGGCTACATACTGAACCCCTGCCTCAGAAATGAAGGTATGATGGGAAGACACATGCTTGGGGAGTGGAGCGCTTGCTGCACAAGCATGTCTTTAGTTACGGAACTCTGCAGGCCTGAGCAGATGATCATCCCTGGTGCTCAGTAGCTACCCAGAGTAGTTCTGAGCTCAGGGAGGAAACCCTTTTTCAAAAGATAAGATGTAGAAGCCAGCAGGATATCTCACTGGTAAGGACACCTGCTGGCAAGCCTGGTGACCAAGTTTAGTTCCCAGGACCCGCATGGTAAGGAGATGACTGGCTGCCATGGAGTCTCTGACTTTCACTTCTCGATACACACACACACACACACACACACACACACACACACACACACACACACTTGCACACATGCACACACACAACATACAAACACATATACATGCATATAGGCACATAGACACTCTCTTTCTCTAAAAATATATTAAATTTTAAAAATATAAATATGGTAGGGAACAATTGTGGAAGATATTTGTGTGACCTCTGACCTCCACACACGTGTACCCATGAGGGTACTCACCCAACACAGAGAGTACACAGTGAAGTGTGTTCTAGTAGGAGTGTTAGGAGTGACCCTGAGGTTTGACTCCCTTGGGAACTTGCTGGTGTCTACTGGGTCTCTACAGACTGTGGTAGGCTCTGAACTCTAAACTGGGCTCTCACTACCTTGCCTCTTGATTTCCCCCTCAGTGTTGAACTTGACCCTCATCGACCTCCCAGGCATCACTAAGGTGCCAGTGGGGGACCAACCACCAGACATCGAGTACCAGATCAAAGATATGATCCTGCAGTTCATCAGCCGAGAGAGCAGCCTCATTCTTGCCGTCACGCCTGCCAACATGGACTTGGCCAACTCGGACGCCCTCAAGCTGGCCAAGGAGGTGGACCCCCAAGGTAACTGCCTGCCCTGGGCAGCAGCTACTTCTATTAGTACTGGGTCCCCTCCCTGAGGTACTTTCTGTCACAGATTGTGTTAGAAAGGGGCCTCCTGAGATTTAGCATCCCCTGTGTGGTGGGCATCCCTTGCAACACTTGAGTATTGGTGGGGTCTACTCTGTCAGCCCGAGTCCGGTGTTTGGCTGTAATAGTCAGCTTTTCATCACTATAACCAACACCGTGACAGCGTCACTGTCCTTTAAAGGGCACGCAGGGATGGTTAGGCTAATGGTTTCAGAGTGCCCTCTTGTGATTGGTGGTTTGTTGCTGTTGGGACTGTGAGCAGATAACACTTTCCTGTGCATGTGGGGAGCAACACGGAATAAGAAAAGGACAGGGGAATTCCTTTAAGTGTGATGCTCCAAGTGACCCCAGCGACCTGCAAGAGACCTCACTTCATCACTTCCCAGTGGCTCTCCTCTACAGACAGCTTAGTACATGAGCCTTTGAGAGACATTTAAGATCCACATTTTAGTCGGTAGATATTACCCCAGTGAGCGGTTGCCCACTCAGAGGTGCCCAGCATGAATGATTATCTGGGTTTGATCTGAGGACCTGTTAAGAGCACTTTCTGCTGGACGTGGCAGCACACACCTTTAATCCCAGAACTTGATGGGCAATGACAGGTGGATCTCCTTGAGTTCAAGTCTGGCTAGGGCTACACAGTGAAACCCTGTCTAGAAAGGGGGTTGGGGGGCAGCATTTAACTGTTCTTGCAGAGAACATGGGTTCGGTCCCAGCACCCACACTATGCCCACAACAATCTGTGGTTTCAGTTCCTGAGGATCTGATGCCCTCTTCTGGCCTCTTCAGGTACCACATGGTACACAAATATACATACACACCAAACACTCATACACACACACACACACACACACACACACACACACACACACACATATACACACAGACATAACTAAGTTGATCTAATGACAAATATAAATCAATAAGACCCAGTCTTTAGCAACAGCCCTCCCAGGACACAGTTATACTTCCAGGCACATCTGTCTGCAATGTGCAGTTCTGTCTGGTGAGGTAAGAACATCTGGGCCTGTAGTAGCTCGGTTGGTAGTGTGCCTGTCAAGCAGGCAGGGTCCCAGCACTCTGTGACTCTGGTATGGTGCAGAGGTGAAGGCAGGGGATCAAGATTTTTCATCATCTGCTACACAGGCGTTGAGAGGCCAGCCTGGGCTACGGGACTACCTCTCTCAAAAAAGGGAAGAAATTCCAGGTGGTGGTGGCACACGCCTGTAATCGCAGCACATGGGAGGCAGAGGCAGGCAGATTTCTGAGTTGGAGGCCAGCCTGGTCTAGTTCCAGGACAGCCAGGGCTGAGAAACCCCGTCTCGAAAAACCAAAAACCAACAACAACAACCAAAAAAAAAAAAAAAAGGAAAGAAATAAAACCTGGAAAAGTAGAGGATGGCACACACAACCTGGGACAGTCAAGGGTGGGTTTGAGCAGAGGAGGCCTGTGAGGCCGCAGAGTGAGCTGGAGGTAGGGCTGCGTGCCCTCCTCGGGAGCTTCTCAGCCCATTCAGCCGTGCTGTCCGCTGTCCACACACAGTGGGCATGGCCATGGCAAACATTAGCAGGGCAATACAGGTGGACTAAGGCGGTCACCATTTGTGAGCACATTTTTGTTCTTTTTTTTCTGTTTTTCTTTTTTTTTTTTTTGCCTTTGAAAATACTCATGGTTTTTATAGAAAAGTTACCATGGAAAAATCAGGAGCCTGCAAAGCTCCCTTCTTCCATGTAGATGGCCCTGGTTGCAGTTCCTTTCAGAGTTTTTCTTACATGTAAACTTATTTTTTAAGTGGACAGTATTTCCTTATTTCTGTCTGTGCCTCTGTGGTCGTTGCTTTTGGTGATTGCGACTTTTCTTTGTTTATTTTTCAGTCATGGTTTCAGAATGTAGCCCTGGCTAACCTGGACTTCACTGTAGACCAAGGCAGTCTCAGTGTCAGATTCTACCTGCCTCCACCTCCCAAGTGTTAAGAGTACAGTGCAAGCCATCCTGCCTTGCCCTACTTTGTACTATAGTGATAGTGTGTTTCTCTGTGAGCAGGCCCCATTGTACAGTTACCCTCTCCTTACCCTCACTGTCTCTCTTCTCAGCAGATGGTTTCCTTGGCATCCATGGCTCAGGCCCCACCCCACTCATTTCTCTCCCTAATGTGGCCTCTTCCCTGTCAACTATGAATTCTTATAGGCACACCCCTTCACAGTAGTGCCAGCTAATGTAGTCCCCAGCATGGCCAAGTTGATCCCAGTCTTCTGTGGGCCTCCAAGCCTCTGTGTGTCTTGCACACATAGAACATACAGGCAACACATTCACATGTGTGTCCAAGCTGGTGCCTAGGTTCCTGATGTAAGTTGTTCTTCTTAGGTAGTATCTTCTGTGGTCCAGATTGGCTTCAAACTCCGTTTAGCGAAAGATGACCTTAAACTTCTGATCCTCCTGAGTACCTCCCGAGGGCTGAGGTCACGGGTGCACACCTTGCAGGCTCAGTGTAACCGGATGCTTAGGAAAGAGCCCAGGCTCCTTGGCAAGTGCTCCGCACCTCACCTGGCACAGGGTCGACCTAGGGTTTCTGAATGCTAAGGCAAGTCCATGGAGTGCATGGGCTTCTACCCTGGCTTGGAAGCTCAGCTTATAAACTGCTCAGGTGAACCGTGGTCAGGACCCCAAACTAGGAATCTGGGAGCAGGGGGAGGCTGAGAAGCACAGTGGATTTATTTGGTGGTGTGGCTTTGCTGTGGGATGTGCTGACTCTGGTTGACTTGGGAAGAACTTTGATGGGCTGGTCCTTGGAGAGGTAACTGGGCAGGTAACAAGGGGCCCTGGGAACAGTTGCTCAGGTTCAAGTGTGATGTTGAGAATGGGCAGGGGAGATTCTAGTTTCTGTGATGTCCATTGGTTCTGCTGGGGTCTCCTTACGCTCTTACCAGTGTTCAGTCACGGGAGCTGTAAATGTCATTTTACACTCTGCCAACAGGTGTCCAGGCAAAAGACACCATGGCTTGTCCCTTGTCTCTTGGGCTGTAGAGGGCCCCAAGGGCCCTTGATTATGATCCCTTCTGACTTCTGGACTCTTTCAGGCCTACGGACCATCGGTGTCATCACCAAGCTAGACTTGATGGATGAAGGCACAGATGCCAGGGATGTCCTGGAAAACAAGCTACTGCCCTTGAGAAGAGGTATGGACACAGGGCTGTGTCTTTTGTGGGCCACGGATCAGGGGTGTGTCTTTTGTGGTTCTCCTCTGGACACAGTGGTTCTCCATTACAACTGTTTTCTGGAACACTAAGAAGCAGGATGCAGCCACACTCATGCTCCATGCTTGCTGTAATCCCAGAACTCTGGAGGTGGGGTGGGGGTCAGGAATTCCAGGTCTTCTTGGGCTACATAGAAAGTTCTCTGTCAGCCTGGGCTACATGAGACCTTGTTTCAAACAAACAAATACAGAATGTTTCTTCAAAAATAGATTGAGGTACTGGGAATGAGCCTCAGTGGAATAGCCCTTGCTCGGCATATGCAAGGGGCCAGGCTCATTCCTCAACCCCAAACAAAGAGACACATACTCCCCCTTGAGTCTTCCCTGTCTAGTGGAGGCTGGGGGATGAAATGCAGGACCAGAGAGGTAGTCAACTCTTCTGACCATGTCCCTCCTCCAGCTGTGGCTGCTGCCAGACACTTTGGGCCTCCTCCTTTGGGGCATCATCCACTGGATATACTTATAATTTGTCCATTTGGACTTGAGGGCCTCATCCACCTCTTCCTCCATGATAGCCAGTGACCTGGCCTCTTGTCTCTCTTTGTCTTCCCAAGAGTGACATGTGTCTGCCTCTCCACTTGTGAGTGGTACCTTCTCATCCTGTCACCTTGGGCTCTCTTCCTCACTTTTCTCCCTGTGCCTTCAGGGTTCCTCCCCCTGGGAGCCGGAGCCCTCTACTGCAAGGAACAGTATCTTGCATGCACTGGTCCCCATCACCACAGAAAACCTTACAGCACGCAAAAGGGTCCTTCTACTTCATCTCTCCCCCTTATTCTGCAGACGAGCACCCCTGGAGGGAACCTCATGCCCTCTGTCTCCCCCTAGTGTGTTACCCTTGCCCTGAGCACCCCATCTTTTTTTATTATTGTGTATGTGGTGTTCGTTTTGTTTGCTGTTGTTGGAGACCTGCTGGTCTTGAACCTCCTCCCTCAGCCTTAGCTGATTCTACATGTGTGCCAGCAGGCCTGGCTTACCTACCCACATATGCATGTATATATCTATCTTGTATTAATTCCCATTTCTGAAGCTATTCATATACATGTCTTTGTTTTTGAAGGCTATATATGCCTAGTGACTGTCATGGCCTGACCCAGGACCACCTTGAACTTGAGCCTCCTCCTCCTGACTTCCCAAGCATAGCCCCAAGCCTGACTGCAGGGCCTGTTTTACTTTATTATTTGCATGTGGGTATGGGTTTATGCATGATGTGTGTTGGGCAGGGTGGGAGAGTGCCACAGCTCAGGTATGGAGATCAGAGGCAACTTGTAGAGTTTGTTCTCTGTCCATCATGTGAGTTCTAGAAGGTCACACTCGGGCATCAGGCTTGGCTGCCCGTTCCCTGCTGAGCCGAGTGGCTTTGGTATGATGAGGTGGACTCTGTTCTCTTCACCTTCATCTCCGGGTTCGTTCTTGGATGGATGGTGATGTTTTTGTTTAGGATGTTAATTTAGTAACTTTTTTAGTGACTGTGATAGTGGGTGTGGGTGCAGTCCCCTCGGGAGCCACAAATGTCCCTGGGTGCTGGGGACAGAGGGACGGGAACTCAGTTTCTGCAGGAGCAGTACTCTAGCTTGCTTTCTGTTGCTGTGATGGGCACCATGGCTAAGGGCAGCTTGGACAGGCAAAGCTTTCCTCGACTTACAGGGCAGAGCCTGTCATGGAAGGAAGCCAGGGTGGGAACCCGGAGTTGGGAGCTAAAGACTTGGCCTCAGAGAAGCACTACTTACTGGCTTACTTTCTCCATGACCTGCGCAGCCTGCTTGGTAGGGGTGGGGGTGGGGGGATGTTTCTCTGTATAATGTTGGCTCGCTCTGTAGACCAGGTTGGCCTCAAACTCAAGGGGAAGCACGGGCTGCCGTGAGCTGGCACTTCCACATCATTCACTAGTGAAGGAAACGCCTACAGGTCAATCTGATGCAGGCAGTTCCTCAGTTAAGGTTCCTCTTCCAGATGACTGTAGCTTGGAGTATGACAAACACTACCCAGCATGAGTAGCAAGCTCCTAACTGCACAGCTCTCCTCCCAGCCTGTCCTGGAAGCCAGGGCTGTGTACACGTTTCACGGGGCAGTCCCTGTTGAACTGCACCTCCAGCCTACTCATAGCTGCCCTTGAAGTTCACCCCCTCCCACATTCCACGCTGCTTTCCTCTGCCACCTCCTAGCCTTTCACACCCCTGGTGGGGCTCAGTGCTGCCCTGTGCCCACTCCAGTGAGTGATTTTCGGACCAGTCTGTTTCTAGTCTCCACCTGGCCAGCTCAGCACAAAGCCATAGCACTGTATCCTTCCCATGTCCTTCCTGGTGTAATGCATACCTTGACCTTCTCTCTTCAGGCTACATCGGCGTGGTTAACCGAAGCCAGAAAGACATCGAGGGCAAAAAGGACATCCGGGCTGCCATGGCAGCCGAGAGGAAGTTCTTCCTCTCCCACCCAGCCTACCGGCACATGGCGGACCGCATGGGCACCCCACACTTGCAGAAAACCCTCAACCAGGTATAGCGGAGGTTTGAGGCCACCATGTAGATTTATGCCGTTCTGTCTCCAGTGAGTAGCAAGGCTGTCGGTGTCTTGTTACTCCTAACCTAAGAGGTTCCCATTGAAGACCTGTTGAGGGTTGGGTGAGTTGTAGGCTGGTACTACTATGACTGATTTATTAGTGTCACTAATGCCTTAAACCCCTGCAGTAATTCAGTCACATGCCCAGAAGTCTGAAGACAGTACTGGGGTGGTAGCAGGGTCAGTCAGGGGGTGGCTACAGCTAAGTGGGAGGTCCCTCTAGTCTGGACTCCTGCAGTCTAACCCTGCACAGCCTTTGAGCACAAATCTTGGCCTGGCTTTCCCATGCCTTCCTCCTCTTGTCCATCTTTCCCTTATATTTCCTAGGGTAGGGGTCTGTGAGGCCATGTGTGTCCAGCACAAGGTACATACCTTGTGTGACAGGATACAGTAAACAGTATCCACTGACTGCTACATGCCTCACGCCTCCTTACTTACAGTGAGAAAACTGGAGCACCTGCCTAGAACCCCCCCCCAAGTGAGGTTGTAGGGTGTGACTTGGTGGCAGAGCACCTGCCTAGAACCCCCCAGTGAGGATGCAGGGGTGTGGCTCGGTGGCAGAGCACCTGTCTAGAACCCCCCAGTGAGGGTGNTCTAGAACCCCCCAGTGAGGGTGTGGGGTGTGGCTCGGTGGCAGAGGGGGGTGTGGCTTGGTGGCAGAGCACCTGCCTAGAACCCCCCAGTGAGGGTGTGGGGTATGGCTTGGTGGCAGAGTGCCTACCTAGAATCCCCCAGTGAGGGTGTGGGGTGTGGCTCGGTGGCAGAGCACCTGTCTAGAACCCCCCCAGTGAGGGTGTGGGGTGTGGTTCAGTGGCAGAGCACCTTTCTAGAACCCCCCAGTGAGGGTGTGGGGTGTGATTCGGTGGCAGAGCACCTGTCTAGAACCCCCCAGTGAGGGTGTGGGGGTGTGGCTCGGTGGCAGAGGGGGTTGTAGCTTGGTGGCAGAGCGCCTGCCTAGAACCCCCCAGTGAGGGTGTGGGGTGTGGCTCGGTGGCAGAGCGCCTGCCTAGAACCCCCCAGTGAGGGTGCGGGGGTGTGGCTCGGTGGCAGAGCGCCTGCCTAGAACCCATCAGTGAGGGGGTTACTTAGCAGTAGAGTGCTAGCCTAGGATGCGGAAGCCCTGGGCTCCATCTCCAGTACCAAATAAATCCAGTGTGGTGGTGCATCTATAATCCCAGCACTCAAGAGATCAGAAAGCCAGCGTCATTCTCAGCTGTGTAATGTGGGATAGGTGAGAGTTTACTTGAGTCAGAAACAACACCTCTTTGCTCATAAAGCCAGTTGGTAAACGAGCCACCACATAAATTCCTCAAGAGTTAGCTGTGGCTGGGGGTCACTGCAAACTGAAGCTGAGAGCAGCATCCCTAGAGCAGGTACAGCGGGCACTGGGCAGTGTGTCTTGTAGGAAGGGCTAAAGGCAGAGGCCACTGGACCTGGCCGGAGTGTGGAGGGGCAGGAAGGAAAACCCTCCATAGAGCCTGGGGCTGCTGAGAACCAGAAGTGTATAGCTTGGGTGGCCCCCTTGAATTAAGAGGTGCTCCCCGGAGCATTGGTTGTTTGTGATCCTCTATCTTGTAAGCTCAGGGGTGTGGTTCATAGGTGCTGCTCAGGCCTGAGGACTTCATTTCAAGCAGACTCCATGTTCTCTTACCCCCACCCATGCACCCTAACATGTACACTTACCCCCCAACCCCAACACACGTACACACAGAAGTAAATAAGAATATTAAAAGGTCCACAGAACTGTAAGCATCCAACCTACCTTGTGAGACCTGTAGCTTCCCTTAAGAAAGGACCAAGGTTTGCACAACAGTGCTAGGGCCCCTGGCTCCCACGGACTTGGGGCTCAGCACAGGCCAGAGCCTCTGCACTGCTCTCCTCTAGCATTGGTGTCTTCAGAATCTTTCTCTTCCCTGCTGGGAATCCAGCTGCTATACAGTGGGGCTCTTGCTCTGTCCCCCCCACCCCCACCCCCTTCCCATCTCCCTGCAGATGTGGCCCCACATCCTCCTCAAAGCATATACCTTTGAGTCTTAGTTAGAGGGCCATCCCAGATGTGTGCATTGGTTTAGTGGACACCATTGGGTCTTGGAGCTAGCAGGGCCACCCCAGGCCTGCACACTGGTCCCACCATCCCCATCCTTGGATGTCAACTGACATCTGCTGCAGGCTCTCTGCTCCACTTGTTCTAGCTTCTGCCCCTGTCTCAATGATTTGTCTGTAGGTTTGTGGCTTACTTTGGATTGCACCCAAGACTGAATATTCTGGCCTGAGGGTGGATTGTGTTCTTTCCTGGCCTCTGGGCCTGTGGTACCCTGTCTGACCCTCACCTTTTCTACAGCAACTGACCAACCACATCCGAGAGTCACTGCCAACCCTACGCAGCAAGCTGCAGAGCCAACTGCTGTCCCTGGAGAAGGAAGTGGAAGAGTACAAGAATTTCCGGCCTGATGACCCCACGCGCAAGACCAAAGCCCTGCTGCAGTGCGTACTCACTCCCCTTCCCCATGCCTGGCCCAGTCATTCTGCTCGCCACTCAGGCCCTGTCCTACACTGCCCCTGAGAGTGTGGGGTCCAGGTTCTTGACGTTTAACATGACACTGTCATCTGTAGGGTTCATGCCCTGAAACTGTGTACTTGCATTACAAAAGACAGGGGAAAATCACATTGTTACTGGGTGTTTCAGTAAGTTACCATTGTGTGTTAATCACAGCATTTTAGTAAGTTGCCATTGTGTGTTAATCACAGTGTTTTAGTATGTTACCATTGTATGTTATACCTCATTCATTGCTGTGGCCTGTGGCACTCAAGTTGGACACAGCTGGATAAGGTATGTTATCTAAGACTGTCATCCTGGGCCTTAGGAGGTGGTGGCAGAAAGATAAATCAGAACTTGCTGAGCTGAGAACATGGATGAAAAGTTAAAGTCGAGGGCCCGAGCTCCTTCTCTAGATCTGACATAGTTCAAGGAGAGAATCATTTCCTCCAAGCCTGAGGGTGTGCACCCATGATCCAAGGACAGACTGAGCTCCACTCACTGCTCAGATTGTCCAGCCAAATTGCCTTCAGTGAGAAATTCAGTAAAGTAGAGAGAGCTTTAGGAAGACAGTGGACAGCCACCTCTTTCCTTCACACACACACACACACACACACACACACACACACACACACACACACACA
>NC_034599.1:16829783-16866172 GCF_900095145.1 Mus pahari
TTTTTCTTTTTCTTTTTCTTTTTCTTTTTCTTTTTCTTTTTCTTTTTCTTTTTCTTTTCCTTTTTCTCTTTTTCTTTTTTCCTTTTCCTTTTCCTTTTCCTTTATCTTTTCCTTTTCCTTTTCCTTTTCCTTTTCCTTTTCCTTTTCCTTTTCCTTTTCCTTTTCCTTTTCCTTTTCCTTTTCCTTTTCCTTTTCCTTTTCTTTTCTGGTTACATGAGCTGTTGATGTGCTGCCTTTTGTGGTTGCCAGGCTCTCTGGTGCTCACTCTGTTGGACCGCTCTGCTCAGATGTGAGCTGAGCCTCACAGTGCAGAGCCATTTAGTCAAGATTTCCCAGCCTGCCATGGTGGCGCGCCTGTGGGACCAAGGTAGAGAGGTAGTGGAAAGTACAGGTGCTCCTTGGCTGATCTGGAGCAGCTGTCTTGACAGCCATCCATCCAAGTTGAGCCCTGGGGAAGGACTGCATAGTTGGGACCTCAGAATTCCATCTAGAATTTTAGCATTAACAGATCTACTGAGTTCTTGAGAACAGCCAGGATAGTGTCCAGCACTTGCCAAAGTAGCTTTAATACTTTACACATTGGCTGTTAAACAGTGATATTTAAAAGGGAAGAAAAATGGGCAAACACAGTAGCATACATGCCTGTAATGCTAGCGTGGAAAGCCTAGACAGAGGGTCTGTAGTTGAAAGCCAGTTGTGGTTACACAGCAATACCTGTCTTCAGATACAACAATCCCATGAAAGTGAGCCACAGGACTGACAAGGTGGCTCAGCGGGTAAACAGGCTTGCTGCCAAGATAGCCTGAGTTTCATTCCCAAGACGCACCTGGTGACAGGAGAGAACTGATTCCCATAAGTTCCCTCTGGCCCCACTTATAAAACTGTGGTGTGCCTCACTCCAATAAATAAACGTAACCTAAAACCTTTGTAAGGAGCAGAGCTTATCTCTTGATTTATGTAATTACAGGGCTGTGCAGAAAACTCTGTCTTGACCTTTTGCCTTTTCTTTCTTGAAGGATGGTTCAGCAGTTTGGAGTGGACTTTGAGAAGCGAATTGAAGGCTCAGGAGATCAAGTAGACACACTGGAGTTGTCTGGAGGAGCCCGCATCAATCGCATCTTTCATGAGCGCTTTCCTTTTGAGCTGGTAAAGGTAGGTGCTCAGTCTGGAGTTGAGTCAGACACCCTCATGCTTAGTCTCTGTCTTGGCCTTAAAATTTCTTCCAAACCATGATGTCACGAGTTCCTGTATCGTGTCAGAGCTGTTGTCAGCAACTTGGTCTGAAGGACATGTCCCCATGGTCTCTGTCTTCCCAGATCACATAACTTAGAAGCTCTGAGCCCAACAGTAGGAAAGTCCATGTTTCTTCCACTGGTGGAGGAAGAAAGATACATGAGGGCCAGCGAGACAGCCCGCAGGTTGGGTACCCTCTGCTCTGCCCGACAGCCTCAGTTTGATCTGCAGGCAGAAGCACACAACCAACTGCAGGTTGTCCTTTGACCTCCACACACAGCCCTCCTATAAATATGCACTGACAACACACACAAATGTAACTTTAAAAACCTTGCACAATGCTAGGCTTACCGCAGTAACTGCAGAGTTGTGTGAGTTGAGGCAGGAGGAGACTGAGTTTGCAGATAACATGGCCTGCAAAAGACCCTGTCTCAAAAACTGAAACAAAATCCAAGCAGAAAAGTAAAGCAAACTGTCTTTGTGTCCTTTTCCTCTCAGGCCGTGGCTCTCACCTCATAGGTGCATGCGTGCCGGGGTGGAGATCAGAGAACAGCCTGCAGTGTCCCCTCATTGGTTTCTCTGTGTAGCCTTGGCTGTCCTGGAACTCACTCTGTAGACCAGGCTGGCCTCGAACCTAGAGACTGCTTGCCTGTGCCTCCTGCGTGCTGAGATTAAAGGTGTGCACTGCCTCTGCCACCCAGCCACTATGCACTTACTTTTAAAGCAAGGTCTCATTGTAACCCATGTTGGCTGTGTAGTCATGCTTGATCTTGACCCTCTGATCCTCGTATGGTAGGATTACAGGCGAGTGAGTATCAGCACATCCAGTTTGCTCTGTTGTGGGTAGGCCCAGAGCTCCATACATAGGTGGCAAGCATCCGGCTGCCATGAGAACTGCAGGCTGGCTTAGCCTCATCTTCTTAGACAGGATGTCTCACCTACCTGGAATGTTACCAGTAGGTAAGGTCTGCTGGCTGGAAAGTTTAGTTTTTTACTTATGTTTATGAATATTTTGCCTAATGTATGCTGTGTGTACCATGTACATGCCTAATTGCCTGCAGTGACCACAAGAAGGCGACCAGATCCCAGGGAATGGAGTTATGAACATAGTGAGCCATTATGTGAGTGCTGGGAACTGAACCTGGGTCCTTTGTAAAAGCAGCCAGTGCTCTTAACTGCTAAGCCATCTCTGCAGTCCAGAACGCTCAGATGCACTCAGGTCTGCAGGCGTAGTGGCAGGTTCCCTAACTTACTGAGCCATCTCTGTGACCTTCAGTTGTTTGTAAGTTTGAGCTGCTACGTCATCTTTGTGAAATACACTCACGGATAGAAACAGAGCTGTCCACTGTCCTGCCGGGAGGCGGCCTGGGCGCGGCTCCATGTGTGGTGGGTTTCTTCTCAGATGGAGTTTGATGAGAAAGATCTACGAAGAGAGATCAGCTACGCTATTAAGAACATCCACGGAGTCAGGCAAGTTCCATGGGGATCCCCATGTTCTCTTCCTGTCCATTCATGTGGGCCCCCCAACCTTCTGAGTCCCTGGCTAGTGAGGCCTTTAAAAGGTTCATGAATAGTTTTCAGGACTGTATAAACATCTTAGTCTTCAAGGACAGAGAAAGTGTGTGTGATGGCTCTGGGACTGTCCTGGGTCTCTTGACTACTTGTGTCCCCTAGGATACATGACCTTATTCTGTGAAAGCTGTAGTGATCAGAGGTTGGGTGGAACCAGACTTTAGTCATGCCCACAGGCCCCATTTCATCATGGGTCACTTGTGGGCCTCCTGGTGTCCCCTCCTAATTGCAATCAATGAGGTGTACCCTGTTCTCTAGCATCCCAAGATCCTTGGGTTACCCTGAGGGCTCCCCAGTTGGGGACTCTCCGGTATCCTACCACCCCTGCCCCCAGCATTAATGGGATAGTTTCCCTTGCCAGGGACCTAGCCATGCTTAGAAAGTGGCTGACCACACCCTTTGTTTCTCTCTGACTTATCTCTCCCTGCTTCCCCACTGGGTCTGGACGTTTTTAGAACTGGGCTCTTCACGCCGGATTTGGCGTTCGAGGCCATTGTGAAAAAGCAGGTGGTCAAGCTGAAAGAGCCCTGTCTGAAATGCGTGGACCTGGTTATCCAGGAGCTAATCAGTACAGTTAGGCAGTGCACCAGCAAGGTACCACACCTGAGGACGTGGGGCCGCAGGCTTGGTATCAGGCCCCAGGTTACCTCATTTCCAAGACTCCTACAGGGATGGGACTGTGTCAGTCTGGACCCACTCAAGAGGGGTTGGGGGAATGCTGGGCTTCTTAGAACCAGCTAGACTGGTGACAGGTCTCCTGGGATCCTGATACCAAGCCCAGCATGCATCTGGTGGAATGGGGATGTCATCTGGCTGTGTTGCTTTGCCGCTTGCTAGGGAAGCAGACTGGGTGCTCCTCTGCAGCTGTTGGAGGCCAAGGCTCCTGAAGCTTCACTGTTGTCCCCTTGACAAATGACAAATGCCTGCTTCTTTGGAGTGGGTCACTTCTCTGTTCCCATGGCACTGGGAAGAATATAAACACTGGTGGCATACTGAGAGCTCAGTGCCCAGCTTCACAGAGCTACTTGGGTTCCACAGTGGCTCTGCCAGCCTTCACTGTGCCCGTGCTGTCCTTGTTCCACCCCCACCCCTCCCAGGTAACTCCACACTCAGTTCTCATGGTCTTCAGTGAGGACTCTCATGCCCATTCTTCATGGGCAACTGCCTCCATTTGGCCCAAACCACCAGGCTCCTCTGGGAGGACTGTGTCCTGGGACAGCACTCTCCTGCCAAGCAGCTGGAGTGCTTGGGGGGAAGGAGAGGGCGTCTGCTTGTGCAACCGCGACATTGTCAGCTCTGAAACGGCAGAGAGCTTCTGCTTAAGCTGCCTGTCCTGCTGGAGCAAAGTCCCCGTTTGCTTCCTCAGCTTCTCCAGTGGGAAACAGAGCACCATAAGCCAGCCGAGCAAGGGCTGGGGTTAGTGGTAGGGTGAGTTTGTAGGGCACTTGGCTGGCTGCACAAGCTTGGGGTTCCATCCTTAGCATCCCATAGACCAGATGTGATGGCTCATACCTGTGATCCCAGAACTGGATCCAGGAGTTGGAAGTAGGAAGGTCATCCACAGTATATATACTGAGTTGGAGACTAGCCTGTGCTACAAGACCATTTCAAAAACTGAAGCCCAGAGGGGTTGCAGATTGACACCCTCTGGGCCCTTGTCACAGACATGATGATTTGAGATTTCTCACATGCCTTTGGCCCTATGCTGAGAGTGTCCTGTAGCACTTAGCCTTGAACTGTAGACCAGCCTGTGCTCCCCCAGGCCTTGCTTATCTCAAGCTGCTTCCAGGACAGATGTGGGCGCAGGCTTTTCTGCGTATGCACTAACCAGCTCATTCTCCTTTCTTCTCTTTCTCTCTTTCTCTCCCATCCTATGTGTGCATTTGTGCGTGTGGCCTGCACTACCCCTGGGTGTCTCTCAACCTCGTCCCGCCCTCCTCCGCATGACCAGGACGGGGCTCTTCACCCCCGACATGGCCTTTGAAGCCATCGTGAAAAAACAGCTTGTAAAACTCAAAGAGCCAAGTTTGAAGTGTGTAGACCTGGTGGTGTCGGAGCTAGCCACGGTCATTAAAAAGTGTGCTGAGAAGGTAACAGGTCTTGCTCCTCCTGTCCCTCATCAATTCCCACCTATCATCTCTTCATTGGTGTCAGCCCTGAGCATCAGGACAATCCTGCCTAGAGGGGACCCCTGCTGGGCACAGTGGTCACCTATGCTCACCCCAGCTGCCCTCTGGAACTTTGCATGGCAGGCCGAGTGGGGGAGGTACAGCACACACATCCCACCCTCTCAGATTTGGGGTCCAGTGGGGAAGCCTTTGACATGTCTAAGCACAGTCACATCTGTGAAGCCATTCTCACTCCTAGATGTCACCCCTTGCCACCACTGTGTCCTCCTGCGTGTTCCTGCATTAGGGTGCATTTAGCAGGATCTTTCCCCTCCTGGGGACGGTGTGGCTCGGGTCACTCAGTACCCCAGATAAAAAGGAGGGAGCCTGAGGATCGGCCACATGGTCGCCAGGTTCACAAAGATCGGGGGTGCTTTCCAGCAAAGGGTTCCCTGAGGTCAGTGACCCCGATGCTGGGCCTGTTATCCTGCAGCAGGGCACCATGCTCATTTGAATGCTCAGTGAGGGCTGTCAGTTTGTCCTGCCTGCACCTAGTGCTGGGCGGGAGGGGGCTGCCTGGCACCTTTGGGTAGCAAGTGTCACTCACCCTCTGCCACTTTCCATCTCCAAACGCTGGCTTTGCAAGCGGCTCTCAGCATGCACGGCGCCCTCTTGCCTTTCCCACTCCACATGCCCCTGACTGGCCTGCCCTTGTCTCCTGGCTCCCCTGGCCTGGCCACGAAGACCATGTCAGCTCAGCCCTTCTGCTTGTTCCCCAGCTGAGTTCTTACCCCCGGCTGCGAGAGGAGACCGAGCGAATTGTCACCACCTACATCAGGGAGCGAGAAGGGAGAACCAAGGACCAGGTATTGTACCAGTTCTTTGTTTCCTGTTTGTCTGTTCATGTCTAGCAAGTTCTGAGAGTTTAGTTCTGTGAAGTGATATTCTTCTTTAACTCAACCTGCCTTCCAAATAAATTAGTCAGCGACTGTAAGATGTACTTAATTAAGCTCTATGACACAATAGCTGAGTAGTTATTAATCTGTTCTAATCCTTGAAGCTAATCTGGCTACCTCCCAGCCATAATCTCCGAGGTACTTGCATCTTGGTATTGGGCTGGCTTTCTCTACTCCAGTGTGCTTCTGTGATGGCTCATCACGGAGACTCTCCTGTGGTGGCTCATCACGGAGACGCTCCTGTGGTGGCTCCTCACGGAGACTCTCCCGTGGTGGCTCATCACGGAGACTCCTTGCTTTCTTTACCCCTCCCCTGGCTGAGGTGAGAAGTCTGGCCTTATACTCTCCATGGCTCAGCCACTGGCAGGTCCGCTTTTATTGAGAAAACAGAGAATAAACGGACAGCTGTATTCACACAACACTGAGACAAGAGATACTTAGAATAGACATTACAGTACCACGTCCAGATTGCCACCAGATATGGGGACAGAGAAATTAGCATTTAAATAAGATAAGGATAATCATTTATTTATTTACTTACTTACTTAGTTATTTACTTTTGTTTTTTTGGTTTTTTGAGACAGGGTTTCTCTGTGTAGCCCTGGCTGTCCTGGAACTCACTCTGTAGACCAGGCTGGCCTGGAACTCAGAAATCCACCTGCCTCTGCCTCCCAGGTGCTGAGATTAAAGGAGTGTACCAAACATGCTTACACTGTGAGGTTTTTTGTTTTGTTTTGTTTTTGTTTTTTTTTAAGATATTTTCTTTATTTACATTTCAAATGTTATCCCCTTTCTTAGTTTCCTCTGAAAATCCCCTATTCTCTCCCCCCTTCCCCTGCTCGCCAACCCACCCACTCCTGCTTCCTGGCCCTGGCATTCCTCTATACTGGGGCATAGAACCTTCACAAGACAAAGGGCCTTTCCTCCCATTGATGGCCCACTAGGCCATCCTCTGCTACATATGCAGCTAGAGACACAAGTTCCACCATGTGTTTTCTTTGATTGGTGGTTTGCAGCTGTTTAATCTCATGTATGTTTTCCACAGCATGCATGTGGAGGCCAGAGGACATCTCTGAGGAGGTTTCTTGCCTTCTTTTTATGCAGAAGTTCTGGGGGTGGTGTGGGGTGGTGTCAAACTTAGTTCACCAGGCTTCCAAGGCAAGTGTCTTTATCTGCTGAGCCATTTTACCAGCCCCAGATCCATTCTGAGGCCTAGGACCATGACATGGCTAGTACAGCACTTGCCTAGCGTGCGAAGCCCTGGTTTCCATCTCCAGCACCCTGTCAGCAAGGTGTGGTGAGGCATGATTGTCATCCTAACTTGGGAGCAGAGTCAGGAAGATCTGAAACTCGGTGTCATCCTTTGACTACATAACTGAGTTCAAGACCAGCCCGGGCTACATGAGACTGTATCACCTACCACCACCTTCCCAAAAAAGAGAGAAAGGAAAAAACGAATTATTATTATCTGTGGCCACCAACCTGTATCCTGGCCTCCCCATGATGCATTGAGAAGTCTTCCACCATGATTGTTCAGGTGGCATTAATGTCTTTGTGCAACTACAGATTAGATTGTTCTATGCATGCAACTAAATCTTTGTTCATTTTCTCAAGACCGAGGTGTTCTCTTCTTTGCCAGGGCCATTCTCCATAGTGCTTCGAGGAGACTCCTTATGACTGGCCCAGTGTTCAGAGCCATGTGTCACCTATGGTGGCAGTGGTTGACTTTCTCCATTGTTGGGACATTATCTACTGTGAATATACTGTATCGTTTTAGAGCTGCCTCTACCTGCTGGAAGAATACTGGGGTATCTGGAACCTTGCACTTCCATACCCTGGGCTTTCATTAATCCTTCAGGAGGGGAACTGGAGCTATGCCTACTTAGTGGACCTAGATTGTGTTCCCAGCACACACATGTTAACTCACAATCATCTATGACTCCAGTCCCGGGAGCTCCCATACTTCTAGTGTTGCAAACGCTAGTCACACACAATGTGAAGGGTCATATATGCAGACCTTATACATATAGAGTAAAAATAATAAATCTAAAAAAAAAATAAATCTAATTATGGGGTCTCATTACAGGTGCTTAAATCTAAATTACTACAAGTGTTCATATTGGGCCCACCATGGTGTAAAAACTGGCTCCTTTGACTTTAAGCCTTCATTTAGTACTAGACCTCTTAGACACCCCATGGCCTAGGAGATATGGGTTTGATTGCAGGGGCCTGTCATTACAGTATGGAGAGACTGAAATCAGATCATCAAGAGTTCAAGGCTGGACAGACTGGGTTATGTTATGAGACTGTCTCAAAACAAAACAAGGGCAGAATACTTCTGTTATACACAAAGCCCTGGGTTCTATACCCAGCACCTCAGGAACCTTACACTGATGGCACGCTTGAGATTGCTCAGGAGGCGGAGGCAGGAGGATAAGGAGTTGAAGGTCTTTCTCAGCTATGTGATGAATTAGAGGTCATCCTGGGCTCTGTGAAGCCCTGTCCCCAGAAAACAAGCAGAAAGTCAAGATAATATACCCCCAAAACCATGAACACTTCCGATTGGTTTCCATCTCTGCTCCTGAGGCTGCTGCTGTTCTTCCTATGCACACAGCTCCTGGGATCCACTGTGGACACTACCAGGCTTCACATCGGAGCTGTGGGAAGACAGTGTTCAGGCCTTACAGAGCCAGCTTCAGGGACTCTGCACAACACCCTGCCCTCCCCAACAACCCCCTAGGTCTGTGTACGTTGTCTTGGTTATCACTGGGGAGCTAGAGACACACTGACCAGGGAGTATCTGGCCTTGACCCAGCAGAAACCTTTTGCCAGGGGAACCAGAGCCCCTCTGCCAGGAAGCCTGGCCTGTTGTTAATAGGAACTAGGGTGGAAAGCTGCCTGAGTCAGTAGAGTCAGTCCCTGGAGCAACTTCAGCCTTTGCAATCTAGGACCAGAAGCATCCTAGCAGACAGGGCTGTAATGAGGTTGGCAGTGGACTATCTTAACGGCATCTTTGTCTGCCAGATTTGAGAATGCAGCTGTCTCAGGTGTGGGCATGTACACACCTGCTGGGCCACCTGCAAATGTGATTGGGCTTTTAGTGTGTGTGGTACTGAGTTCCATTTTTTTTTTTTTTTTAAGATTTATTAGCCAAGCATAGTGGTGCACACCTTTGATCCCAGCACTCAGGAGTGCAGAAGCAGGTGGATCTTTGAGCAGGTGGACCATATGTAGGCATATGGTCTACAGTACAGAGCAAGTTCCAGTATAGCCAGGGCTACACATGGAAGACCCATGTCCATATCAGATGATAGATAGATAGATAGATAGATAGATAGATAGATAGATAGATAGATAGATAGATAGAGGACTGGTGAGATGGCTCCGTGGGTAAGAGCACCCGACTGCTCTTCCGAAGGTCCAGAGTTCAGAAAATCCCAGCAACCACATGGTGGCTCACAACCATCCATAACAAGATCTGACTCCCTCTTCTGGAGTGTCTGAAGACAGCTACAGTGTACTTACATATAATAAATAAATAAAACTTTAAAAAAAAAAAAAAGATAGATGGATGGATGGATGGATTTTTTTATGGGAATGAATATTTTGTCTGCATGTAATGTGTGTGTGCTACATGCATATCAGGTGCTTTTGTAGGCCAGAAGAGAGCATCATATTCCTTGGAACCAGAGTTGGAGACAGGTGGGAGCCACCATGTGGGAACTGGGAATTGAACCCGCGGCCTCTGGATGAACAACAGATGCTTGTAACCACTGAGCCCTCTCTCCAGCCCTCAGCCATACTCTTTTTTTTTTTTTTTCAGCCATACTCTTAATTTTATATTAGTATGTTTGAAAACAGAGCCACACATAAGCCAGGCATGTTGGTGCACATCATTAATCCCAGCACTTGGGAGGCAGAGGCAGGCAGATCTCAGAGTTCAAGGATAGGCAGGGCTACACAGAGAAATCCTGTCTCAAAAAAAAAAAAAAAAAAGGAAGGAAAGAAAAGCCACACGTCACCCATGTTGGCTTGAACTCAGAATGCAGCTGTGAGAGTATCTGCATAATATATACATATGTTGTCATGTGGGTGTGCTTGCATGCATACATGTGCTTGGGAGTTTGAAAGCAGCACTGATGAGATGCCAAAGGCTAGTCTGAAGTCATACGCATTGTGATTTGAGGCTGGCTCAGGTGCAGCTTGGAGGTAAAACTCTCTCCTAACATTTATAAATCCTGACTCCCAACAATGGCACTACCAATGAAAGAAGAGAATGAATTCCAATCCATTTCCATAACTCAGTAACATTAGGCCGCAGGTCACAGGTTAGGCAATGGCTCAAGGAAGGCAGCACCTCTCGTGATCAGCCCAGAAGGCTGTACCCATGCCCACCACATTGAGCTACTAGGCACTGTCCCCTTATCCCAGCCTTCCTGTGGCTCTCTTCTACCTACAGACCTCCTTCCCCTTGTCCTGGTGATTTAGCCTTCCTGCTACATCCTGTCTGGGAGAGCAGGGGGATGCACCAGTTATGTCTGCTGCCCTCTGCCGTGTGTGTGTGTGTGTGTGTGTGTGTGTGTGTGTGTGTGTGTGTGTGTACATACATAGAGTACTATGCCTACCTTGCTGTTCTGTACACTATAGTCACACACCCCTACTTTCCTCTAGATTCTTCTTTTGATTGACATTGAGCAGTCCTACATCAACACAAACCATGAAGACTTCATTGGATTTGCCAAGTACGTATACAGCCATTGTCAGAGGGGTAGCACCTATTCCCACCCCAGCACCAAGACCAGAGTGTTCATCTATCTGGTGGGGATGCTGGGCAAAGGGTAGAGCCATTTGAGAGAGCCTTGCGCTTTCTTTGCTAACTGACTTTTGTCACAGTGTCCTCACCTAGCATGTTGTCTGTGGACATCTCGGGGACAAAGTGTGTACTCTGTGGCCATTCTCAGGGAAGAGGAGGCCAGCCAGGTTCATACCCTGCAGGACTTCTCAGAGCTTTTCACAGTCAGAGCACAGTTCGGGCTCTGCCTTTCACACACTGTACACAGATACATATGCACTGTAGACTCAAAACCAGAACCTTGGGGTGGGATGTCTCCATTGTTAGCACTCGGCTAGCATGTACAAGACCCTGGGTTAGACCACAGGACCACACAAAAGACCCCACACCTGATTGTATTGGTCCTGAGTCAGCCACAGGCTCTGGACCAGCTGGGCAAACTTGGGTGCCCCCGGGGGTGTTCTGGTGGCTCATGCAGGTTTTCTTAGCTTTGGAAAATAGGATTCCATCAGGCAGCAAAAGACAGACCCTTGTGTTCATCTATACTACTGCTGTACTTCCGTGCCAGGTCCCCTGCTGGAGCAGTACACAATCCAGGCCAGGTCCACCTGTCCACAGGGAGTCCCTGTGTAAAGATAGACTGACTGTTAAGACAGTCCGCTCAAGGCTCTTGGAAGTCCAGAGGGTGACTGTGGGGCCTGACCTTAGGGTTTTAGAGACTTGCTAAGTGGGAGGGCCTGCTGGGCACAAGGCTTGAACTGTCTATTGTCTCTGGGCAGAACTTATGGAACATGTGTTCTGAGTGGGCACATGGTAGATGAATGAATGAATGATTGATCAGAAGCCCTCCCTGAGCACATGTAGCCTAGGGCCCTTAGCTGGGTGAGGTGATTTCTTCTCTGGGGTGGGCTGCATCGGGGGCTGGGGAAGGCAGCCTCTTTAAGCCCTGCTCTCCCAGCCGTGCATGGGCAGCAGAGTGGCCCCCATTGGTTGCTATCAGTTTCCTCACCTCAATGTGTCTGCTTCTCACACTTCATCCACAGTTCCTTCTCACAATCTCTCCTGTTTTTCCTTTGACCACTCCACTTCTTTCTCTGGATTCCGGGGCCTTCCCACTTACCCAGCTGTTTCTATACTGAGGAGCTGGTCACAGGGTGGGTATTGCCTGCTGTGTGCCTTTTTCCCTGGTGTGTGACCCGGGGTGTCCTCCCTGGGGAGCCTCAAACCTGTGGGGGATGTTCCAGAAGCCCTTGAATTACAACAGCCATTCTCTCAACCAGGGCCCCAGCCAGGCCTTGTGAAGAGGACTCTGGGTAAGACACCATAGAGCCTGCCATCTAGGGCACACAGATGGGGAGTAGTGGCCAGTAGCACAGCAGCCTGAGGGATGAGGACTGGGGAGACCCTCGCAAAGAAACCATGCAGTGGCTGACAGCACTGGACAGGGAGCCCAGGAGGCAGGACAACAGCCAGTAAGGCAGGACAGAGACAACAGCTGGTGACCACGCCCCTCATCAGGGAGACCCTGATGCCTGAGGAGAAGAGTTTAGGTCCCCTGCCATGGTCCCCAGAGTCTTTGCTTAGGACCATCACCATCTTGGCTGCTGCTGTTTGAGGGAGCCACAAAGCACTTACGTAACCATGGCCCTTGTCACCATACTGTGAATGATGGCTTAGCTTAGTCTCACCTTCTTCAGGATGGCTCATTATAGACAGGGCCCAATGGAAACACCCTGTGATGGCTGCTGGTGTGGGTAGTTGGTAGGGCACTTGCTTAGCATGCATGAAGTCTAGCACCAAATCAAAGGAGTGTGATAGCCCACCGCAAGGGAGATAGAAATAGCACAATTGGCCCAAAGTTAGCTTTGGTTGTATATCTGAAGTAGAAGCCAGTCAGGAACACAGGAGACCCTCCCTCAAAAAAAAAAAAAAAAAAACCAAAAACCTTTATAAACTTTATCAATTATTGTGATGTGTGCGTGTATGAGATACCAACAGAGGAGTACAGAGGAAACAATGCAAGGAAGGAAGGAAGCAAGCAAGCAAGCAAACATGGAAGAAAAAAAAAAAAAAAAAAAAAGTAGGGCCAGTAAGATGGCTTAGCGGGTAAAGGTGCTTGCTCTCCAAGCTGCATGACTAGTTAGATCCCCGTGTGCACAATGCTGTGCCCTCCAAAAAAAAAAGATAAAAAACTGAGCCCTAGCCGGGCGTGGTGGCGCACGCCTTTAATCCCAGCACTTGGGAGGTGGAGGCAGGCGGATTTCTGAGTTCGAGGCCAGCCTGGTCTACAGAGTGAGTTCCAGGACATCCAGGGCTACACAGAGAAACCCTGTCTCGAAAAACCAAAAAAAGCCGAGCCCTGGGAGAGTAGTGTCAGAAGAGCACCAGCTGGGCGTCTACGTGAGTCCTTCCCAGTCTAGAGTAAAGACCTGTCTCCTTCAAACACTCACTGCCTTTCTAGCAACCAACTGAAGCTTTGCTGCTGCTTCCTAGTCTCTGTGTAGGCTACCTGAGCTGCTGAAGTAGCCCAGCCTAGGGGTAGACTCAGGCTCCTCCTGCCTTAGCCTCCCCTCGGGCCCCTGGCTTGTATGCTCACTTAACTCCCAATTGAAACTCGGCTTGTTTGAGCTGCAGGCAGACTCTCAGACCAGCCAGCCGGTGGTGAAACCAAGTGTGTTGCTATTTGTGTCCTTCTGCAGGGGACCTGGGTTCTGTTCCCAGAGCCCACATCAGGTGGCTCACAACCACCTGCCACTCCAGGCTTCCAGTGCCCTCTGGCCTCCATGCACACCTGCACATGCGTGGCGCACATAAACTCATGCAGGCAGGCACACACAGTGACATACACACACATACATACACATGTACTCCCCCCATACATGCACATTTTTATAAAAAAAAGAGAAAACTATTAACCGACAAGTGGCAGGACACAGTTGCTTTCAGGTGGTTGTGTTATTGTTAGAGTATGCATCAGAACCAATAAGGAGAGTGGTGGGTAGCTACAGGAAGTATAGTGTGGTCTGCCCACAGCACCACTGCATGCAGAGAGCTTAGCACCTGGCATACACAAAGCTCTGTGTTCGTCCCCAGCACTTCACATACTGCATATAGAGGCAGCCTGGAGAACTTGAAGCCCAACAACCCCAGCACTTGGGAGGCTGAGGCAGGCAGATCTCTATCAGTAAATGTCCAGCCTGGGCTACATTGAGATCTAGGATAGCCAGGGCTACACAGTGAGAACCTGTCTCACGCGAGAGAGAGTGAGAGGAAGAGGAGCTAGAGTTGCTGCGGGTCTGTGGAGGGGAGCTCACACACGAGGCCTTGTATTTGGTCTGCTGCATCCTCTTCTCAAAGCTGAAGGTGCAGACTTGCTGCTGAGGAGGAGATGTGCAGGAACCGCCCATAGTGGGTTTGGGCAAGTCCTTCTGGCAGCCATTTGGCCAGTGTAAGCCCCAGAACTATCAGGGCTGGTGATGAGAGCCACTTGTAGACTGATAAAGGGCCAGTGGTGGGAAGAGAATGTGAAGAAGCCCCAGGTATGTTGTGCTCAGGGTCCCCTGGAACCAGCTTCCTGTCCCAGTCCCCTGTATCTTACACCTCTTCTTTGAAGCTCTAACTTCCAGTGACTTGTGGGAAATAGCTGGTGCTTCTGGAGTGGCCATGAGAAGGTTCTAGAAGGCAGAGTTAGCCAGATACACTTTTCTCATTTCATGTGCTCTAGCTGTTCTCTGTGTTCAGGAGCCATGCCCTTGCCTCTGCCCTTAGTGGGTCAGTGGGCCCCTAGGGAAAGCACCTGAGCCTGGGCCGCCAGGGCGTCTCCTTACCTCCCTCCCACATCTCATCTGAATATACCTTTTCTGCTTCTGTTCCAGTGCCCAGCAGAGGAGCACGCAGCTGAACAAGAAGAGGGCCATACCCAATCAGGTAGCTCCCCTGTCTCAGCTGTCTCCCTTCTGAAGACAGGGGCATACTTAGCTCATCATAGCATTTGATATGGGAACCCACACCTTAGTACTAGGCCACTCTGTCAGCTTCTGGGCCATGTAGCTGTTAGAACTAAGGCCTCCATAGGACCTTGGGGCAGATTGCAAACACCCAAAGACCTCATCTGACATCTGATGTGAAAATTTAAACTTGACCCTCAAAGCAGGAGATGTATTACACTGACCCCGAGGTGTATGTTTTCTAACTCTTGGCCCCAGGAATGGAGGCAGGTAGGTAGAAACCATGGAAGGTGCCACAGGCAACTCGGGGAAGATGGGGATGGTTTGAATACCACGCCTGGAGAACCCCAGGCCTCCTTTATAGTCCCACCCCAGCTTCAGAGGCTTCGCATACTTACAGATGGCTTCAGAGATGCCAGTGTCATGTGTCTGGTTGGGCTTGTTTTTCTGTCCAGTTTCTGCACTGTCCCCCAATTCCCTTCCCATGTCAGACTGGGGTGGGGGTGGGGCGCTGTGCTGTTGTATCTTGCACGATTTAGAGCCAGATGGGGAGAAATGTAACAAATGCATGATTTTGAGTTTTCTTTTTGTATGTGTGCTTGCCATAGGTAGTACATATGTTGTTGCTTTTTTTTGTTTTGAAGAAGATAATGAATTAAATATTAACACCATGAATATAATTAATAGCATGTAATTTTTTTCTTTTGCTGTTTTTTGTTCCTCTGCTCTTCCTTCTCCTGCCCTGTGCTTTCCCTGCATCCTCTCTGTCCCTTCACGTCCCTTCCATCTTTCCTGCTCTCCCTTGATTGACCCACAACCCTAACTTTACATTCTCAAAGGGGGAGATCCTGGTAAGTACCTGCTCCGTGTGGGAGCTGCCTTAGAGGTCGTAGTGATGAAGGAGGCCTGCCTTCACCCTCTGCTCAAACAACTAAACCATGCACTAACCTGGAGCTACAAGTCACCGCTGTCACTGGACCTCGCGCTGTCCTGGGGATCTGTTGCTCTCACAAAAATACTAACCCAATTGCAGCTCTCTGGGAGACACGCCCCTCTGGCTGGGTCCTAGCAGGTTCTCTTGGTGTCCTGTAGTTCGAAGATGGCAAATACGCATTCACACAGTGCCTCTGTCCCCACCTCAGCTTCCTAGACATGCAGATTTTGCTCAGGACCTGCTGGAATTCGTTCTTGCTGCCAGGCCTTATCCTCTCTCTCTTCCTGCAGACATCACTGACTGACCAGACCATGTCTTACCACATGGGGAAATTTGCCTTTCTGTGCCTGTGGCAGGCATGACTAAATGATCCAACACTCTTTCCTGTGATTTTCCTCCACAGTGAGCCCAGGGCAGACATTGCTAATCAATCCTGGCATTCTTTCTTAATATGCATACCATCGACTCCCCATTGTGTAGCTATTGTGACTGATTGGTTTTAATTTCCATGTGATACCCTACTCCTGGACTCACAGTAGGCGTGAATAACCAGGTTCCCTCTAGCCTGCTGCCGCCATAGCAGCTGGATAGTCAGTTCCACTCTCCCACTTTTCTTATCCATTGCCTGGGACAGATGTCACTGAGAGACGCCATCACCTTTCCTGCTGTGCTCAGAGTTGTTGCCATAGACTACTCCCACCAGTCAGTTGGTGTGTATCGTATTTGCCATCCTAACTGTGGGGAACTGTCTTCCTTTTGCTCAAGGACTGGGAGCTGGGGTTGTCAGAGGGTGTGAGGCCCAGCCCTGCTGCGTCCGTGTGGAGGTGCTCCCCGCAAGCAGCTTGGCCCCAAGCCCTGCCGACCCCTTTCTCCAGGATATTCCTGCCGCTACCACCATTCTCTGTAGGGATATTCTTGGAGTTTTGACCTTTTGCAAAGGTTGAGCCACATCTGTGTGTAAGTGGTGGGTCCTTGATGCGCCTGGGTCCTGGCAAAAGCAGGCTGGGTCAAAGTCAAAACAAAGAGGGGCCTAGGACCAGATCAGCGCCAGGCCTGGAGCAAATCAGTCAATAGCACATCTAGGTGGCCATTGTGCGTAGCCTCAAGATCATGAGCGTGGCCGGCCGGCCATAGCCTCAATTGCCTTGGCCATACTTAGTCTTCCAGGTGGTCTTCACCCAGAGAGGAAACCATCGTGGCTCCCGCTGAGCTCGCCTCTCGCTGCTACTTGCTGCTCAAGCCACTGGGATGGGTCCTTTCTGTTCTGCATGCCTGCATGCCTGTTACTGTATACCCCAGGAATGGGGATCCTGGCTGCCTTTGCTCTGCCACACCTCTCCCCTAGCTCCTTCTCACCCCAACTCCTTACGGCTGTGACCCTAGGTTCGAAATCTACCTTGGAGATAAGGAGGTACAGCCTTCGCTGTTCCCTGGAATCAGTCTATGTCTGTACTCGTGGGACCAGTGTTATCTGGGGCTACATTGGGGTACCCACACAGGTGGGGGGGTGGCGGGGAGGGAAGAGTGCTTTGGGGACTTTGCCAGCCTATGTAAAGGGCTCCTCCTTAGTGGAGGCAGCTGGGCTAGACCTCCAAGGGACAGAGTGACACAGCTGTTATACAGTAGTACAGAGACCCCACTATGTGTGATTAATCTTCTTGGGGTACAGTGGTAGCTTGGGCCCAAGTTTCTCTCTCTTGGTTGACATGTGGTGACTGAGGCTAAGTTCAATAAGCTCTTACACTGGGCTAAGACTGCCTGAAAGGACCCTGCCACCCGTCCCTGGCGGAACAGAACTTGGCTACAGGACCCCACTCACCTCAGGCTGGGTGAGGCTTCAGGATTAAGCAGCCAGCCAACCAGCCTAAGTGGTCTGGAATCGAGGTGCCCCTGGACGCTGAAAAGCCTTGTAGCTCAGCCCAGGCTGTGGAATGAATCTGTATGTCAGTCACTCTGTTTCTAGCATGAACACTATGCCCTCCTGGGGCTCCCAGGCACCTCTAGGAGTCTGAAGTTTCTTGACTTCCCAGGGAGGGAGAGATTCTTGCCCTCAGTTTGATGAGGGATGTCAAGTGGCCCAAGAAGGGACTGAAGGGATTCCTGAACCTTTCTTAGCTGCTTTGGCCTTCATGGCCTGCTGCTTGGAGCCCAGACACACCCACTGTAGCCGGGTAGGTGGACACAGGCCCTGTTTAGGTTTGGCAGCTCTGGAGCCAAACAGGACTGGGGAAGGGGAACCTCAACTCTACGCCACAGACACCCTATTTTGGATTCTTCTGCCCCATCCTACCTGAGAAACGCGACAGCAGCCTCCCCACCTGTCCATAGCTATACACAGCACATGCTCTGCAGCCTGGCCCATCTGTTGCTGCCTTAGTCCCAGGCATCCCTGTTGTCACCTCTGCATGCTTCCTGCTGTCCCCAGAGTACCCAAGGTCAGGGGGTAGGAGGCTCAGGTCTACATGTGCCTCCGTGTCCCAGGGATCATGGGAATCTGAAAACGTGGCCCCCTCAGGCTGCCTGTACCTAACAGTCAGGTGAGTCCCCAGGCTGACCTGGCTTCTGTTCCCCATTAGATGGCAGCTATGACCCAAGGAGCCCTTTCCATGGTGTGTCTCCCAACTGAGACCCCCTGAGTTGTTACTCATAGAAAAGTGTGCCCACTGGGCTTCCAGCTAGCTGAAACACAGTCCCACTCTGGTGGACCCTTCAGGGTCTCTAGTGGTCCTCTGGCCAGCCCTCTGGGTGGGACTGTCTCCCTAGCACTGGTCACCTACACACAGAAGAGCTTGTGTGAGTGAGACGCCTTTGTGGGTCAGTCCCATGAAAGAAGTTACAGCTGTCCCCTGCTGTGGGTTCTCTAGTGAGCCATCTCTGCCCAAAGAAGTGCAGATCCCCAGTGTCACATTCTACATGGCCTAACCCCAGCCCCTAGCCCTGGCCTCCTGGCCTAAGCCCTTTGATACTCCTAGGACTTGCATTTTTGTTTCTGTGTCATTTACATCACAGTAACCCCCAAGGGGCTTCTGGGGCCCCAGCTCCCCCGTTCTGTCCCTGAGCTAGAGATGTGCTCTCCAACTATCTCAGTCTGTCCCCACAGTGGTTCCGGCTCCCTGTCTGATTCCTAGCTGGGAATGCTTGACTTGACATGGAACTAGGACCCTGGCTGGGGTGGAGGTATCCCTGCCACAGAACCAGGCGTCTATCCTCCCTGGGGAGGAAGGGGTGGATGGAGCCGCGGGGCTGTCCTCCCTGCTAAGCTGAGTCCTCCCCACCAGGTGATCCGCAGGGGCTGGCTGACCATCAACAATATCAGCTTGATGAAGGGTGGCTCCAAGGAGTACTGGTTCGTGCTGACAGCTGAGTCGTTGTCTTGGTACAAGGATGAGGAGGTAAGCAACTGGGGACAAGGTAGCCTGGGGACAAGGGTGGCCTGATAAGGTAGGAAAGAGAGGTGGTTCCCAGACTGATTACCCATAGCCAGCACTCCTTCCTTCCCTCAGTCAGGTATGCTGACATGACCTCAGCACTAGCTTGCAGTGTGTGGGAAGGTCCAGGTTCTGTAGGAAGTGCCTGTGTCAGACAAGGGGGCAGGGTGTCAGACAGTCCAGCTGGTGACATTCTTATCCTGCCATGGGGGCCCTGACTCACCCCAGAACCTAAGAGAAAGGGAGGTGCAGAGTATGTTCGTGTTCCCAGCACGCTCCGCAGACCGTGCCTGCTGGCCAGCCAGGCTTGCCTCCTTGACAGGCTCCAGGCAAATTAAGAGACCTGTCTCAAAAAAAAAAAAGAGAGAGAAAAAAAAAAGAGAGAGAGAGACCTGTCTCAAAAAGTCAGAGCACAACACCTGAGGGATGACACCTCGAGTGGCTCTCTAGCTTCCAGATCTACTTACATGAGTGTGTGCCTACACACAGACATGACTACACACCCGCACAAAAGAAGAAACAAGCAAGCCAGGGGCGTGGCGGTGTAGCTTAGCATGCACCGAGCCTTTGGTCCCATCCCCATTTAGCATCGCATAAACCAAGCATGGTGATGCGTGTCTGCGATGCCCACCCTCGCAGGGTCCTTCACTACACAGCTCATGCAACGGCAGCCTGCATTACAGTGAAGCTTTATCAGGAGGACACTTCCGTCTGAAGGATAGACAGACCCTGGCCTCCATTCTCTGCTGCTGTATGGGAGCTGAGGGGGCATCCTAGGGCCAGGCTCCCAACATGCACTCTGGTGGTCTGTACCAGCAGTCACCTCTGTAGGGTCTTCCATCCACCATGTAGGACAGACCCCCCCACCAATGCACCAAAGGGACACAAGGACTCAGTGTGGTAGCATATGTGACCTATCCATGCACACTCCATTCCCGTCTTAGGAGCTGACCAGCACCCTGGCCCTGAAGACGTCCCTGGTCTAGTTTCTGTTGTGGTTGGTTTTTGGGGTTTTTTGTTTTTGTTTTTGTTTTTGTTTTTGTTTTTGTTTTGTTTTGTTTTTTTGCGACAGGGTGCAAACCAGGCTGTCCTGGAACTGTAGATGGTGCTGAGATTAAAGCTGTGCCAACACAGCACAGCTTTTTTTTTTTTTTTTTTTTTTTTTTTATGGTTTCTCTGTGTAACCAAGAATGACCCTGCACTCTGATCCTCCTGGTTCAACCCCTCTGTGCTGGATGNGATTAAAGCTGTGCCAACACAGCACAGCTTTTTTTGTTTTTTTTTTTTTTTTTTTTTTTTTTAACAATGTAACCAAGAATGACCCTGCACTATGATCCTCCTGGTTCAACCCCTCTGTGCTGGATGACAGACATGCACCACCACACTATACTAGGTTCATGAGGTAAGGATAGAATCCAGGGCTTTGTACATGCAGAGGAAGCATGCTATCCACTGAGCCCCCAGCTAGTCTGTCATTGCTCTGAGGTTTAGGGGATAAAGGTAAAGTTGACCCACACTGGAGATGAATTGGAAAAGGTAGGACTGGGGTCAGCTACAAAACTAAGGCAGCAGGTGGAGCTTCAGAAAGCTTACGTGCCTGGCTGGGCATGGTAGTACATGTCTTTCCACTCAGCACTCAGGAGGCAAAGGCAGAAGGATCAAAGCCAGCCTGGTCTACAGTGCATTCCAGGGTAGCCAGGACTACGCAGAGAAACCCTGTCTCAAAAATTGAAAGCAAGCAAGCTTGCATGCCATGAGGCCTCACCCTGTACCAGGCTCACAGACTAGATGAGGAGGCCACACAGTACTACATGCAGAAGACATGTCCCTCCCTTTCTTTATGGACTTTTAAAATGTGTTACGTTTATGTATCTGAGGGTTTGTGCACCTGTGTGCCAGAGTTCATCTGTGGAAGTGTCAACACAACTTGAGGAGTCTAGTCTCTCGCTACCATGTGGGCCTAGGGGTCAACCTCAGGTGGGCAGGCTCACCTGCTTTTTACCTAGTCCTCATCTCCTTCAGAAAGTTCTCAAGCCCACCTTGGGATTCACAGTGTCATGGCTAGGTGGGGACACTGAGGCCTTGAAAGGTGGCTGGCCTCATGCAGAGGGTCTTTGTGTGGGAGGTAGTTTGTGGTAGCTGTCTATGAATGTGCACCAGCTGACCTGAAAGACACGTCTGCCCTGAGGAGGCCATTCCCACACCCAGGACAGTGTGTTTATTCAGAGAGCGTTTGGAGATGAAGCCTGGTTTCCCTTTTCCTCATGAGGACACATGCTCACTTCTAGATGATTCTAGAACCCGAGGGACTCTGTCAGTGACTCTTCCAAACTTAAAAGAGCTACCATGTATATTTCTGGGGCATCTGGAAGCCCCTATAACTGCAGTCATTGAGTCTGGATTGGAAGTAGTTGTGGAACCAGACCTGGCTGCCTCCCCTGCCTTGCGCTCCACAGTGGCCATTGTGGGATCCTGTTGCACCTGTGTGGTGGCTTTACATTTATGTATGTATGTATGTACGTATGCATGTATGTATGCATGCATGTATGCATGCATGTGCATATGCATGCATGCGTGTGTGTATGCATGTATGTATGCATGTATGCATGTATGTATGCATGTATGTATGTATGTGTTACGGTACACACATGGAGGTCAGAGGATAACTTGTGGGAGTTGCTTCTTTCCACCATGTGGGTTCTGAGGATCAAACCCAGGTCATCAGGCTTGTTGGCAAGCTGATTTATCCACTGAGACATGTTGCTGGTCCCAAAGGGTTTTTTTGGTGTGTGTTATATTTTTTAATTTGTATGCATATGGATGGGTGTTCTGTCTGCCAGCCATGTGTGTGCACTGCTCTCCAAGCCTAGAAGAGAGCATTACATCTCCTGGGACTTGAATTATAAAGGTTGTGAGCTGCCACCTGGGTGTTGGGAATGGAACCTGGATCCTTTGGGACAGCAGCCAGTGCTTTCAACTGCTAGACTGCCTCTTCACCCTCCTGGTTTTGGTTTTGGTTGGTTTTTGGTTTTTTGGTTTTGGTTTGGGGTTTGTGTTTTTTTGGTGGGTTTTTTTGTTTTGTTTTGTTTGTGTTTTTTGTTTTGTTTTGTTTTGTTTTGTTTTTTGGTTTGTCCAGACAGGGATTCTCTGTGTAGCCCTAGCTGTCCTGGAACTCACTTTGTAGACCAGGCTGGCCTCGGACTCAGAAATCCGCCTGTCTCTGCCTCCCAAGGGATTAAAGGCATGCGCCACCACTGCCTGGCTGGTTTTGTTTTTAAAATTAATTTATTGTTAGTATTGTGGGAATTTACCCCCTCTTTCTGTCCCTGTATCTACATGCTTGGTGACCCCTTTCTAACAGATATCTAGCGATCTAGGCTACACAGGGCCCCATGGAGAGCTCAGAATATTGACCTGACCATATTTTTTTTAGCATAACAAAGACTTTGGGATTATCCCCAAGAGTGAGGCACCCCAGTGTTGAGTTTCTGGGTTCCAGCTCCAGCACTCTGTAAGAAAAGTAACCTGAGAGCTGGGCAGACTGTGTGTGTGTGTGTGTGTGTGTGTGTGTGTGTGTGTGTGTGTGTGTGTGTGTGTGTGTGTGTTTTCAGGGTTCATTGCAGAGGGGCACAGCCCTGGGCCTAGCTGACAAGTGTTAAGAGCTTCTTTCCTTTGTACTGGGAATGATCATTCCATTTCCCCTCATCTGGAGACAGAAAGCAGGCACTAGGGCCTCACTGCAGACAAGGTCTGTAGCAGGGCCACACCACCACCACCAAGAGGTATGAAAGGAGCCCTCTGTATGCCAAAGATGAAGCCCACTGAGACCTAGGGGCTGTGGAGACCCTGACACCTTTAAGGGTCCTGGCAGGGGACCCAAGCATCCCAGGCAGCAGCCATTCCTGAGTCCCAGGCCACTCTTGTAGACAAGCCCAAGATAAAGACCACAGGGCCTTTTCTTTATTTTAGGAATAAACCAGAAGAGAACAGTGTCAGTTGGAAACAAGGAGCAAGGCCCAGTTCACCTGAGGACATCCCTCCCCACCTCAGGGCTCTCTCAGTCCCGGGTCTACCTTTTCCACCCTGCTCCTCCTCCTCCTCCTCCTCCTCCTCCTCCTCTTCCCAGAATCTTCCTTAGGTATCTCCACCCCAGTGGAGAGAGCTGGCACTCACCTTAGGTTGTCTGGAAGTGCCCACTGTCGCTGCTGACCCAAGCCCAGCCTAACCAATATGCAGACTACTGTACATGTCCCAGTCTCCTGAGCAGGTAGTCTGAGCACTGGGATGGCGGGGATGGCTGTTCAGTCCCTCAGCATGGCCATGGTACAGGCCAGAGAGTCTCTGCTCCCCCCAAGATCCTCCATTCATCCATGCACCCTGGACTCTTCTAACGTGGCAAGGCCAAGGCCACTTGTTCACATCTGGAGAAAGTTGGAGTTTTCAGGAAATCCGAAAGCAGGCTAGAGGAGGACTTGGGTCGCTGGCCCGTGTCGCAGAAGGAGGTCCTTGTGCAGTTTCGTACTTTGCGAGCAAGCACATGAGTATGCTCGTGTGTGTGTGTGTGTGTGTGTGTGTGTGTGTGTGTGTGTGTGTGAGTGATGGCAGCCACCCAATCCTGGGCAGAATCATGTATAAACAGTTCCAGATGTGGCAAGCCTAGATGTCCGTGACTCAGTTACTTGGCCCTGGCCTGCTGGCAGGAAGCTTTCTGTCTCGTGACACCATCGGGTGGGGGCCACAGAGTTGCTTCTGGGAACTTACCCTCCTCTGGAAACAGAGGCTCCTTCGGGGACCCCCAAAATCCCAGCTTTGTTTCTTATAACAAGGCAGACTTGAGGCTGCCTTCCCTGTCTGTGCTTCATTCAGGCCGTCAGACCTGGTGAGGCTGACTGGGAGTCAGTCCATGAAGTGTCTGGAAAATGGGGCCACAGCTGTGCCACCCTCCTCAAGAGTAAGTCTCAGCAGGCCTCAGACAAGTGGAGGTCAGGGACTCAGGAGAAGCACTGTGTTCTAAGGCAGCCTGGGAAGGCAGAGCCAAGTTCCTCATACAGTGTTCAGACTGGCCCCATTCTGCACTCTAGCTGCTGGGGTTCAGAAGTGGTAGTCCACACTGCTGTATTCTGGAGCTTTCTGTTCATGCAGTGGCCAGAAACATGAGAAAGAGTCATGAAGGACCTCTAGTGAGCCTAGAGAGAGTACTCTGTGGGGAAGAGCACTTACACCAGCCTGTGCACCCATGGGTGCTGTGGGTGTCTGTAACTTTAGCGCTGGGTGTGTAAAGAGGAGGAGGCTGGGGCTTGCTGGCACCAGGCTTAGTAACAGCACTTGTCTCACAGAAATAGACATCTTCTTACCTCCCCATGAAGGCCTCTCAGTTCTCGACATGTTGCACATGCCACACTCAGGAGGACATGTCCTGGTGACAGGCTGAGACCCAGCTCAGTTGTCCGGGCTTTTCCTAGTGCTTCGTGAACTGCGTGTGACTAGTACGTCAGGCCGTAACTCATGACAGCATCTGTGAGGGAGATGCCGAAGAGCAGGAGTTCAGGTCCCCTTCGGCTGTGTAGGGAGGTGAATGATAGCCTGGGCTATAGGAGACTATGTTCTGAAAAAAAAAAGGCTGTGTGGTGCAGAAAATCCCCAGTGAGCTGTTGTCATCTACAACCATTCTTAGGTTAGTTACACAGCATCCCTGCTCTGTGCTGGAGGAACACAACTTCATGGAAGGCCTGTCTCAAAATCAGGAGGAGGAGGAGTGTCGCCTGTGCAGCCATCGTTGTGCTTGCCTGAGAGGGCCCTGGGCTCCATCCCTGGCTCGGGTCGCTAGAGAGCTTGTCAGGCAGACATGGGGTATGAGAGATGGCGACTCACACAGCCACCTGTGACAGTGGTGCCCAGGCATCAGCCTCCCAGTCCTGGCGTCTGAAATAGCCTCCTGCGCTTGTCTCCCTCCCTGTGAGTGAGATTGCCGCCATAACTCAGATACTGGGGAGGGCCACCTGGGAAGGCATGAAGTTAGGGCTGCGCAGTCTGAACGACCACTGCATGTGTGTTCTCTGGATAAAAGACAAAGCTGACAACCTTCCTGTCTTGCGACTGCTGGACCAGCCAGGTGGTAGGCAGTCGTCTAGGTCATTAGTCATAGCATCTGTAGTAGGGTGGCATGAGGCTAGCCCTGAGAGACCTTCTGCACAAAGACCTAGGAAGGCCAGGAGGGGCCAGTACAGGGTGTAGGGACAGGAGCATTCTGGACAGGGGCCATCCATACAAAGTCCTGGGATGAGAGAGAATGTTAAGGGGACGTTTGAGTGAATGTGGGGGTGACAGAGCTCTCAGCACACCAAGTGCTGGGTGTTGGCAGTGTTGCTGGCTCTGCCCTGGCGGCTCAGCTGAGACCCTGCCCTCTCTCCTCAGGAGAAAGAAAAGAAGTACATGCTGCCGCTGGACAACCTCAAGATCCGGGACGTGGAGAAGGGCTTCATGTCCAACAAGCACGTGTTTGCCATCTTCAACACAGAGCAGAGGTGAGGAAGAGCCCAGCAGGCCCTTTGCCAGGGTCTCGCCTAGCACAGAACTGTCCCAGGGATATTACTATGTGGTGTGGACGGAGCAACATGGACACAGACAACTGAAATGGATGCAGTAAGCGTGAGGGCCTCAGTGCAACCCTTGCACACACAACCCTTACACACACAACCCTAACATAAACACACAACCATCACACATACAACCCTCATGCACACAACCCTCACACACAACACACATGTCACACACAATCCCCCACACACATACACAACCAACACACACACACACATATACAAGGAAAAGCCTGACACAGTGCTGAGGAGGCAGGCAGAAAGCAGGACCCTCGGTGCTCGCTAACCTGGTAGCCAGTCTAGGCAAGTCTGTGAGTGTCAGGCCAGTGAGAAAGACTCTGTCTAAAAGAGTGAAGTGCGCAGAAAGTGAAGACAGTGCCTGGTGCTGACCTCTGACCACTGCATGCATATGTACCCGTGCACTCACTCAGTGCTCTACCAGACAATGTAGGCTGCGTATATTCCTGCTGCTATAGGAAATTCTGGTAGACATTGTTGCTGTGGTCTTCCTTACAAACACCTCAGTGTCTCCACACCTCAGTGGGTGATCCAAAGCCAGAGCTGGTACTGTGTGTGGTACTTGGTGCTATAGTATACCTGGCAGACACACCCAGAAACCTTTTAACAAACCGGGGAAGGTACTAGAACCACCTTTGTACCCAGATCAGGCGGAGGGCCCCCAAAGCCTGTGATCTTAGTGGCCAGTCAAGTCCCTCTACCACCCACTCCAGGAATGTCTACAAGGACCTCCGACAAATCGAACTGGCTTGTGACTCCCAGGAAGACGTGGACAGCTGGAAGGCTTCATTCCTACGTGCTGGGGTCTACCCAGAGAAGGACCAGGTAGGGGACGCCTTCCCTGCTTAGGTAACATGCCAGAGAATAAGCTGACCCTGCATGGAGGAAGGGACCCGTGATTTCTAGGCCACGCGTGTCAAGTCAGCTTTTCTTTGCTATGGTAAAAACTGCCAGTCTATGGAGATGGCTTATGTGAAAAGATGCTTGCCACACAAGCATGAGGGCCTGAATTTTAGCCCTAGAAGTCAGTCAGCAGCTGTGTGTGGTGGTGCACACGGGAGCACAGGAGCCAGCCAGCCACAGCACAGCAGAGCTCTCCAGGTTGTAGGGACAGGCCCCACTCAAAAGTCAATCTGAAAGAACACTAATAAAAAGCCAGACACGCCGGGCGTGGTGGCGCACGCCTTTAACCCAGCACTGGGGAGGCAGAGGCAGGTGGATTTCTGAGTTTGAGGCTAGTCTGGTCTACAGAGTGAGTTCCAGGATAGCCAGGGCTACACAGAGAAACCCTGTCTGGAAAAAACAAAAAACAAAAATAAATAATAAAAGGGGGAGTATGGATCCCTAAAGCCCACTTACCAGTCAGCCTAGAGAAATCTACAAACTCCAAATTCAGTGAGAGTCCCTGTCTCAAAATGGATTGTGTTTTGTTTTTAGGTTGTGTCTCTGTGTGGCTCTGACTGGCCTACAATTTAGTATGTAGACCAGGCCATCTGCTTCTGCCTCCCGAGTGCTACAAGGCCTGGGCCACCACACCTGGGTAGAATGTAACTTAAAAAATGTAACAACAGGTCCTGGCATGTTGATGCACACCTTTAATCCCATTTCAAGACCAGCTTTGACTCTATAGTGAGCTCTAGGATAGCCAGAGCTACATAGAACCTGTCATTCATAGATAGATAGATAGATAGATAGATAGATAGATAGATAGATAGATAGATAGATAGATAGATAGATAGGTAGGTAGGTAGATAGATAGATAGATAGATAGATAGATAGATAGATAGATAGATAGATAGATAGATGGATAAATAGATAGCCAGAGCTATATAGAACCTGTCATTCATAGATAGATAGATAGACAGACAGACAGACAGACAGACAGACAGACAGACAGAGTAAACATAAAAATTCTGAGGCACTGAGTTGGGATTGACTACATGCACACAGCTTGCAAGGGTAATATGAACATGCAGTACATACATGAAACACAAATGAATAAATACCTGCTACACAGCCAAGGGAAAGAAATGTTCAGTTTGGTTCCCAGTTTTAGAGGGCTCAGTCCATGGCTGCGTAGGCTGTCTCTCATGGCAGTGGTACTGAGGTGCAGAAGTGAGAAGCAGAGGAGAAGGCATAAAAGGGCTGGGGCCAAGGTATCCCCTGGGGATACATACCTAGTGGCCTACTTCCCCCAGCTAAGCAGAACTGCCTAAAGTTTTCAGAGCTTCACAAGTAACAGTAGTATGGTTCTAAAAGGATGGCTTTGCAGATAAAAGCCATGGCTACTCCTCCAAAGGACCCAAGTTCAGTCCCCACCACCCACATGACAGTCCACAGCTGTCTGTAACTCCAGTTTCAGAGGATCTTCAGGCCTCTGGACACCTACACACACACACACACACACACACACACACACACTGCATATACGCATACACCAGTGTGCACATAAATCTTAAAAATACAGTACTGTCAGCTGAGATTCAAGGGACCAACACCTGAGCCCTAGGGACATCCCATATTGAAACCATAGCAGCATACTTCAGACCTCAGAGAGCATAAAGCTAGTACCCACTGAGGTGAGCGAAGCAGAGGAGGCATGGGTTGTCATCAGGGTCCGGAAGTTCTCCAGAAGGGATTCTCCACAGCAAGGACAGCAAGTGGACTCGGGGTCCATCTGCCTTGTTGTCTTTTCCTCTTGTCCTTGGGATGAAGTCACTACAGATCCTGGCCATCCAAAGGGAGGCTGTGTTGTCATCCCCCGAATCTAACCAGTGTTACCCCAGCACAGACTACAAGGTCTAACAGGGCCACCTGGAACACACCCAAGTGGGGCATTTGTCAGGAGGGTAGGCACAGCACAGTGAACCGTCACCCTGTGTGTCCTCTGCAGGCAGAGAATGAGGATGGAGCACAAGAGAACACCTTCTCCATGGACCCGCAGCTGGAGCGACAGGTGGAGACCATCCGTAACCTGGTGGACTCCTATGTGGCCATCATCAATAAGTCCATCCGTGACCTCATGCCAAAGACCATCATGCACCTCATGATCAACAACGTGAGTGGCAGCTTCCAAGTCCCCACAGGTCCCAGCCGCATGCTAGTCAGCCCAGCACCAGCCATGGAAGCAGGAGAGTCACAAGCTCACCATCCTCAGCTACTCAGCCAGTTTAGGGGGCCTTCACTGTGTGAGACCTTTTCTCAGCAGACAGCTGAGCCAGACGAGGGGGTCAGAGGGCGAAGGCGCTTGCCCTGCAGTCCCATTCCTCAGAGCTGTCCTCTGACACGCTCGTGCGCACACAGTCAATATAGACTGTTAACTTAAAAGCAAACCTAATTTTAAAAAGCTGTGCAAAGTTAGAACAAGTTGGTTTGTTTAGTAGCTTTTTGGGTTTTTTGGTGTGTTGGTTGGCTGGCTGGTTGGTTGGTTGGTTGGTGTGTTGGTTGGTTGGCTGGCTGGTTGGTTGGTGTTGGTTGGTTGGTGTGTTGGTTGGTTGGCTGGTTGGTTGTTGGGTGGGTGTGTTGGTTGGCTGGTTGGTGGGTTGGTTGGCTGGTTTTTGTGGTGCTGGAGATTGAACCCAAGGCATGGTGACTTTTAGGTGAGCACTGAACGACCGAGCACTTCTGCTCCTTCCCTGGGAGACTCAAGGCAGAGGCTCTACAGCTAAATTTGACTCTCACTCGGTCCGTGATGGATGCTTTTCCAATCTCAATAAGCTTCTGAGTTATTGGCTAATATAGGGGTCTGACCTTTCCCACCACTGTCCTCAGACAAAGGCCTTCATCCACCATGAGCTGCTGGCCTACCTGTACTCATCAGCAGACCAGAACAGCCTCATGGAAGAGTCAGCCGAGCAGGCTCAGCGGCGGGATGACATGCTGCGCATGTACCACGCACTAAAGGAGGCCCTCAACATCATTGGGGACATCAGCACCAGCACCGTGTCCACACCCGTGCCCCCACCTGTCGATGACACGTGGCTCCAGAACACCAGTGGCCACAGGTCTGGATGGCAGTTTGTCCCCCAATGTGCATATACAAGTTTAAGCCCCACCCTATTTCTTCTGTCCCATTAGGAAGTAGGTCATAGCTGAAGTTTGGAAAGGGACAAGAGTAACTGAATGGCACAACATGCGGGCCTGAGCAACTGTTCTGCTTAAAGCCACAGGGGAGCCATGGCTGCCAAGTGCAGGCCTGAGCTAGATCTCTGGAGGAGAAAACCACCCCCACCCCCCCACCCCCAATTCTCCACCAACTCTCTATGGGTTAAGTCCAATAAGAAAACAAAAGCAAGAAGCCCAGGGGACAGTTAACCCAGAGGTTGGCCTCTTAGAACATAGGGAAGGTACAGAACAAGTTCTAGAAGGCCTGTAGAACCTAGAACTCCATTGGCCTCAAGATGGGCCAGAGACACTAAGGCAGCCACAGTCCAAGTGCCAAAGTGGCAGTCAAGGGAATGTCAGTACAGGGGACCCATTGAGGCCACAGGACCCTGTGGAGCCCTCAGGAAGAGAAAGAGCCCAGATCTGGCAAGATTCAGGTCCCCAGGTCCAGTGGGGAACAGGGCAGGCAGTTATGTAGAGGCAGGGGTTATGTATCAGGGCTGGGGCTGAGCTCTGGAAGGGTGCTGGGCTCCAAGTGCATCAGAAGGCCAAGTGCTGTCTGCACACCTGCCCCCTGGAGGTTTACTGTCAGGAACACAGCCCCAGCAACATGGAATGGTGGCGCTCAGTCACTTGTGGTAGATGTTCACAGTATCCTTCCTCCAGATTACAGCCTTTCCTTCCTCCACAGCCCCACTCCACAGCGCCGACCTGTGTCCAGTGTGCACCCACCAGGCCGGCCACCTGCAGTGCGGGGTCCTACACCAGGGCCCCCCCTGATCCCTATGCCTGTGGGGGCCACATCCTCCTTCTCAGCACCCCCCATCCCATCCCGGCCTGGACCACAGAGTGTGTTTGCCAACAACGACCCCTTCTCTGCGCCACCTCAGATACCATCTCGGCCAGCACGGATCCCCCCTGGTATCCCTCCAGGAGTTCCCAGGTAAGGCCCACGACCAGCATCCTGGGCTCCCTTTGTGGTGACTTTAACCTTCCCCTCTTCTGATGGCTTCCAGTGTAGCCCCAACAGGACATAGAACAGCACAGGCATTCCTGCTTGTGTCCTGAGACACTGAGCCCCAAAGGGGCCGAGCTCTGCTCAGGCAGTGCCACAGAGCAGTGGACCAGCTGATGCCAGGGTTCCTGCCTGCCCTCTAAGCAGCAGGTGACATGTCTCACTGGCCCTGGGCACCATACCACTGTTGACCCTGCTGAAGTCAGCAATGCCTGGTGAACCAGGTTCTTCTGAGATCAGAAAAACAGGCAAGATGGTACAAGCGCTTGCTACCAAGCCTGATGACGAGTTCAGTCTCCAGGACCCTCTGGTGGAAGGAGAGGACTAGCTCTTCCCAAGGCAGAGAACTTGCCTATAAAAACCCAAGCAAGCTGACATAGTCCCCTGAATCTGGGGGTGCCTCGGGTGGGCTGGAAGGGCTGGGTCCCCATCCTCGCCCTGCTTCTGCCCTCACTACCTTCCACCTCCTCGTGTCTTTACTTTCTTTGCAGCAGAAGAGCCCCCGCTGCGCCCAGCCGGCCCACCATTATCCGCCCAGCCGAGCCGTCCCTGCTCGACTAGGCTGCATGGGGAAATGTTCTGGGGGGGGTCCTCGTGCAACCACAGTGCAGGACAGCTTTGGTGGTCTGGGCCCTGCTACTGTCCCCCATGCTGGGACCAGGCTCCCCGTTGGCAAGCCCTGCCCTTTCCTTCCTGGCCCCAGTGGACATGACAATGAGGGGAGAGGGCGAGGAGTCCCATACCACAGCACATGGGGGCTTTGCACTTTGGCATGAGGAGCTCTGGCTAGCAGAACAGGAACTGCATCCTTGGGACCATCTGGAAAGAAAGGTCCAGGATAGTATAGGGGGACTCTTCGGGGGCTCTTCCAGCGCCTTGGTTCTTTCTGGGGTACAAGAACTGCCCATCTTTCCTAAGGACTCCTCAGGAGTGAGCCAAGCCCAGCAGGCCCAGTGCAGACCACCCACCTGGCTCAAGTTGTATATATGGCTTCTTTGGCCAATATTAACCACACAACCTGAGCCCAGGCTCCACACCCAGAGGTGCCTTCCTGCCTTCCTCGGGCCTGGAGTGCCTCAGCTCTGGCCACCCTCACTCTCCTCAGCCCGGTTGTGGTTTGGGCTGTATGAACTGGGGAGACATCAGAGGCCTCTCGGCTCCCAACCAGATGTCACCACAGGTTGGGCCCTGGGTGCCTCTGCAGACTCTGCTCCCACGCTTGGACTGACCACTGTTAAGTGCCTGCCTCTGTATATCCTATTAATAAACTAAAATAAAGGGAAGCCCTTCTGGTGGCTACGTGTGTGGGCCTTTTGTGTGTGTCCCAGCTCAGGAGATTGAGCACCCCTTCATGAGGCTGCCCACACTCACTCATTTACACGTCTTGTGTCATCTGTTCTAAACCCCTCTTGTTCCCATCCAAACTGGGCCTTACACACAGTGCTCATGGGAAACAGGAATTCTATCCATGGCTCTTGAGTGATGCTATGGCCAATCCCTCTTCCAAGTCCCCACCAGCTACAGGGGACACTATTCAACTGTGCTTTATGATCTTTTTCTTTCGTGCCAGGCGACCACCTCCATTGGTTCCTGCCCGACCTTTCTTCTGAGCTTCGTGGGAGTGCCCCCCCCTTCCTGGCTGCCCTGGCTTGAGGCTAGGTCTGTCCCGAGCTGACATCCCTAAGCCCAGTCACCAGGCACTATTAACTTTCTGACCATAATTTATTGACTCCAGTGCCCAGGACAAATGCCCTTTGTTCCTTGAGGCTCCTAGGCAGCTTCGGCAGAGCTGCACCTCAGCCTTCTGAGGCCCTGCTCCCAGAGAGAAAGAAGGGGCCTCTCCCAAGCTATCCACTAGCTGGCTCCCCTCTGGGCCAAGAGACCAGGGCTCCTTCCTTTCAAATAAAAGTGACTGTCCTGGAAAGAACTCTGCAGATGTGTCTCCTTCCCAGACCCTAGTGAAGCAGGCTTACCCCGGGAGAGCAGAGACACGGCAGTTGGGGTGTCTAGTTGGAGGGCGGGGCAGCACCACAGCTTGACCCTTGCTGATGGCTGCAAGACTGAAGCTAAGGCACGATTTCAGGAGAAAGCCAGGGCATCCAAGGGCAGTGTCCCCACACTGCAGCGCCCAACACTTCCTCCCTCCAAGACACAGGCACTGTCACTGAGCCCTCACCCTTCCGAGGGGTCTGCGAGCCATTGGCACTCCCTGGTCACCAAAAAAGGGAGACACATGGGGCCACTGCTAAGGACCCAACTATGCAGTGTCTCATCTGAGTCTGGGAGGTGTCCAGCAAGTCAAACACCCGCTGCCCTCCGCTGCTTCCCTCAGCCTTTGTGGCAGGGGCTAGGTGGGTACAGGGCGCTTGTCATGGAAGAAGCGCTTCAGTGTGCAGACTTGCAGGACAGCCACCAGCAGCAGCACAGCCACATTGGCAGCTGACCAGAAGTTGACCCGCTCAAGGTTGTCTTCCTGAAGGTTCCGATCCCGAGCTTCAAAGGCTCGGAGCAGGGTGAGCATCTGGATGCTGCGTTCCAGCCGGGTCCTCATGGTCTCCACCGATTCCTGTCAGGGCGCAGAGGAGCCGGCCGTCAGAATGCCTACCCCACCAGGCTCACCTGCCTCACGTCTTCTCTACAAACTGAGGGGTCTCCCCTTGGTGTTTTCCTGGGTTTTTTTTTGGGGGGGGGGGTGTAGGTGAGACCTTTCTTTTTAAGAGGGAATTAGGGCGCACGAGCATGGGTTGAATGTGGAGGTCAGAGAACATCTTACAAGAATCAGTTCTCTCCCTCCACCACAGGATCCCAGGTAGCCAAGCTTGGTGCAGTTGCCTTTGCTTACCAAGCCACTTCACCAAACTTTGCTAGTCTGTGCAAGCCAAGGATGACCTTGAACTTGTGATCCTCTGGACCAAGAGCAACCCATACCCAGTTTGTGCAGTGTTGGGTGTGGGGACTCAGGTGTGGGAGCATCCTAGGTAAGTGCTCTGCCCCAGCCCTTTCTGTTGATTTAGTGAGATGGGATCTTGCTATGTAAATCAGGTTGGTCTTGAATTCACTGGCATCCTGCCTCAGCCTCCTCAGAACCTTGATTATAAGCATGCACCATCATACCCAGCTCACCTTGATGTCTTCCATTCTGACATCAAGCATCTCTTCTGGCTCCACAGCCTCGGCCCAACCTTCTACCTCCTCCTCATCTTGGAAGCTGTCAAAGATGAGCTCAAAGAATACAAGCTTCTCTGAGATGGTGCTGAAGGAGTTGTCAAAGCACAGTCTGTAGTCTCCGGCCTCGGTAGGCTCCACCCTGGGCAGACAGATGAGACACAGACATGAACCTGGAGTGACCAGCCAGCTGGTCTGTGGAACCAGTAGGATGGTAACCTGAGGCCACTGGGGAGCTGCAGGGCTGTAACTGAACCAAGGCAGGGCAGGACTTCACTCACGTGTGCACCCCATCCGCCTTTCGAGACTCACTGACCAACAGCACACCCTGAGGGCTCTCCAAGGTGAAGTCCACATCCAGCCCAGCACCTCCGATCACCTGAAGAGCAGGTAAGAATTGGGAAACTGGCAGCTTTGAGCAAGCCTATCTGCCACAGAAAGCCTGGGTTAAACCTAACCAGGAAAGACCCATGTAAGACCACCATGAGCCTCTCTTTAAGAAGAAAAAAAAGGACCACAAAATCCCATGTATTTGCTTGAGATAGGGGAGTAGCGCCTGTGGAGATTAGTCAGATATGTACTTCTACCATAGAATTAGGAAACTCGGATCATCGTAGTTTAGCAGCAAGCGGGTTTTTTTTTTTTTTTTAATTTTTAATTTTTCCCAGCAAGTTATTTGGATTCTCCAAGGGCCTATCTGAAGACCAACATCCACACCTACAAGGTCCCTTCCCGGTCCCTAAGACGCATCCTCGTGAGGTCTTGAGCACCCTTGAGCAGTCTAAAGTGGGCGTCTACCTGACCACTAACTTAATGGTAACCTACCCAACAGCCATCAAGAACTACCCTAGAACCCAACCCAAAGAGCTCTGAGCCAAGCATGACCCTTCTCCGCAAGACTATTACCGTTCTGGCCACACCTCTGCCCCGCCCCTCCCGCCTGTTGGCCACGCCCCCAGTCCCCGCTCTAATCGGAGCCCAGGACCCTCTCTCTCACCTGGTACTCGGTCTCAAGACTAGCATTGGCCGGTGCGGACTGATAGAAACACTGCTTCCTCCCTGCGGGAAGCAGAAATGTGAACTCGCCGTCCTGGATGGGCGGCGGCCCCGCCTCCCCCACTCCTACTGCTGCCAGGAGCAGCCACAGGGCCAGTGCTACGGCCGCGCCGGCCGCCATCATCCGGGTCACCCTCTACTCACGGGGCGTGGATCCTTTAAGGATTTGTCCTGCCCACCTCTCGTTTCGGCAAAGCTCATTGGCTTCGGCTTCTGTTCGACCCCAAAGCCGCGGAATGATGAGTGAAGGGCCCCGGGGAGCGGAGCTGCCCTGGTGATTGCCTAATCTGCTAGAAAGCATACTAACGCTACTGCGAATTTCGTGAGAGCTACCCAAGTCTGATATCAACCTCTGCATTTGGTGGGGGAACTGACAAACCTAAAGATGGTGAAGCACTTCTTTACAGGCAACAATTAAGATGACTAAAGGTCCTGCCGTGGCACCGCCCGCTGTCTGCCTTCCCCAATTCAAGGTGCGTTTCGCCTATTGGTCAATCGAGTGTAGGCGTAGCCCTCGGAGGACGGTGGCTTTGTCCGATCCTGACCTCAATTTGTGCATCAAACAGATATGCCAGGTGCTAGTATTCCAACATTGGAGTTCTAGCGATGTTAGTTCAGTGAGCATGGCCTCCCCAGACTGCTTTTCCTTTACACCTTATACCATCCCTTATAAAGGATTTGGTCTCAAGTTGGGGGTGGTGGAATGTTTGTTAGTGAGTATAATACTGCCTCACCCTGCATACAATGTATCTCAAACCTTTGGGTCAACAGGTCCAGGTGCATCTGTGCTGACACATGCAGTGATTCCAGTGCTTGGGAGGCTGATTCAGGAGTTGGAATGAGTTCGAGGCAATCCTCTCCAACTGGTATGGAACTAGTTCCATACCAGCAAAAAATCAAGGAATCTATTTTGGGCTTCGAATGGCTCAGAGAACACAGGCGATTGCTGCTAAACCTGATGACCTTAGTTTAATTCCCATGTGCTACAATAGTGGAAGGTCAGAATTGACTCCCATAATTGTCCTCTGACCTACACACACATACTTACAGACAAAACACTGTGTGCTTAGTTCTTGTTCACTTGAGGAATTGCCTGTTGGGCATTTTCGACATTGCTAATTGATGCTGGGAGGCCCAGCCCACTGTAGGTGGTACTCATCCCTAGACAGGTAGGGATGAGCTATATAAGAAAAATCGCTTGAACAAGCCAGTAAGCATTATATATACTCCACAGTTCTTGCCCTGACTCCCTCAGTGAGCAACTATGATTGAGAGCTGTTTCTTCCCAACGTGGCTTTTGGTGATGGGTTTTATCACAGCAACAGAAACAAAACTGGAACACACACAAAAATACAATATGATAAAGAGAAACTGTGCCTTTAATCCCAACACTCAGGACAGAGAGGCAGGTGAATCTCTGAGTTTGAGGCCAGCCTGGTCTGCATAGTTAGTTCCAGGTAAGCCA
>NC_034599.1:16866603-16869497 GCF_900095145.1 Mus pahari
TTTTTTTTTTTTTTTTTTAATTAATGGGGGTATAGCTTGGTGGTAGAGTGTTTACATAGCATGGGGAAGGTCCTAGGACCAACTCTAGTTCTTCAGAAAAACTCAGACGCACCAACAAACCTTAAATGCTAGTGATGTGATGCTGGTCAGGAAAGAATATGAGAATCAATTTTGTCAACTTAGCACACTCTGGAATCAGCTGAGGTGAGAGTTTCAGTCAGGGGTTGCCTAGAGCAGGTTAGACTGTGGTGACTACTGCCATTTACTGAAACATGCCCACTGTGGGAGGGTCCTGGATTTGGGTCCTGAACTGTGTAAGATGCGAGTGGGAGTGAGCATGTGTGAGTGCATGCGTGTGTGTGTGTGTGTGTGTGTGTGTGTGTGTGTGTGTGTGTGCGTACTCAAAGCTCTGCTCCTGACTGTGGGTGTGACGTGATTAGCTGTCACAAGTTCCTGTCACTCTAAGGTACTCCAACCTGGGAGTGGGAGCTATAACAGTCCTTTGTTCCCTAAGTTTCTCTCGGTCAGGGTATTTCATCCCAGCAACAGAGAATAGATGAGGTGGATATAAACACATATAGACAGGGTCAGAAGTGCAGGCCTCAGAGCACACACAGATGCCTGCTCGCTCTCTCTCTCCTCTCTCTCTCTCTCTCTCACCCCTCCTTCTCCCCCTCCCCCTCCCCTCTCCTCTCTCTCCCCTGTCTCCCATCTGCTGACTACAGATCAGGATGTGAAACTCTCATCTACTAATCCAGCTCCATGCCTGTCTGCTTTCCCACCATATTGCTAAAGGAGTAACCCTTTGGAACTATAATAAAGCCCCCAATTTAATGCTTTCTTTATAAGAATTGCTTGAAGCCAGGTGTGGTAGTGCACACCTTTAATCCCAGCTCTCAGGAGGCAGAGGCAGGCAGATTTCTGAGTTCGAGGCCAGTCTGATCTACAGAGTGAGTTCCAGGACAGCCAGGGCTATACAGAGAAACCCTGCCTCGAAAAACCAAAATAAATAATTAAAAGGAAAATGAACTCAACTTGAACTGTAAAGATGGCTCAGTGGTTAAAAGCACTCACCGAACTTCCAAAAGTCCTGAGTTCAATTCCCAGAACCCACATGGCAACTCACAACCATCTGATGCCATTTTATGGTGTTCAAATGTACATGCAGACAGAGTACCAATACATAAATAAATCTTAAAAACAAACAAGATTGCTTCGGACATGTTGTCTGTTCATACACATCAACAATGACCCTGAGACACAGACCTATAATCCTTAGTGAAATAGAAGCAGGAATCAAGTCTCCCAACCAAAAGAAATCTAATGCCAGATGGATTCAGTACAGAATTCTACTAGACCTTCAAAGGAGAATTAACACCAAAGCTACACAAATTACTTCACAAAATAAAAACAGAAGAAACATTGCCTAAATCTTTCTATGAGGCTTCAATTTTTCTGATGCCTAAATTATATGAAGACTCAACAAAGAAAGCTAATTACAGGCCAGTTTCCCTTATGAACATATATGCAAAATACTCATTAAATACTTGCAAACAAAATCCAAGATAACCTCAAAAAAATAGTCCATCCATTATGATCAAGTCATCGCAGAGATTCAGCGATGGTTTAATATATGTAGATTGATAAATCTATGCTTCCATATAAACAGACTGAAAGACAAAGCCCGTATGATCATTTCAGTAGATGCGGAAAAAGCCTTTGACAAAAATCCAGCATTCCTTCCTGGTCAAAGTCCTGGAAAGACTAGAGATACAAGAAACAAACCTCAAAAGAATAAGGTAATTTAGCCGGGCAGTGGTGGCACACACCTTTAATCCCAGCACCAGGGAGGCAGAGGCAGGTGGATTTCTGAGTTCAAGGCCAGCCTGGTCTACAGAGTGAGTTCCAGGACTATACAGAGAAACCCTGTCTCGAAAAACCAAAACCAAACCAAACCAAACAAACAAACAAAAAAAACCCACCTGGAAACTTGAGCTGAGAAACACTTGCAGCAATGTAGCAGGGCACACAATGAACAGGCTGCTGTGTGTGATGGAGAAGTCAGTACCCCAGAGTCGGCAGGAGGATCCGGGATCCTCCAGGCGGGTTTGAGATCATCCTTGTCTACAAACTGAGTTTCAGGGCAGCCAGCGCTACACAGACAAACCCTGTCTCAAAAACCAGGAGGGAAAAAAAACCCTTGCTCATTCACTGCTGTTCTACAATTTCTATGCTAGAAACAGAAACAGCCTACATGTCCATCAGCAGCTGACTCGCTAATGAAAATGTGGTACATTTACACAACCAGATATTCCTCAGCTGTTTAAAAAGAAATGAAATTCACAGATAACTGGTTGGAAACTAAGATGAAGTAACCCAGACCCAAAAAGATAAGTATGGTGTGTGTGTTAGCTTCGATGCTTGCTACAACTGTTTAACCCTAGAACTCTGGAGGAGGACGTGGGAGAGAAGAGGATAACCAAGGGGAAATGGAAAATAAAATGCATAGTTATGGAGAGATGAGGCGGGAGATACCAGAATAGGATGATTAAATGGAGATGGAGAGGGGTGGGGTAGTAAGGGCAGAGCAGAGGGAGGGGCTGTATGGAAACCTACTGCAGGAGAACCCTCTTAAAATATATGCATGTACGAAAGAAGCCTAAATGGAGTCACCAAATACTGAGAGACAAAGCTCCAACCAGATGGCTCACCACCAAGTAAAATCTCCAGTGTCCAAAATCAGTTATATCTGATTGAGTTGTTGGCCAGAGGAAGCCCCAGGTGAACTCCCAAACAGCCTCGGCTACTGTCAAGGCGATTGGTTGCTCTTTTTTTTTTTTTTTTTTTTTGGTTTTTGAGACAGGGTTTCTCTGTCCCTGGCTGTCCTGGAACTC
>NC_034599.1:16870153-16877287 GCF_900095145.1 Mus pahari
AAAAAAAAAAAAAGAGAGAGAGCTTCTTCCTAGCTGCCTGAGGGTGCCCGTTTTCTCTTGGTTCCCTGTGGAACAAGATGTAGAACCCTCAGCGCCTCCAGCCCCATGCCTGCCTGGACGCTGCCATGCTTCTGCCATGATGATGATGGACTGAACCTCTGAACCTGTAAGCCAGCCCCGATTAAATGTTATCCTTATAAGAGTGGCTTTGGTCATGGTGTCTCTTCACAGCGATGAAAACCCAAAGACACTAACCTATGAGCTATTTCCAAGTGTTGATTGATCACAAATGGAAAACTAGTTTTCTCCAATAGAGTCTTATTGAATACCCAAGCCACAAGTAAGGCCTGCCCCATGCCTAGCAGCAGTGGCCCACACCATGAATTCAATGGGATTTTTAGAGGTTTTTTTTTTGTTTGTTTGTTTGGGTATTTTTTTCCCTTACTGGTTTTTTTGTTCATATATTACAATTTTTGATGTTGTGTTTTAACAGTTTGTATATATTTCATCTGATTTTTTTTCCTTTTTCTTTTTTTTGAGGGGGAGGGGGAGTTGAGACAGGGTTTCTCTGTGTAGCCCTGGCTGTCCTGGAACTCACTCTGTAGACCAGGCTGGCCTCGAACTCAGAAATCCGCATGCCTCTGCCTCCCAAATGCTGGGATTAAAGGCGTGCGCCACCACGCCCAGCTTGATTTTTCTTTTTTTGTATGTATGTTTTGCTTTTTGTTTTTTTGCTTGTCTGCCTGTGTTTTTTTTTTTTTTTTAAGATTTATTTATGTATATGAGTGCTCCATCCGCATATCCATCAGATCCCATTAGAGATGGTTGTAAGCTGCCTGGCAGCCACTGTCAGGGCATAGTTTTGCACGCAGCTCCACAGCTCTGTCACTTTGATTCACTCACAGCCACTAAGCCACCCTGCATCATCTGCCACTCAGACACCCTGCATCATCGTGTGGAGACAATGGAGATGCTGCCTGTTGGAATAAACAGAATTAAAACCATTTTTTAAAAAGAGAGAAAGAAGCTGGGCAGTGGTGGTGCATGCCTTTAATCCCAGCACTCGGGAGGCAGAGGCAGGCAGATTTCTGAGTTCGAGGCCAGCCTGGTCTACAGAGTGAGTTCCAGGACAGCCAGGGCTACACAGAGAAACCCTGTCTCGAAAAACCAAAAGAGAGAGAGAGAGAGAGAGAGAGAGAGAGAGAGAGAGAGAGAGAGAGAGAAAGAAAGACCTGACTTATATTATTTGAGCACAGTGAATGTGTATTGGCTAAGAAGAATTATGAAAAACCTTGTGAATGTGGGAAGGGTCCCAAGGAAACCTGTTTTCTTTTGCTGTGTCTTGATTCACTTTCTGCCTGGGTGTGGCTGTGCCACACCATACCTATAGGCAGGACAGGATGATTTTCGGGAGTTATCTCTGTCCTTCCACCGAGTGGGTCTAGGGATCCACTTCAGGTAGTCAGGCTTAGTGGCAAGTGGCTTTATCTCCTGAGTCATCTCACCAGCCCCACCCCCTCGGTCTGGCTTCTGTCCGCAAGCATCATGGTCCATGTTCATCTGCGCAGAGCAGTCCTGAATTCTCTGTTGTAGATCACTGGGACTGTACGCATACACCGCAGCTGTCCTGAAACAGGGTCTCCTGTAGCTGAGGCCGATGAACCCCACCCTAGCAAAGAATGGCAGGAACATCCTACTCCAGCATCTCAAAGGCTGCAGACAGATGCAGGATACCATGCCTAGTTTCTGAGTTGTTGGGGATGGGACCCAGACCTCCTATATGCTACAAAGGCTTCCACCTCTGAGGTACAGCACCCCCCCCCAAAAAAAACAAACAAACCATTTTCTGGCTGGTAGGATAAAGGGCTTGCCTGTAATTCCTGCTTACCGAGGATTGCCTATCTACTTCATGCTCCCCAGGGTGGGTGTTGGCCTTGCTTCCCCATTCCCCATTGTGACTCCCCCAACCACTGTGACTCTGTCTAAAAACTGAACAAATACAGGAAAGGACATTCACTCATGAGTTGTTAGGGAACTAGAGAGGCCATGAAACCAAAGCTGAATATTGGTAAACTGGTGGTAATGGGAACCTGAAGTTCCAACAAACGGGAAAGGCAACAGACATGCTGGTAATTCCTCTAAATGTTACGACAGACTTAGCAGAGCTTGCCATTTATACTCATAAATAAAACTGAAAGTAGATACTAAAATACCCAGCACTTGGGAGGCAGTGGCTGGTGCATCTCTGAGGTTGAGGCCAGTCTGGTCTATAAAGTAAATGCCAGGACAGCCAGGACAGCCAGGGATACATAGAGAAACCCTGTCTCAAAAAAAAAAAAAAAAAAAAAAAAAAAAAAAAAAAAAAAAAGAAAGAGAAAAAAGAGAGAAAGAAAGAAAGAAACCAGCCAACCAACCAACCAACCAACCACAGGTGTACATTTCCAGTGGATATGAGTCACAAGAGTGGGCATCACAGAACTGAGAATCATGACCCTGGAGAGGCCGCTCAGGGGCTAAGGACTTAGCAGCTTCCCTTACAGAGGTCCTGCTGACCGTACTCAGCACCCACATGGTGATCCACAACTAACTGTAGTCCCAGGGGGACCTCTCCTGAATTCTCAGGCACCACACACAGGAGGTCCACACACATGCATGCAAGCTAAACACCATCACACATAAAATAATAAAATATGAGTTATATGAATAAGGTCCAGCACGGTAGGACTCAACTAGGATCCCTGGGAGACAAAGGTAGGCAGATCTCTGAGTTTAAGGCCACTGAGGTCTACCTAGTGAAACTCAGTCTCAAAAGAAAACAGAAAGTAAAGGGGAAAGAAATGGAGAAAAGAAAGATGGAACCACAATGGTGAAAGAAGTTGTATTACTTACTTTCCTGTTGTTGTGATAAAGTATCATTACCAAGGCTCCTTATACAAGAAAGGCTACAGTGTTCCAGAGAGTTAGAGTCCATCTCACCAGAACAAACTGCAGCAGCAACAGCTGAGAGCAGACATCTGGAAACAGGCAGAAAGCAGAGAGAGCACACTGGGCATGATGAGAGGCTTAGAAACCCCAGTGGTGCGTCCTCCAGGACTGCCCATGCTAATCCTTCCCAAATATTTCCACCAATTTAGAACTAAGCAAATATGGGTCTATGGGACCAGTTTCATTCAAACCCCCAAAGGCTGGCAGCCACACCACAATACAAAAATGCATTCAGCCCAACTTCAAAAGTTCCCCCCAAACCTACCACAGTTTCAAGACTGCTTAAGGGGGCTGGGTCTCAGCAGTTCAGAGCACTGGATACTCTTGCAGAGGACCCAGGTTCCATTTCTAGCACCAGGTCCAGGGGATTGTGATGTCCAGCGCTCATTGCACGCATGTGATGCACAGACGGGCGTGCAGGCAAAACACCCATACACAGGAAATAAAGGTAGGGATTTTAAAAAAACTAGAAGTTCAAAGTTCAACTCTTTTCTGAGACTTGAGGCAATCTTTTAACTCTAATCCTAAGATTTTTAAAAAGTCAAATTACATTCATCCATGATGGCACAGAGTATATACTACCATTCCAAAAGGGACAGAAGGGAGCATGGTGAGGAAATGTGGAGCCAAACCAAGACCTGAAACCCAGCAAGGAAAACTCCAAATTCTGTGTCTCAAGTGTGGCGTCAGAGGCTTAGACAGCCCCACCCTTCCAGCTGTACCTCCAACATTTGCCTCTATCTGGGGCTGGTGTGCCCCGTGCAACCTGTGTGCAGCTCTCCTTGGCAACACAAATTTCAGGCTTCACTTTCACAGCGCTGGGATCGCAGGCACTCGGTATGATAGAATGGGTGGTCTCCTCCTCCTCCCCCTCTTCCTTTTTTTTTTTTTTTTTTGTATTTCTATTTTAGAGGCACATTTATTCCCATCTTTGGCACATTTCAAACTTGGGTCATGTTTCTTTTGTTGGTATTTAAATGATCTTTCTATATTGCATCTCTTGCTTTGCTGCTGCTGAGCTCAAATGCCTAGCAGAAGCAACCTAAGGAGGAAATGTTTGTTGTAGCTCACAGTCCAGGGTGCAGTGCCTCCAGGCAGAGAAAGATGGTAGTAGGGCCTGAGGAGCACCCAGGGCAGGATCCCAGTCGTAGGCTAGTGCTGCCCACTGTTTACCCAGTCTAGAACTCCCTCACAGCTGTGCCAGTGCCCAGTTCTGGGGAATTCTACATCCTGTCAGTTGGTGATGCTCTAGTATTTTGTTTTGTTTTGTGTTATAGTACATGGAAGACTCTCGGGAGTTGGTTCTTTCCTGCCACTTTGTGGTGTTCAGGGATCAAACACAGGTCGTCAGACTTGCATGAATTGACTGGACCCACTATGCCAGCTTATAGGCCCAGACTGACTCATTCTACATATACATATGAATGTACATATAATTTTTTTTGTTTGTTTTTCAAGACGGGGTTTCTCTGTGTAGCCCTGGCTGTCCTGGAACTCACTTTGTAGACCAGGCTGGCCTCGAACTTAGAAATCCACCTGCCTCTGCCTCCCGAGTGCTGGGATTAAAGGCATGTGCCACCACACCTGGCTATATCTAGCTCTTGGGTTAAAGTGTGTGCTAGGCTAGGGCTGAGCTGAGAGCCACACCACAACAGGGTTCCAGTTCACAGTCTTGGGGTTCACGGTGTGATCAAATATCCTGCAACTTTATCTCCCTGGAACTGAATTTATAAGCCATCGTGGGTGCTGGGAATTGAACTCAGGTCCTTTGGAAGAGCAGCCAGTGTTCTTAACCACTAAGCCATCTCTCCAGCCCCATGTTGACAGCATTAATTATCATATGCATTATTGGTGTGGGGAAAGGGCAAAAATAATCAGGAAAGTACACCAGGCATCCAGGAATCTCTTAGGATGTTTTGTTTTGTTTTTCCTGATGGGGATTTGTTGCATAGTCCAGGCTATCAGAACTATCGTTTGCCTCAGCTTCTTTGATACTGTGTATTACAGTCTGGGACATGTGATCAATCCAGCCAAACTGACAGCCGAGATTGATCACCACCCCTGCTTTCTGCTTTGTTGGCCTCTGTCTAGCTGCCAAAAGCTTCTGAGACAGTGTCTTTTTTTTTTTTTTTTTAAGATTTATTTACTTATTTTATATGTTTGTTTTACACCAGAAGAGGGCATCAGATCCCATTACAGATAGTTGTGAGCCACCACTTGGCTGCTGGGATTTGAACTCAGGACCTTTGAAAGAGCAATCAATGCTCTTGATCTCTGAGCCATCTCTCCAGCCCCAGACAGTATCTTCAACTACTAACCATGCCTGCTTCCTCCTCAGGGGCTCAGGCCTGGGACAGCGATAGCCTGTGACCCTGCATTGTCACCACCAGTGTTAGTCCCTCTACTCAGTCCATGACACCTCTCACAGTTTTGTGGAGCTGGGAAAGGCATTCAGGAGTGTGCACATGCCTGTGAAAGACAGGAGACAACCCTGAATGCAACTTAGATATCATACCCCATGCTTTCATGACACAGCATCTTGCTGTTCAGGCTCTGCTTCCCCAAGAGTAGCAGTTTGATTGGCCTACGGTCCCAACCGATGGATCCTGAGTAGGGAAGCAGGGAGGGCACAGCTGGGGGTTGGAGACCTCTAGCTGTCAGTGAGCAAAGGAACGTGACCTCCCCCAGTGGGGCAAAGATCGGGGTACTGGGCTACGTGTGCAGGAACACGCAGGCTTGGGCATGGGAGCAGGGGCGCAGAGATCTTTTGTGTTTTCCTGGATTTCTTTTTTTAAATAGGAGCATCAAGGGTTCCAGGGCGAACTGGGTGGTGGTGGCGGCAGCGGCAGCGCACGCCTTTAATCCCTGCACTAGGGAGGCAGAGGCAGAGGGTCTCTGAATTTGAGACCAGTCTGGTCTACAAAGTGAGTTCCAGGATAGCCAGGGCTACACAGAGAAACACTGTTTCAAAAAAAACTGACGGCTTTTGTTGGCGGCTTGCCTTTTTTCTTTCTTTTTCTTCTTTCTTTTTTTCAAAACAGGGTCTCACTATGTGGCTCTGGCTGTCCTTGAACTCACAGTATATAGACCAGGCATCAAACAGGGATCTGCCTGCCTGATCTGGAATGCTGGGATTAAAAGCATGGCAACTGTTTGGTTGTTTCCTTTTGTTTTGTCTTGGTTTTGAGACAGAGTCTCAGCTGGACAACCAGAGATACACAGAGAAATTCTGTATCAGAGAGAAAATTTAAAAGTGTGTGTGTGTGTGTGTGTGTGTGTGTGTGCGCGTGTGCATGTGTGCATGTGTGTCACTATGTAGCACAGACTGCCCTTGAAAGGAGTCTGAGCTGTGTTCCTTATGTTTGTTTTGGTTGTGAGCCTAGCCTTTAATGTCTGAGCCATTGCTCTAGCTCTAGCAGAGATGTGTGTCTTTTTGAGGTTTATTTGTTTATGGCTGGTTTGCCTGCGTGTACAACTTGTGTGTAGAACCAAGAACTCAGAAGAGGGCACTGGGTCCCTGGAACCAGAGTTACTGCTAGTTATAAGCTGCCATGTTGGTGCTGGGAATCAAACCTAGGTACTTTGGAGGGACAGTCAGTGTCCCTAACCACTGTGCCACCTCTCTAGTCACTTTTCCTCCGGAAGTGTGTCAGTTACTTTCTGTGGCTCTGATAAAGACAACTTACAGCCTGGCGTGGTGGCGCACACCTTTAGTCCTAGCACTTGGGAGGCAGAGGCAGGCGGATTTCTGAGTTCGAGGCCAGCCTGGTCTACAAAGTGAATTCCAGGACAGCCAGGAGGAAGACTCCAGGATGGTGGAGTGGAGGCAGCTCCTGCCCTGGCTAGAATAGCAGCAGAGAGCAAGCTGTCTTGAACCACAGACAGGAAACAAACTGGGAAGAACCACAGTCTGAACTCTCAGAGCTTGTGACCAGTAGTGTACTTCCTCCAGCAAGGCCATGCCTCTGGAACCTCACAAACAATGCCACCAACTGGCCTGTTCAAATGCCACAGCCTATGAAGACATTCTCATTTAAAACACAGTAGAAGCCGGACTTTAATCCCAGCACTCGGGAGGCAGAGGCAGGCAGATTTCTGAGTTCGAGGCCAGCCTGGTCTACAGAGTGAGTTCTAGGACAGCCAGGGCTA
>NC_034599.1:16877297-16878926 GCF_900095145.1 Mus pahari
CTGTCTTGAAAAACAAACAAACAAACAAAAAACAAAACAAAACCACATTAAAAAAAACAAAAACAAAAAAACCCAAACACAGTAGAGATCAAAGGCTACATACACCCTCGTGTAGAAGGTCAGGCACATTTTATGATTGAATGGGGAACTAAATAAAATGTATCATTAACTTCAAAGTGTGTGAATTATATCAGAATTTGCCCAGCCAAGCTTCTCACCTTCTTCACCTGGGGTGAACTACCTGAGGAAACCTTGCAGCCTTTATCCAAAGCTGCAAACCTCTAGGCAAGTAGGTACTGAAAGCTAGACTAGCCGTGCCCCAGCTCCTCACTGGGGGATTCTAGGCAAGAATTCTTAGACTAGGAGCCAGGCCTCTTGGCTACACTGTTGCTTTTGCTCTCAGAGTTCCCTGATCTAATTAATATCCACTACTCTCATCCCCTCAATAGAGCAGCTGAGATACTACGGTACTCAGACCTTGCCTGAGGACACGGGTTGAGTCTTGACCCCTAGATGCCACCAGGTCATTTGGTTTTGCCTTTGTTGGTGTCTTGGGTCGAAGCTTCCCCCTCAGCACACTGACACTACCAAGATTCTTGGGGTTGATGGGAGGAAGCAAACATTTCCCCGGCTGCAGTGTACAAAACTGTAGCCAATGGGGCTGCGGGGCACTTGTGGGGTGGCTGGCTGTGTGTTTGGGGAATGGGTGGGGACAGGAGTCTCTTTTGGTGCCCAAGCGTGTGTGCAACTTCCTGCCACCGAGGAAACAGTACAAACCAACACTAGCTTCTCCTTTCTCCACTGTGGTCTCGGGCTGGCAGGGAGCCCCAGATCCCCGTGGCCTTGGCCAGCTTTCCCAGCCCTACATGGGAGGAGAGATGCCCTGGACCATTCTGCTGTTTGCATCTGGTGAGTCTGAAACTTGCCCTTGGGGGAAGGACCCAGCTGCCCTGTAAGGCAGAAAACATAGTGGGGCTGCCCTTTCCGTGGTTAGATGAGACTGATCCCCCCACCCCACCCCCAGAGTCAACCTGGAGCCTGGGAAACTGCCTGACTACAGCCTTCTCATCCCAGCTTTCTTGTCCCCTGTAGAAACACCTTCCCGCCAGCAGTGCCACCGCCCCCTTGGGCTCCAGGCCTGCAGTACTCAGAGTCCAGGACTTGGGCAGTTGTGGAATCAGGAGAGGTTAGCTTACAAGCTCTGTGGAGTGTCATCTGCAGGCCCCTGCTCAGGGGCTGGGACGAAACACAAGGGTAGAATGCCTGCCTGCCTGGGATGGATAAGACCGTGTGTGTGTGTGTGTGTGTGTGTGTTTGTGTGTGTGTGTGTGTGTGTGTGATTTGTTTTTTTAAGAGGGCTGGTGGCACTTGCTGTCAAGCCTAGTCACCTGAGTTTTTCACATGGTGGCATTCACATGGTGGCATTCACATGGTGGCAGGAGAGAACCAAATCTTGTAAGTTGTCCTCTGATTTTCACACACATACCTCTGCACAAATATCCACACACCTACAAAACATGAATTAATTAATTTTTTTTTTCGAGACAGGGTTTCTCTGTGTAGCCCTGGCTGTCCTGGAACTCACTCTGTAGACCAGGCTGGCCTCAAACTCAGAAATCTGCCTGCCTC
>NC_034599.1:16879339-16882291 GCF_900095145.1 Mus pahari
GGGGCTGGAGAGCTGCCACAGCCCTTAAGAGCACTGGCTGGTTTTCCATAAACCTGGGTTCAATTCCCAGCCACCCACATGATAGACCACAACTTTCTGTAACTTGGGTCCAAAGGGATTTAACACCTTTTTTGGCCTCCACAGAGACCACATAATACCTAGACATACATGCAGGCAAGTCACTCGTACATATAAAAAGACAAAATGGATTGCCTCCAGACAACACCAAGGAATAAGACAGACCCCTCTGCCCTCCTGTCCTTCTCTCTCTTACTCACCTCTCACTAAACATGAACTCACCCCCTGGATTTTCTTGTTCTTTTCTGGTCTTGTGGATGAATGTGGGGCCTTGCACACAAGCTTGGCAGATGCTCTACCACTGTGCCACACTCCCAGCCCCTCAATGGGGGATTCTAGGCAGGGGCCCTACTACTGAGCCACACACACGGGTTATCTGTGTGCTCTGTCTACCTCCTGGGCTTCTTCCCACAGCATTTCCTCAGGCTAGAAGGACCTTCCTCAATCTTCATAGCAGTCCTATATTATCAGGGGGTCAGCTCGTATGTCACTTCTTCTGGGAAGTCCTCTGAGGTGACCTCAGTTCACAAGCAGTCTTCTCTATTATCTCGCACGCAGCCTGGCCTTTCCTGAGCCAGAACTTCTCATTTCTTTCCTGTGTATGGGTGATTTGCCTGCATGTGTGTTTGGGTACTGTGTGCATGCCTGGTGTCTCTGGAGGCCAGGACCTAAGTTACACAGTGAGGAAGAGGCCTCCTAGATCTAGCTGTAAGCTGCCATGTGGTTGCTGGGAATCACATCCAGGCTCTCTGCAAGAGCAGCCCATGCTCCTAACCACTGAGCCATCTCTCCAGCCCTGGCTTCTTTTATTTCCATAGAATAATAATATCTCCTTGTTCCTGGCACCACAGTGGAGTCTGATGCTAGTCCTGCTGACTGAGCGTCTCTGTATGATAACTGTAGTCAATGAGGTGACTTGAACACTAACAAGCACCTGTACCAGGTACCCAGTCTCCTAACAGTGGTGAGTAGTCAGGGGTCACCAGTGACCTGATACAAACATTAAGGGTCAGAGCCTGCAGGTGCAGCTCCTCAGATGCCAGGATGGTTTGGTCCCCAGCATACACATGTGTGCATGTGCAGGTACACACATGTAGGCACACAGACACTTATAGTGTAGGTGATCTGGTCCGGAGAACACACAGCCACCTCAACTTGTCATTCTTCATTACAGGCTCCTTGGCCATCCCTGCACCATCCATCTCCCTGGTGCCCCCCTACCCAAGCAGCCGCGAGGACCCTATCTACATCTCGTGCACAGCCCCAGGGGACATCCTAGGAGCCAATTTTACCCTGTTCCGAGGGGGAGAGGTGGTCCAGCTCCTACAGGCGCCCTCAGATCGGCCTGGTGTAATATTCAATGTGACTGGTGGTGGCAGTGGTGGTGGTGGCGAGGCTGCTGGGGGGAACTTCTGCTGTCAGTATGGTGTGACGGGTGAGCACAGTCAGCCGCAGCTGTCGGACTTCAGCCAGCAGGTGCAGGTTTCCTTCCCAGGTAAGAAGACTCTGTCGAATTCTGGTCATGCTGCCCTACACCTCCCTGGGATACTTCGTGGCAAGCTCAAGTAGGTAGATTGATCTGAAGGAAGAGAAGCAGCCACCTGATAGACACCCAGGACATACAGCAGGAAAACAGGCATGCAAAGGCCCTGGGGCTGAACTCACCTTTGTGTGTTTGTGGGTGGTCCCAGGAGGGCAGAAGTTCAGTGATCAAGGAAGAGTCAGAAGTGTGATAGGGAGCTGATGCAGGGACTTAAGGGCCACAGCAGACATCAGCTCTTCATCTGGCCAAGCAGAGGCCGCGGGAGGACTCTTACCTATATTCTTTCCTGGATAAAGGAATGGGTTTGCCTCATGGGTGTGGAACCCCAGGGATGGGCCTAGGGTGAGCTGAGTGGGAGCCTGGTTAGTATCTGTGTAGTAAATGAAAGGCATATGAGCCCCTCGAGCAGGCAAAACCAGAGGGTGCCATGAGTGTGCTGGAGGCAGCTTGCCACCAAGCCTGCTGGCTTGGCTTGAGTCCACCCCCTAGATTCTGTAAGGAAAAAATCAACTCCCAAAAGTTGTCTCCTGACCTTCTCTGTGTCACATATACACTGCCTCCCCATGTCCAACATAAAGAAATATGTAATTCCAAAATTGTTTTAAGGAGCAAGGTCAGGCACGTGGCAAAAACATGTACCCCAGCAGTCTGGAGGCTGAGGCAGAAGAGCTGCTGTGAGTTGGAGGCCAGTCTGTTCTACATAGACGACTCACTAAACAAACAGCAGACCCAGGTATTGTGGTGGGCCTCTGTAATCCCATCTAGTGCGGGCAGAAGGATCAGAAATCCAAGGTCATCCTTGAGAGCAAGGAACAGGCCTCCTGGATCTAGTCAAACCCCCCCCACCCCCCGGCAAAAGGACCCTGCTGCCCGCCATGCCTGCAGGTTGGGAAGACAGAGTGGCCTTCCCTGCCTGAGCTCCCTTTTCTTACCAGGGCCTTGTGGTCTTATAGTCAAACGAAGACAGTGACTCTCGTGCCACAGAGGGTGACTGACAAGATCTACCTCCCAGATCAAGACACCCTGACCACCAGACCAGATCCCACACCCCACTAGTTCCGCCCTGGGAAAGGAGTCTAAGTCTTTTGTAGACAACAACTTGTGAAATGCCCATTCTTTCTTTCTTTTTCTTTTAAGATTTATTTATTATATATAAGTACACTGTAGCTGTCTTCAGACACACCAGAAGAGGGCGTCAGATCTCATTACAGATGGTTGTGAGCCACCATGTGGTTTCTGGGATTTGAACTCAGGACCTTTGGAAGATGGAAGAGCAGACAGTGCTGTTACCCGCTGAGCCATCTCACCAGCCCCATTCTTTCCTCTTTTTT
>NC_034599.1:16882356-16902370 GCF_900095145.1 Mus pahari
CCACCGCCTGGCCCATTCTTTCCTTTTTAAAAAACCAATTTTAAGAGAGACTCCTGTGGCCTGGGCTGGCCTGCAACCCCCTGTGCAGCTGAGATGGCCCTGAGCTCCTGAGCTCTCGCTTTGCTCCCCTAGTGCTGGGATATCGTACGTGTCATGTGCTCCATGGAACTCCCGTCCTGAGGGGTGAGTTCTTGGTGGTCTTCAGAGCCCACTGTATGGCCAGGGCAAATATCATTGACTCTCCCCCACCCCCAAAAAGAATTTCTCTGTGTAGCCCTGGCTGTCCTGGAACTCATTCTGTAGACCAGGCTGGCCTCGAACTCAGAAATCTGCCTGCCTCTGCCTCCCAAGGGCTGGGATTATGGTGTGTGCCACCACGCCCTGCTCATTGACTCTTTAGTACCCAGACTGGAGCTACAAGATAACTAAGTAAGCTAAATAAGTAATCAATTAATTAAAAAAAAAAAAACCATGAAAAGCTGGGTGGTGGTAGCACAGCCTTTGAGCCCAGGACCCATGAGTCAGAGACAGGTAGGTCTCTGTGAGTTCGAGGCCAGCCTGGTCTACAGAGCAATCTCTAGGACAGCCAGGGCTACACAGAGAAACCTTGTTTCCAATAAACAAAAACCAAAAGTAAAACCAAAAAAAGGAGTGAGGGAGCTAGATTTAGTGGTGAACACCTTTAACCCCAGTGCTCAGAAGGCAGCGTTAAGCTCAGGGCCAGCCTGGTCTACAAATAGAGTTCAGGCAAGTCAGAGCTACACTATAAGGCCTTGTCTCAAAAACAGAACAACCTTGCCAGGGGTTGCAGCTCCATTGGAAGAACATTTGCTAGGCTTTCTCAAGGCCTGGGATTGGCCCCAGCCAGGGGCACATGCTGTCATCCTAGGGAAGCAGGGTGGCATGAGTTCAAGGCACATAGCAAGTTTGAGGGCTGCCTGGGGCATATGAGTCCCTGTTAGAAGGGGAAGGGGGAAAAGAAAGAAATGAAAAAGAAACTGGCTTCCCTTACACAAAAGCTTTGATGGTTCACTGAAAGCAGTTCACTGTGGATTCAGACATGGAAGGATTAAAAGACAGACCTAGTGAGGCCCTGTCCCCCCCCCCAAAAAAAAAAAAAAAAAAACAACAAAAACCAAAGATGGCAGGAGCTTCATGTCCTTCTTGCTCTCCTTCCTTGACTTAGTGTAAGGACACCTTGCCCTTCATGGTGATATCACCCTGCCCTGAAGCTTTAGGTCTGTATCTTGGTGCTCCAATGCCAATCGTAGCCACAGACGCAGAAGCCTTTTAAAACATCTCTTCCACAATTAGTCATGGATTTATTTATTTATTTCATGGGTATGGGTATCTTGCCTGCATGTATTTATTGTCTTTTATCACACATGTGCTATGTCCAAAGAGGCCAGATGAGGGGGTCTTATGCTTTGGGTCTGGCATTGTAGCTGGATGTCTCAATTGTAGATGGCTGTGGGTGCTCAGGATTTAACTTGGGCTCTCTGGAAAAGCAGCCAATGCTCTTAACCACTTAGGCATCTCTACTGCTTCCAAAATTTCTTTTAAAAAAAAAAACAACTGCATTTGTGTGTGTTTGTGTGTTTACACATGTCAGAGGACAACCTGTGAGAATCTGTTCTCTTCTTCCACCACATAGGAATTGAATTCAGGTTAAGAAGTTTGGTGGGAAGTCCCTTTAACTACTAACCCACGTCTATTGCTATGACGAAACCCCACGACCAAAAGCACGTTGGGGAGGAAACAGTTTATTCAGCTTATACTTCCACATCATAGTCCATCACTGAAGGAAGTCAGGACAGGAGCTCAAACAGGGCGGGAACCTGGAGGGAAGAGCTGATGCCGAGGCCATGGACGGGTGCTGCTTACTGGCTTGTTCAGCCTACCTTCTTATAGAACCCAGGACCACCAGCCCAGGGATGGCCCCACCCACAGTGACCTGGACCACCCCATCAATCATTAATTAAGAAAATGCCTTATAGGGCTGGAGACATGGCTCAGAGTTTAAGAGCACTGGCTGCTCTTCCAGAGGACCTGGGTTCAATTCCGAGCACCCACATGGCAGCTCACAACTGTAGTTCCTGTTCCAGAAGACGCAACACCCTCACACAATCATACATGGAAGCAAATCAGCAATGTACATAAAATAAATAAATAATTTTAAAAAGAAAATGCCAGCCAGGCGTGGTGGTGCACGCCTTTAATCCCAGCACTCGGGAGGCAGAGGCAGGCAGATTTTTGAGCTCGAGGCCCGTCTGGTCTACAAAGTGAGTTCCAGGACAGCCAGAGCTATACAGAGAAACCACAAACAAACAAATAAACAAACAAAAAACAAAAAAAGAATGCCTTCCAGCCTGACCTATGGAGGCATCCCCTCGATTAGGTTTCCATCTTCTCAGATGACTCTACCTTGTGACAAGTTGACATAAAACTAGCCAGCACACCTTAATCTTGCTACATCTTTTCTTATTTTGTTTTTATTTGTTGTTTTGTTTTTTGTTTTTGATTAATAGGAGATTTATTTATGCAAGAACAGAGTCATCCTTGCCAAACTTAGTAGATTTTAAATTTCCTTCCTGGATAAGTCTTTCCTTTCCGTCCCTGTCTGTTTTGAAAACATAATACCAGAAGATGAGGGGCCCAAATGCCACCACAGCTCCTAAAAGTGACTTCCTGGGAGTGGGTCTGAAACTAGGGTAAACACTTGCTGACCTTGCAGGAGCCTCGGTGTCTGACTGCCATTTGGGGTTGTTGTACTGATTCTCCTGTTTAACCAGGCCCTTATGCTCAAGCACTTGACCCGGTCTTTCGAGTCTCTGGGGACCTAACATACTCAGCAGGGTCAAGGGTACTGGTGAGAGTGGCCGGGACACAGGCTTATACTTGGAACCCAACATCTTGGCTCCCAGCACACATTTGCTTTATTTTGTTGTTGTTGTTAAGATTTTTTTTTTTAAGATTTTTTTTTATTTGAGTATACAGTCGCTGCTTCAGACACACCAGAAGAGGGTGTCAGATCTCATTACAGATGGTTGTGAGCCACCATGTGGTTGTTGGGAATTGAACTCAGGACCTCTGGAAGAGCAGTCAGTGCTCTTAACCTCTGAGCCATCTCTCCAGCCCCTCTTATTTTTTCTTTTAGAGACAAGAACTCATACTGTAGTTCAAGCTTGCTTCAAACTCATTGTAATCCTCCTGCCTCAGACTCCTAAGGGGTTTGATTATATAGAGCTCTTTTTAAAAATGTTTTCATGGATGCTGGAGTGATGGCTCAGCATTTAAGAGCACGAGCTGTTCTTTGAAAGGTCCCAGGCTTGGTTTCCAACACCCACATCAGCCAGTTCACAATTGCTAGTAACCCCGCTTAAGAGGAATGGACAACCTCTTCTGGGCTCTGTGGGCACTAATGCACGACAAACGCCTCCTCTTGGCCCCTATGCATAGAAATAAAAAGGCCAATGTATTTTGTCCATTTGCACCCTGTCACCCGCCTTCGCACCGACTCCCGTCATCTTCCCAACTCTCCCTTTTGTTCCTTTGCTCCTTCTACTTTCACGTCTTTCCTCTAGGCAAGGTCTTGCCACACAGCCTTGGCATTAAACCCATAGCAATCCTCCTGCCTCTGCTTCCCATATGTTGGTATTATGAGTGTGACACTTGGGTTACTTTGTCCATTTTCAATCTCCTTTTTTTTAGTATATATATATATATATATATATATATATATAATATACATACATATACATATGTACATGTATATGTATACACACACACACACACACACACAAATATATATTTGTCAGGCCATCTAGATGGTTTAGTGGGAAAGGGCACTTACCCTTAGGCATGATGACTTGAATCCATCTCTGCAACCCATAGGATGGAAGTAGAGAGCCATCTCCCATAAGATATCCTCTGACTTCCATGCACATACTGTGGTGTGTGTGTGTGTGTGTGTGTGTGGTGGTGGTGGTGGTGGGAATGGAACCTAGAACCGTCTTTACATTAGTCAAGCTCCCCCCACCTTCATTTTGTTTTCAAGTGTGTGTAGGTGATTCTGTATCCTAAGCTGGCCTTGACTTCTGCAGCTCATGATAGCCCTGAACTCACAATCATCCTTCTTAACTTTCACAGTGCTTGGTAATGTGCTCTTGGGATGGGGCTACCTGCCCAGAAGGAGCAAACTTTCTTACTGGTCCAGCAAAAGTCCTCATTGACTGCTAACTGCCTACATGCCAGGCTTGTTAAGTTCCCAGGCCCACCTACACCTGATACACTTGGCGAGGTGTCTGTTGGGTGAGGGTGGGGCTCCAGAAAAGCCCCAGATGCGCCCTCCCCTGCCCTCACAGCTCCCTCACCAGTCCCATTCTTTCCTTTCTCTCTATAGTTCCCACCTGGATCTTGGCACTCTCCCTGAGCCTGGCTGGAGCTGTTCTCTTCTCAGGGCTGGTGGCCATCACAGTGCTGGTGAGAAAAGGTAAAGAATGGGCAGGAAGCCAACCTGGCCGCCAGACAGTCCCCCCGAACACCCTCAGTCTTCCCTGAGCAGCGTTTGGGGCAGGGTCTCTCTATGTAGTCCCAGCTGCCCTGAGATCCACTCCCTCTGCTTCTGCCCTGGAGTGCAGGCTCTGTGATACCATGCCCAGCTCCTTTCCTCTCCCTATCAGTCATCAAGGCTGATGCTAAACTCCCGTTTATGCTTGGATTTTTCTTTCCTTTTTGGGCGTGTCAAAGGCTAAACAGGACATCAAATGCCCTGGAATTGCAGTTACAGATGGCTGTGGCCTTCCATGTGTGCGGGGTCTGGGTCTGGGGAATATGGGGGAGAGGGTGTGGTGGGGGGTCTGAGATCAACATGGTCAGTAGAGTAATGATCTGGAAGCAAGGCATGACTAAATGGCTGGTGTTGGTTCCAACTTTGGACCTGGGGTAGTTTATTTTAGGCATATTAAGTGTGTCACAATTTAGTGAATTTTTTCCTGGTGATAATTAGCTCAATCCCACGTGCACAATAGAGCATAAGACTTGACATAAAAACTCTTTGTAAAGTACATGCAACATCTTCTATTAAGATGTGTTCTATAGATTGACTGAGAAAAATAAGCTCATTTTTTTATGATAAGGGTGAGGGAAGATCTGGTGAGGTCTCAGCCTCAAAGCACATAAGGTCACCAGATTATTAACCACATTTGCTCTCAGCCTTCTGGGCTGATATCCATGCATGCACACACACACACACACACACACACACACACACACACACACACACACACACACACCTTCCTTAAAGGAACAACCCTGTGTGTTTACCATTCCTAGTTCCTCTGGTGTCTCTTGTGAACATGTGTAGGACCTCTGTGCCTCCTACCCGTGGGGGCTACAGGGCCTGGGAAACAGCGGTGTTCTTAACTGTGAGCCGGCTCTCCCTCAACCAGGCCTGGTTTGATGTTTGCAGCAGCACAGAGTCAGTTTGGGGAATTCTTTCACCAGAGCTCAGCAGTTGGAGGGGGGGTATCAGCAGAAGTGAGGTGACAGGTGGAGGGAAGGGTGACTGACATAGGGGATCCCTGGGTACTCAAGGGAGACTAGACTGGTTTTCGACCACACCCTGAGGCAGCAAGGTCCAAGGAGGTTCAGCTGTCCTGCACAGAGGCAGAGTGGGTGCGCCAGACACCCCAGCACTTCCCTAGCTGCAGGCAGAGGACTGAGTTCAATGTCAACCTCACTACAGAGCGAATTCCAACCTAGCCCAGGCTATGTGAGACGGATACTCATTCCCATTTGCATGCACCATCTCCTTCATCCGTTTCCAGAACTTTCATTCTCTAAACCAGTGTTCCTTAAACTTCCTAATGCTGTAACTCTTTAATACAGTTTATGTTATTTTGTTAGGTTGACACCCCTGTTTGTTATGTTATATAAAATTATTTTCATTGTTATGTCACAACTGTAATTTTGCTACTGTTATGAGTGGTAATGTAAATATTTTTGGAGATAGAAGTTGAGAACCATTGCTCTCAGCTCTCCACTTAGGCTGTAGCTACCTTTACTCCTAGAAACAATGGAAAACAATGGAAACACCTTTCAAAACATTTATCCTCCTCTTCCTCCTCCTCTTCTTTCTTCTTCTTCCTCTTCTTCCTTCTCCTCCTCTTCTTCCTCCTCCTCCTCCTCCTCCTTCTCTTCTTCCTTCTCCTTCTCTTTCTTCCTCTTCTTCCCCTTCTCCCTCTAGGTAGAGGTTGCAGGATTCAGTTCTCCTTTTCTACCTTGTAGGTCCCTAGGATCCAACTCTGGTCATCAGGCTTGGCAGCAAGTATCTTTACCTAAAGAGCCATCTCACTGACTCCCCCAACCCTGACTTTGACAGGTCTCAGTAGCCCAGGGTGGCTTCATGCTTGTTATATAACTAAGGGTGGTTTTGAACTCACAATCCTTGTGATGGAAATTGTCTAGTAGGAAATTCACAGGTTATTTTGTTTTGTTTTGTTTTTTCGAGACAGGGTTTCTCTGTGTAGCCCTGGCTGTCCTGGAACTCACTCTGTAGACCAGGCTGGCCTCAAACTCAGAAATCCACCTGCCTTTGCCTCCCGAGTGCTGTGATTAAAGGCGTGCGCCACCACTGCCTGGCAAATTCAGTTTTTTAAGAAAAACAATTTACATGTTTATACAATTTTGAAGATTTTGTTTGTTTGGATTTGGCTTAAAAGAGTTGGGATTTTACTACACAGCCCAGGCTGGTCTGGAGACCCCCACCTTCCATGTGGACCAGGTTGGCCTTGAAATGTAGATAATCCTCCTGGCTCTGATCTTCCTTTGCAGGGATTACAGCAGGGAGGCACCACATTTGGTAGCTTCAAGCTTTTGTTTTTGTTTTTAAATGAACATACATTTCTCATAAGTCAAGCACAGAACTAAATAAGGGCCAGCAAGATCACTCAGCAAAGATACTTACTGCCAACCATGACGACCTAGATTCAATCCCTGGGGCTCATATGGTAGGTTGGCTGACTCCACAGGATTTGTTCTAACCGCGGCGACATATGCCCTATGGTGTGTGCACCCACACCCATGCAAGAACACACACACACACACACACAGAGAGAGAGAGAGAGAGAGAGAGAGAGTAAATACTTTCTACAAACCCAAAACATACTGGGCAAAGTGGTCATACAGACCTTTATGCCAGAACTCTAGAGGCTGATGAGGGGATAAGAGGACTGTTGGTTAGAGACCAACCTGGGCTGGACCCTGCCTCAGAGAAAAAGATGGCATACACTCCAGCATTTAGAAGTTAGAAATAGGAGGGCCTGGAGTTTAAAGCCAGCCTTGACTGCATAGTAAGTTCAGGCCAGCCTGAGCTGCACAGGATTGAAGGTGGGCATGCTGGTCCATGCCTTTACTCCCTGTACTCAGCAGGCAGATCACTACCAAACAGTCCAGCTAGTCTACAGAGTGAGTTCCAGAACACCCAGGGCTACCCTGTGAAACCCTGCCAAGAAAAGATCTGGAAAAGATCTGTTTATAGCAGCTCTTGTAATTAGTGGCAGATCGACATGGAGGAGCCAAGGCTGGGTCCCACAGGGTTCAAGGGAATGTTTGATTTCATGGGTGTCAACATTTCTCAGCTGCTATCAGATCCAGAATCATCTAACCAATGCCTGTTCATCTTTCTTCTAGCTAAAGCCAAACACTTACAGAAGCAGAGGTGAGACCCTCCCTGGGGGATCATTGAGCACTTCACTAGCTGGGCAAATGCCTCATTTCCCACAGTGCCCTCTGGTGGGAGGGCTGATAGGTACATGGACTCACTGCTTCTTCCCAGTGGTTCAGATGACACCCACTTTCCAGATGTGAATACTGAGGCCTAAATCTCAGTCACATGGGGCCAGGCATTCCAGCTCACTGCTGGTTCCCACAATATTGTCCCTGAAATCTAGATATCTGCACTGGCATTTTTTGGGACTCTCACTGGGACTGTGCAATGTTAGATTTTTTTTTTTTCCCTGGATCTGTCCCTGGCTCCTCACAGCCAGAGTTTTGCCACCCAGTGCTCCAGTGCGACAGCTCTGGAAATGAGGGCTGAGCGCTTTCAGTGTGCAGGTATTTGCTGTGGATGTGCAAGTGCTAAGAGCAAGCCGTATCATGTCTTGCTAGCAGGGATATTCTAGAACCAGTGTCCTATTTCACGGGGCATCTTTTCTTCTGAATCCCTTTGCAGAGAGCGTGAATCCTGCTGGGCTCAGATCAACTTCACCAACACAGGTCCGTTATGTTGTCCATGTCCCTCGGTGCTTCCCTGGGTGACGTAGGCTTCAAATTTCCGTTGCTACTTAGACTCTTTCTGTAGCCTCTAGTTGCTATTGGGGTCCAAACATAGTCCCCATTCTTTCTGTTGGGTTCCCACTTTCTGTTTTGGTTTCTAGCCTCCACGGTGGCTCTATCCACTGCCTAGAACACTCACTTTCCACCTTCATTGTACATGCCCACCCACTCCAGGAAACATTCCTGGATTCCCCGAGACAAGCTCTATGCTGGACTTGGACATCAGCCATGTTGTTTACACACTTCAGAGGTCTGCAGTATCTGAATATCTATTTATTTGTATATGGTGTCTGGCATAGTGCATGTGTGTCAGAGAACAACTTGTAGGAGCCAATTCTTTCCTTCTATTAAGTGGGTCCTGGAGATTGAATTCAAGGTGACAAATTTGGCAGCAAGTGCCTTCACCTGCTGAGCCATCTCACTGGCCCCCCACCCCCAATTCTGTTCTACACAGTGAGACCTGTACCAGGCCCTCCCTCTAAATGTTCACAATTCACATTGTGGAGTGACTGGAAAGAATCTGGAGAGGATGCTGGAACATGAACCCTAAGTCCTTTTGCAGGGTTAATTTGGGGTGTTGAGACTATGGACCAGGTGGGTGCAGGGCATTGGACCCACTGTGCGCTGACTCTGCTCTTTCTGTTTCAGACATGTCCTTTGATAACTCTCTGTTTGCCATCTCCACGGTGAGTTGCTCTGTTTGTCAAGTTTCCTGCTGGGAGGGAAGGGAGCTATGGCACTCGGAGTTTCAGCCAGGGTCACAGCACTAGCATAAGCCTGGGGTCGGCTATGAAAAACTAGGGAATCACAGGGCTGCATTTTCACTGGGTTGGGTTCAAGCCTTGAGGATGGTGAGAGGAGGTTTGGGGTGACCTAGTGGTATCTTTAGGGGCCTATGTAGAATCTTGTGACACTCTTATATGCTCTGGTCCCCTTCTGACAACAAGAAAAGCTTATTTTTAAGTCAGTATAGGGTTCACACTTGTAATTCCAACACTTGGGAGGTAGAGGGAGGAGTGGGGGACTAGCCTGGGCCACACAGTAAGTTACAGGTTACCCTGAGCTACAGAGTCTCTGTCTCGCCCACCCCCGTCCATTATTTGTTTTGTTTATGTGGTGGTGGGGAGTGCCACAGGATATACATGGAGGTCAGAGGTCAACTTGTAGTTGGTTTTCTGCTTTTATATGCGCTCCAGGAATCAAATCCAGGTAATTAGGTTTGGCAGCACCTACCCTGAGCTGCAGTGCCATCTCACCAGCCTGAGTTCCCCTACCTTGAGAAAACAAAACAAAGCCGGGTGTGGTGGCGCACGCCTTTAATACCAGCACTTGGGAGGCAGAGGCAGGCGAATTTCTGAGCTAGAGGCCAGCCTGGTCTACAGAGTGAGTTCCAGGACAGCCAGGGCTACACAGAGAAACCCTGTCCTGAAAAACCAAAAAAAAAAAAAAGAAAGAAAGAAAGAAAACAAAACAATGAGGAGGGCATGGTGGTACACACCTTTATCCCAGCACAGACAGGTGGATCCTGAGTTTGAGGTTAGCTCTGGTCTACATAACTGAGTACCAGGACACCCAGGAATACATAGAGTAACACTGTTTCAAAAAGCCAACAAAACAAAAGCTAGAGATGCAACTGCATTGGCAGAGAGAGAGAGAGAGAGAGAGAGAGAGAGAGAGAGAGAGAGAGAGAGAGAGAGAGAGAGAGAGCCTAGTGTGTTTGAAGTGCCACATTTACATCTGTTGTGGCTTCAGCTGAGACAAATCCTAAACTGCCCATGGTGGCCAATGTATGGCATCCCAACACTTGGGAGCTGGACCACCCGGGACTGTCCAGCTCCTGAGCCTTTCTTTCTTTCTTTCTTTCTTTCTTTCTTTCTTTCTTTCTTTCTTTCTTTCTTTCTTTCTTTCTTTCTTTCTTTCTTTCTTTCTTTTTTTTTTATTACTGCTGTTGTTTGGTTTGAATAGTGTTATTTCTGGACACAAACTCAGTATGTTGCTGAGGATGGTCCTGAATACTTGCATCATCTTGCAGCCTGAATCACCTCGCAGCCCCCTCCCAAGTGTTGGGATTATAGGTGTGCACCACTACACACGGTTTATGTGGTGCTAGGGATGGGACTTCCTGCATGCCAGGGAATACTCAGCCAAATGAGTCACGTTTCACTGGCTGTTTTTAGAGACAGTCTCAATATGTAGTAGCTATGCTCATTGCCCCAGAGCTGTATAAAGCACACACACACACACCTTGATATCTTGGGCTGTGCATGTACCCAAAGCCTCAAGCCCTATTTCCTGCTTTTGTCCCATATAAACAATACAATATTTCTCCTTTTGTGACTGGCTGGCTCTACTTCACATAGTAACCTTAGGTTCACCCCATGATGTGAACTTGTCTCTAAATTTTCTTCATTTTTAAAGACTGAATGCTAGTCCAGAGTATGATATACCACATTTTGCTGATTCATGTTTATTGATAGACATTTGGAATGTTCCTACCTTTTGGTTTTTGTGAACACAGTCATACAAATATCTCAGTTCTTGCTTTTGGTTTTATTTTTTTTCCCTTCCTTCCTTCCTTTCTTCTTTCTTTTTCAGAATGGTCTCACTAGGTAGCCCTGGCTGACCCGGAACTCTAAGTCTAGGTCCAACGAATCCCTAGTCGTACCCATAGCTATATTTAAAACAGATTTAGGAAAATACTCACACTCATACATTAATAATAAGTAAAACCTTTTAAAAAAGAAAGCTTTCATGTTGGTAGATAATGACTACTAAATAGCTGCCAGGTGCCCGTTTACCGTCCCATCTCTCAGCCTGACAGCTAACAATTTGGAAAGCTCTATGGTGTGGGGATCCTCTTCATTATTTTATTGGGTTTTTATTTTTCATGGTCGTTGGTATTTTGACTGCAAGTATATCTGAGTGTGCCAGAAGCCCTGGAACTGGGGTTATAGACAGGTGTGCTCTGCCACATGGGTGTGGGTGCTGGGAATGAAAACCCTGTCCTCTGGAGGGGCAGCCAGTGCTCTTACCTGTGGAGCCTTCTCTGCAGACACTCTCATTATTTGTTTAGTTTGTTTGCTTGTTTTGTTTTGAGACAAGATCCATCTATGTAATCGTGGCTGCTCTGGAACTTAATATGTAGACCAGGCTGGCCTGAAAGAGATCCTTCTACCTCCATGTTCCAAGTGCTGGGATTAAAGGTGTGGCTACTGCACCTGGGTTGCCTGCTTTCATTCATTCTTTCTTTCTTTCTTTCTTTCTTTCTTTCTTTCTTTCTTTCTTTCTTTCTTTCTTTCTTTCCTTTTTGTTTTTTGATTTTTTGTTTTGAGACACGGTTTTCTGTATAGCTATGGCTGTCCTGGAACTTTGTAGAGAGACTGGCCTTGAACTCAGAGATCTGCCTGCCTCTGCCTCTCAAGCGCAGGGATTAAAGGCATCCACCACCTCACCAACTGGCTTCAGGTTTGGAAAGGTTTTAGGGGAACTCGGACTGGTGGGTACAAAGGTACCAGCCACTTCAAAGTGCTACCTCTCTTTCTCAAGCCTCACGTGGCCCCTAGGAGATGGATACTAGCATTTGAAACTGAGGCCCACATGTGTTGTCACTCAAAGTGAGGTCAGACTGCTAGGAAGTTAGGGAAGTGAGATTTGAGCCCTGCCCCCATCCCCCCATCCCCCCTCCTTCTGCAGAGCCACTGAAGGTTGGAATCAGGAATCTGTCGAGGTGGTAGGAAGGTACCTGACAGATTCAAACAGGAGGAACTCCCAGATCCTTACACGGAAAACCACTTAGGGTTTTTTGTTTTGTTTTTGTTTTTTAAATTTCTTTTCTTTTCTTCCATGGGCAAAGAAAATGACTCAGGAAGACTCAGTGGCAACCCTAGATTCAGGGCCCCGGAAGAGGCCCAACTCTGCATCATCCTCTCCGGAGCCCCCCGAATTCAGCACTTTCCGGGCCTGCCAGTGAGGCTGAAGAATGAGGACCCCTTTATCCAGTTCTTTCCCTCCCACTGCCAGAGGCTGCACATCTGTCCAGAGACTTGGCAGTGGGGGTGGGGTGGGGGTGGGAATCAAGCCACAGCTTTCTTAGGGAAGGAGTGGCCAAAGGAAGGGGATTCCGGGTGTTGTAACCTTCCTCACAGAAGACAAGAAAATGAGTTGGGGTATCAGCCTAGAGGCTTGACAGGGAGCCAGAACCTCTTCGAAGATTCTCAGACCACCAGAGAAGTGTCACTGTTGAATCAGGACACCCAGTCAGGCACAAGAGGTCTACATTCTTGTAACTCCTTTCCTATGCTTCCCTAACTGCAACTGACTTCCAGACTGGATGTCTTACTTTCGGGAGAGATGTGTCGACTTTTGTTGCTGTTGTTTCTAGATAGGGTCTCACTGTGTAGCCCTGGCTGTTCTGGAACTGTGTAGAGCCAGCCAGCCTCAAACTCAGAGATCCACCTGCCTCTGCCTCCAGAGGGCTGGGATTAAAGTCACTGCCATAACACCTAACTTTGGGATGTTTTCTGTTTTGTTTGCTTGTTTTGAGATAGTGTAGCCATGGCTGTCCTAGAACTCACTCTGTAGACCAGGCTGCCCTGGAACTCAAGGACTGCCTGCCTCTGCCTCCTGAGCATTGGGATTAAAGGTATATGTCACCACTGCCGGGCAGGGTACGGTTTTACTCTCCACTTTGTGGCTCGGGCTGCCTGAGATTATGTGCTTGCACCGTTAGATGGGAGGCATGACTTGGGGAAAGGGTTGAGTCTTTTGTGAGTCCTGCGGAGGCCTAGGAGTGGGTAAGTAAACTAGAGTTCTCAGAGGCCCAGCAAAAGTGAACATAGGCCGGGCGTGGTGGCGCACGCCTTAATCCCAGCTGAGTTTGAGGCCAGCCTGGTCTACAAAATGAGTTCCAGGACAGCCAGAGCTATACAGAGAAACCCTGTCTCGAAAAACCAAAAAAGGGGCTGGTGAGATGGCTCAGTAGGTAAGAGCACCCGATAGCTCTTCCGAAGGTCCGGAGTTCAAATCCCAGCAACCACATGGTGGCTCACAACCATCCGTAACAAGATCTGACGCCCTCTTCTGGAGTGTCTGAAGACAGCTACAGTGTACTTAAATATAATAAATAAATTAAAAAAAAAAAAAAAAAGGAAAACCAAAAAAAAAAAAAAAAAAAAAAAAGAAAAGAAAAATGAAAAAAAAAATAAAAAAAAAAAAACAACTAAAAAAAAAAAAGAAAAAAAAAAGGAAAACCAAAAAAAAAGTGAACACAGTGGCTGGCCACTACTGGGGGTCCTGAGAGTTAACTAGAGAAAAGGAGTGGTCCTAGTGGAGAAGCTAAGGTCTGGAGCGCGGCTTGAAAAGCCTGTATACTAGAGCAGCATGGGAAGGGGCCCTAGCTAGGTGCGAGCCTGCAAACGGGTGCACCCCTATCACAGGGCCTTTTCTTACCAGTGGGACAGGAGCAAGGCGGAGCTTACCTGGGGCACTTACGGGGCGGAACCTTAACTTGGGGGCGTGGCCGAGTCACCTGCGTTTGGATCGTTCTTGTCCTAGGCTCAGGAGAGGTTGTTTGCAGGTCACTGGCCAGGAGGGGCCCGACCGCTCCGAGGGAGAGGGTTCGTGGATCAGAACACCGTCCCTTGACAAAAAGATGCAGAGCACCGTCTGCATTTTGCTAGTAACCGTCCTTTCTGGGGGCGGAGCCAGCCCTCCTCCGGGTGTATAAAGGAGCCGAGTGCCTCCCGACGAACGCCTCACCCCCCACGCGTATTGCGGTTAGGGTTAGGGTTAGGGTACGCAGCGCGCCAGCCTAGGGGCGGAGCTCAGCCCTCTAGGAGGCGTTTCTTCTTAGTTCCCCGACTCACGCCTCTCCACCTTTCTTGAGCTCTGCTCACAGTGGCACAAAGCACGGTCGTTCGCACGCTGCCGGCCTGTGGGTGGGTCTGGCCCCAGAGGCGTGTCCGAGCGGCCAAGCACTGCCTTCTGAGACGCCCTATGGTACAAAGCGCCGTGGGTCACCGGTCACCCGCCCGGAGCGGGGGGGGTGGGGCCGCCCGATCATTCCAGGGGCGTGCCGGGAAGGCTAAGCACCGCCTCCTGACGCACGCCCTGCCCATCTCTCCAGAGCTGTGCGCCGTGGCACAAAGCGCCTGGGTTCGCACAACGCGGCCTCGGGGCGGGGCTTAGCACCTCTGGGGGCGTGTCATAGCGCGGAGCACCGCCTCCCGACGCAGGCGCCTTCCCCCGGCGTGCCGGGGTGGCTCGGCCACCTCACAAAGCAGCGACCGTTCCCGTGGGGTGGGGCCGGCCCCACCCCCGTCGTGCTTGCGCTCGCCCGGCTCCGTCAGGCGCCAGGAGGGGGCGCTGCGCCACCGAGCCGGCCCGTGGCGGCGGCGGCGGCGAGGCGTCGCGTGGCCGGCAGGCGGCGCGCTGCCAGGCTCGGCCTCGTCCTCGGCCTGCGCGGCGGCGGCGGCGGCGGCGGCGGCGGCCTGGGCCCGGGTGCGGCGGTGGCGGCGGCGGTGGTGGCAGCGGGGCCTGGAGCCGGACCTAAGATGGCAGCGGCGGCAGCGACGGCGGTGGGGCCGGGTGCGGGGAGCGCTGGGGTGGCGGGCCCGGGCGGCGCGGGGCCCTGCGCGACAGTGTCGGTGTTCCCCGGCGCCCGCCTCCTCACTATCGGCGACGCGAACGGCGAGATCCAGCGGCACGCGGAGCAGCAGGCGCTGCGCCTTGAGGTGCGCGCCGGACCAGACGCGGCGGGCATCGCCCTCTACAGCCGTGAGTGCTGGGGACACCCTGGGGACGGCGGCGCACGAGGCCGGCGGCGCGGGCGCCCGGGGAGGGGGCAGGCGGCGGGGGGTGGGGGGACTCGGGCCGAGCTTGTACACGCGGCTCCCGCTGCCCGCGGGCGAGAGGGCAGAGAGGGTGTGCGCGGGGACCTTGGAGCCCGAAGAGGGGCGCGGGAAACAAGAGTCGCGGGCCTGAGATTTGCAGCGGGTGGGGTGGGGGGGCGCGTGGCAGGAAGTGGGGCCCCGAGGATTCTGGGGGGATTGTAGAGGGGACTGGAGAGAGGGAGTGATTGGGAGGGCTCTTGAGCGGGTGTGGTTTGTGGATCTCATCTCAGGGGACATCCTCCTCACACACGGACACTTGAAAAGTGGCTTTCAGTGTGTAACACCGGGAGGACTGGGTGCCGCCCTTGTGGAGGAGGACTTGGGGTTCGGGATCCCCCACCCACACACCCACCAGGGTGGGTAAACTTTGGGACTTAGGACAGAGCCCTTCCTGATAGAGATTCCCAAGCCCATCCCCCATGGAAACGTGGAAGAGAGGAAGGCCGGCTTGCTGATGGCCGGCTTTAGAAGTCAAGAGGTAACAAGCCACCTCCCTCGCCACGCGCCTCCTGTCTTTTTTAAGAACGTGAGAGGCTGGCGACATTATCAGAAGCTGCTTAAAAAACTGACATTTCAGTGGGGACAATGGGGGGGAATCACTAGTGTGCTTCCCAAGTGCACCCCTCCAGCTTTGTAGTTCCACCTTTTCTTCTTTCTTACTCTTGGCTACTCTTCCTTCTGACGGATTCCTCCGACGGATTTGCCCTTCTGTTTCATTGGTCTTTGTCTCCCAGGGTTTCCTTCACTGATGCTCTTAAGGGGCCACCAAGGAAGACTGGATCGATTTTAACCTGTGGGATTTTTTTCTACGCCTTGATAATGGGGTGTTGTTGGAAAGGGAAATGTGTGTAGCAGTCTGTTCAGACTGGTTCTCCTCTCTTTGCCTTGACTTTGAAACACACAGGAGAAAGAAGTGTCTGGTTCCCAAGTGTGGGGCACCTTTTGGGGCTTGGGCAGAGCAGGGGTCTCCTTGATCACATGAGAGAAAGGGGAATTTCACAGACTAAAGAAAGAAGCTCTTTAGGACTACAGACCCCCTAAGCAAGCCAGTGGTGGTTGGCTTACCTGGAAAGTGTTCTGGGGAGCTGGGTGTAATGGACAAGGCTTTACTTTACTTTAGGGGTGAAGCGGGAAGATTCAAAGTTTGAATACAGCTTGAGTGACATGGGCAAATCCTGTCTGAATCGCCAAGACAAAGTTCAGGTAGCTTGGGTTGTTTAAATGAACTTGATAAAAACACCATTTTTTATAGACCTTATTTACAGCATTGTTATTTTCCACATAGTCCCTAACCCCCCAGCTTCCTCTATTAGAAGCTAATGTTATTACAGAGGAGACTTTACAGTTGGTGTTCTTGTTGTGACAGGGTCTTTCTGTATAGTCCTGGCTGTCCTGGAGCAGGCTGCCTCAGAGAGCTCTTCCCTGCCTCTCAAATGCTGGGATAGAAGGTATATGCTACCATGCCTGGCTGTAGGAGGGCCGCGGGGAAGAGCTGCTTGGCTACAAAGGGAGATCTTGTCCTCAGAAAAGAGCACAAGTGAGGTGGACAAAAGACAGAGCTTCAAGCCAGAGTCACACATACACACATGCCTCGACCAATGGACTACATATAAATGAAAGATTGTTGGACAGAAATCCATGTTTCTCAAATCCTCAGTCCCAGGTACATTTTGGGGGGCCAGAAAGGATTTTTACCTTTAGGCCAGTGGTTTTCAACCTTCTTGATGCTGTGACCCTTTAATATAGTTCCTTATGTTGTGGTGACCCCCCCCCCATAAAATTAAGTTGCTACTTAATAACTGCAATTTTTCTGTTATGAATTGTATTGTAAACTATCTGATATGCAGGATTTCTGACATGTGACACTCAAAGGGTCTCTACCCATAGGTTGAGAACCAGTGCTCTAGGCTAAAGTGACATTGGGGTGAAGATTTCTCCCCATTTTAATTACATTTATTTGTGTGTGTGTGTGTAAAGGGTGTCTTGTCCTGTGCCACAGCATGCATGTGGATAGTGGAGGACAGTCTGCAGGATTCTTTTCTCTTTCCACCTTATGGGTCAACTCATATAGACCTTATGATGGTAAGTACTCTTACCCACTCAACCATTTTTAAGACAATCTTAGGTTTTTCAGGCTGGCGTCTACTTGCTGTGTAGCCTAAAGTGGCCTTAAACATCATGCCACTTCTACTTCCCTCCTGCTGGGCAGCAGACTTTTACCATCATGCCTGACTTTGGGGTGTGATTAAACTTGGGTTCTGAAGGCAGGCTAAACTGGGTGTGTTGATTTCTAAGGGTCTCTGTAGCAACTGGCCACAAGTTTGGGGCTCAGAGCTGTTGGGATAGAGTCTCTCATTTCCTGGCCAAACTCCGAATCAAGGTGTTTCCAAGGCCACTTTCCCTCTGGTGTGGAGGGAAGACAGCTTCCTCTCTTGCAGGTTCCAGGGGCTCCAGATACTACCACTTGGCTATCTGTACCCAAACTCCAGACACCCCTCATTTCTGTGGCTTCTCTTGTCTCTGTGTACTTGTTTCCTATTTTTGTTTTATTTTGAGATGGTCTCATGTAGAGTCTTCTTGGGCCCTAGTGTCTTGTCCAAAAGACACCAACTGTTTCAGCCACCTATATTTCCAGACCCCAGGATCTGAATTTGTTCATGGGCTGCAAGGAGGGTCTGTCAAGCCAGGCGTGGTGACACACGACTTTAATCCCAGCACTCGGGAGGCAGAGGCAGGCGGATTTCTGAGTTCGAGGCCAGCCTGGTCTACAGAGTGAGTTCCAGGACAGCCAGGGCTACACAGAGAAATCCTATCTCGAAAAACCAAAAAGAGAGGGTTTGTCAGAATACCAGGAGGAATCTAGTGCCTTTGCTGTTTATCAATCTCTGTGGGTACTATAAGGGCCCAGAACTGAACTCAGGAATCTTGACAGGTGGTAGTCAGTCAGCTATATAGTCTTTAGTGAGCCTTATGACAAGTCTGTGCCTATTTCCTTACCTGCAGCAACACTTCTGCCGATAGCCTGGGGTTCCTCTGGTGAGCAGAAATGCGAGGAAGAGAATAGAGTCTGGAGCAAGGGTTTGTCAACAGTGCATTTCTAAAATTACATAGTCTTTGGTAATTTCACATATAAATACATTGTATTTAAACCATATCCACACTGAACAGAACTCTTTTACAGATGTTATTTTTATTTTGTATTACTATTGTTACTGATATTTTGAAACAATGTTTTATGTTGCTCAAACTAGCATCAAATTTGCAGTATAGCTGATGGCCTTGAATTTCTAATCTTCCTGCCTCCATCTCTCCAGGCCTGGGATTAGAGACATGCAGCACCATGCTGGTTTATGCAGGGCTCTGTGTATGGGCAGTCTTTGTACCTTTTGAGCTTAGCCCCAGCCACTCATCAGGGTAGCATAAGGAGGAGCTTGTTTTCTAGGATGCCTCCTTATGTTTTGTACCCCATGATGGGAGAGAGACTCCTGGGCATCCATTTCTCTGCAGCTGTGCCTTTCCTTGGGAGATGTGGTAAGCAGCTGCAGAAGCCCATTCTGGTCCCTCCACAGAGCATTTACCCTTTTTCCAGCTCTAGCCATTGGAAGTCACTGACTGTTTGTTATCCATGAGAGTGGCCACATGGCAGGCAGCTACCGAAACCAGACCACTCTCCCTGGCATGGGTTTTCCCTGGCCTTGAAGAAGTACTGGCATAGCCTCTACAGGAATAGAGGCTACCACTCCTGGAGGGAGGCTGCTTCTCAGAAAAGCCCAGGCTGGGCTGGTGAGGAGGAGAGCAGAGCCAACTTGCAGTTGCTCAGTCTGGCACTATCCCATTTAGAGATGCCCAGTACATTTTTCTGTTTTGATCAGCAAGAATGAATTTGGATGATGTCCCTCATGCTCCCAACCCCTTAGGAAGAGATGCCTTGCACAGACCTGGCTGATAAGAAAGGGCTAATGTCATTTTGGTGAGGGACATGCAGGTTGGAAAGGCTAGAGAAACCTCTATGTTGGGATGTCACTCAGTTTGTATAGTGTTTACCCGACATGCCTAAAACAGTCTTGTATCACCCCTGTATTAATGAGGTACGCTGCTGTACACCTGTAATCCAGCATTAGGGACGCTGAGGCTGCTGAGGGAGTTCAAAGTCAGACTTGTGATACAACTAGACTGTGGAGTCACAGGACCAGGGGCCATTGTGATTTCCCTCTGCATTTCCTGAGCATTTGTTATGAGCCCAGGCATTAGTCTGCTTTATTGTCAAGATGGGATGTAGTTTAAAGGAATAGATAGGATGAAGTTGCAAAGTTAGTAATACCAGAAAGATTATCTTCTGTCACCTGCCTTATGTCTGTTGTCATTTATTTTGGATTTACTTTATATCAGGCTCTGCATGAGCTCCTATAGCCCAACTCAAGTGCTTGGAAAGTGTTGGCAAAATGGAGCCTGTGGCCTATTTTTATACAATCAGGGCTAGAAGTTTTTATAGTTTTTAGGGATTGGGAAAAAAAAAATCACTAGTCTACAAAAAGTAGTCAGCAAAGACTGTCTTGTTTTATAAAACCTGTATTATTGGCCAGTTGTGGTATATGACTTTAATTTCAGCACGTAGGAGGAGGAGACAAGAGAATCTAAGTTCGGGGGCTGGTGAGATGGCTCAGTGGGTAAGAGCACCCGACTGCTCTACCAAAGGTCCAGAGTTCAAATCCCAGCAACCACATGGTGGCTCACAACCATCCGTAACAAGACCTGACGCCCTCTCCTGGAGTGTCTGAAGACAGCTA
>NC_034599.1:16902483-16925694 GCF_900095145.1 Mus pahari
ACACCCCCCCCCCACCCCCCCCCAAACAACCAGTGGTATTTACTTGTGGTTCTCTAACAGCAAAAGGTCGTAAGCTGAGGTAAATGCAGCACAGGGCTGAGGCCCCTTGCTTGCCTAGCAGGCTGGAAGCCCTGAGTTCCACTTATTTCTGAGAAGATTTCACATCAAAATCTGACTTTGTGCTTCTGGACAGCTGTTGTAGGTGTCAGCCCGGTCTACAGATTTGTGTCCACTGAGGTGTGATGCCTGCCTTCTCCTCACAACAGCCCTGAGCTCGCCAAGCTGCTCTGATTTGCCATAGAGCAGCTTTTTGAACTCAGATGTCCTTTCCTATGTGTGCATATTTCCTCATTAGGCCCTGCCCTTCCCTTCAGGCAGCTGAGTTTGCGCTCTCTGCCAATAGCTGTGGCCTCCAGATTGCTGCCTTCTGCCCCTTGTCCTCTTCACCTCTATCTGAGCCATGCCCAGACCCAAAGCCCTTCAGCCAGTGGTTTCAACCAACATAATGCTGCAACACTTTAATCCAGTTCCTCAGGCTGTAGTGACCCCAACCATAAAGTTATTTTGTTTCTACTACTACTTTTTTTTAAAAAAATATTTATTTATTTTATGTATATGAATACATTATAACTGTCTTCAGACATATCAGAAGAGGGCATCAGATCTTGTTACTACTTCAAAATTTTGCTACTGTATTGAATCATAACATAAATTTATGATATGTAACCCCAAAGGGGTCATGACCCACAGGTTGAGAACTGCTGTCTTCATCTGTGATTTGGATGTGGACCGTGTAATTTGGTTTTCCTGTCTTTGGACAGTTTGCTCTGACCTGACTTGTATGTTTATGGAATTTTCCTTGAGCTGTCATGTGGAACTCTTTATAACCTCTACATACACAACTCACAAAGTCGCACATTTCTCTGCATAGATGCACTTGAGCTTGTTTGAGTGTATCATAGAGGTAGCTAGGGGATAATATACTTACTTCTTGCTTCTGTGCCTCAGCCACACTCATGGTCTCAGAACCTGGTGAGATTGTGAATGGTAAGCACTGAGCCTTGGGCTTCCACATCGGTGCCTAGACAGGGGAACAGCAAGAGTGTTTTTACCAAAATACAACTCCACCAGGGATCAGCTTGGGTTAGCAGACGGGGGTGGTTCAGGAGACCCTCTGGCAGCTACAGTTCCTGCCCAGGATATACTTGGGGTCTACTGGAAACCTGGTGAACAAGACTCTTAGGAAATGGGGTGAGTGGAAGGGCATGCCCAGCTGGCTGGAGAGTTGGGGTTGGGGGGAACTTCAGATAGTCAGCTCAGGACCACCTAGCTGGCCTGCCAAGAGCCCCTCAAGGTTTTGTGCTCATTGCAGTGCCTGGGGGTGGTGTTCAAGGCCTTGTACATACAGGTGTAGGCAAGTGCTATACAGCTGGCGTATGAGGTCAGAGGTCAGTGGCTGTGACCTCAGACCATCCTGTGAACTTTACTTGCCCTCCACCTGTAGAGATGGATGGCAGCTGCAGCTCTCAGGGCTGGTGTGGAGACAGGAATGCATTTAAGAATTTGGCTTGAGAGTCTAGCTCTATCACATCCAAACCCCTGTAGCTGGCCTTGCTATTTCTGTGAGCTCCTGGGCAGATCCTCCAGCAGACTTTGAGAAGAATTCATAAATGAGTTATAGCTCATAGATCAGGAAAGGGCTGAAACTTTGAAAGGCAAGAGAGGTTAGCAGCCCCGGAGCCTACCATGGAGTCCCAGTGAACATACACGGGCTTCTAGAAGGCAGGGTGATGGTGCTGTCTGTAGAGCTGCAGCCATATTGCTATAGTCTGTATTTCATTCATTATCCCAAGACGGACATGTACGTGAGAGTGAACTGCTGTTCCTAGCTCCTGCTTCCCAGTAGCAAAAATCACTGCTCTGGACATCTTGGGGATTTGAAGACATCTGAGGTAATGCTCAGATCCCACTTAAGTTTGTGTGTTCCAGCCTGGGGCTGGAGCATTGGGGTCAGGTGTCTGTCTGGCATGTTGGAGGTTCTGGCTTCTGTTCCTAGTCCTGCAACAAACAAGCAAATTCAACATTGCTTGTTCCCTCAGAGGTTGGAGATAACTCCGGAATCCCTTCCTAAACTTGGAGGGAGGCAGGCCACTGGGCCTTTGTTATGAGGGCAAGCTGACAAGGGTCAAGAGTATGGTCCAGGCATCTCCACAGAGCTGCACTGGAAGTGAGCTAGGTCGAGCATGGCCAGGGGCAGCAGGGCAGCAGGAGGGCTGGGGCTTCTATTGTAAGAGTGGCCTTCATAGCCGGGCGTGGTGACGCACGCCTTTAATCCCGGCACTCGGGAGGCAGAGGCAGGCGGATTTCTGAGTTCGAGGTCAGCCTGGTCTACAAAGTGAGTTCCAGGAACAGCCAGGGCTACACAGAGAAACCCTGTCTCAAAAAAACCAAAAAAAAAAAAAAAGCGTGGCCTTCGTGCAGAGATGGGAGGGCAGTGCTTGGATCTCAGTGCCTTGTTGGGGAGGGCCAGCTGGCCGAAGATGGCTTTATGCAGGGTGTACATCTGTATCCAGACTCACCGTCGTGTAAAGTCACGCAGAGAGGGTGTGGACAAAGAGCCTATCCCTCCTGACCCTGCCAAGAGGCAGCTGAGGAGAAGGCTGGTCTAGCCATAGAGCTGGGGGGTCAGAGGGCGGGTGAACGGATGGTGCTCTGGAACACAACACAGTATTGCTTCCGTTGTCCTTACCCTGGGACTGCAGCTGCTGAGGACCTGACAGAATCATGACCTTGTGACCTTGGCTAAGTGAATGAATTCTTAAGTCCTCCAGTAATACAGAGGGTTTAAGGCCCTGGGTAGTACAGTTAGTAAATAATGATCCCAAAGGCATAACTATCTGTTCTATAGCAGCCAGCTGTGGCATTTGCCAACCTTTTAAGAACTGCTTGGGGGCTGGTGAGATGGCTCAGTGGGTAAGAGCACCCGACTGCTCTTCCAAAGGTCCGGAGTTCAAATCCCAGCAACCACATGGTGGCTCATGACCATCCATAACAAGATCTGACTCCCTCGTCTGAAGACAGCTACAGCGTACTTACATATAATAAATAAATAAATCTTTAAAAAAAAAAAAAAAAAAAAGGAAAAGAATTAAGATGTTTAAAAAAAAAAAAAAAAAGAACTGCTTGGGGGTTGGAGTGGGGAGGAGGAGTATCTGCCAAAAGGATGACTTAGGTGGTTAAGAGCCCTCACTGACTGCTCTTCCAGAGGATCTGGGTTCAGTTTCCAAGCACCCACATGGCAGGCAGTTCACAGTGTTTCACAACTTCAGTTTTGGGGGATCTGGCGCCCTCTTCTGGCATTTCAGGCACCAGGCACTCACCAGTTTCATAGCCATACATGCTGGCAAAATACCCATATACATAATAAAATAGAAGTAAGTATTAAAAACAGCAATAAACTGCTCACACCGGTTTTCTGGGTTGTACTCCTTGCCTGAGAGTCAGGCTGGAGATATGGCTCAGTACTTAAGAGCATCGACTGTTCTCCAGAGGTCCTGAGTTCAATTCCCAGCAGCCACATGGTGGCTCACAACCATCTGTAGTGGGATCTGGTGCCCTCTTCTGGTGTGTCTGAAGAGAACTACAGTGTATTCAGCCTCAGAGTCCTTTGCACCCATGTTTTTGTCTACCCTGTTAAAGCTATCATTACCATATTTTGGCAAAGTATTCTATCAAAGCTGTTTTTCTTCAGTACTATTGGCTGTTGCTTCAGCTAATTGTGTTCCTCAAGGTGGAGTTCTTTTTCATTGTGTGTGCACCTGCAGAAGGTTTGGATTCTAGAAACTCGCTGCTCAGCGCACACTGGATGAGACTAAGATGTTGCCCAGATACCTCTAGTGGGGCATGCTATTGTTATGGAAATAATCAGAGACAGATGTGGGTGGGTGGGTGGGATGGGGTGGTCTTCCAGACCTTCAAGGGACTGGAAAGGAAGATAGGGAGTCGTTCTGGAACTTGTAGATTTCTGTCCTGTGCCCTCTACTTCCATACCCTCTACCCTCAAGTCTGTGCCTGAATCCTTGAGACAGGGCCTGTCATTTCTCTTGAAGCTCATGGATCCTGTCCCACAGCTAGTCAGCAAGCCCCTGAATTCACCTATCTCTGCCTGCCAGTGTTGGGATTTTAGTTATTCACGGCATGCCCAGCTCCTCCTTAGGCATGAGGGATTTGAATTCAGGTTATCCACAAACATTGCTATCTACTGAACCATTTCCTCAGTCCCTACTGATTGCCTTTTACTGTCTGAACATCCTTGATGGTGGGCCTGGCCTCCCAAGGAATCCCAGTAGACCCAGCCCTCCCCTCCTTGGTTTTATACACGCAGAGGGTGAATGGCATCTGTGTTGGATCCCACAGCTTGCGGCTCTCATGCTGCCTCCACCCCACTTCTTCCACTCCTCAGGTTCTGATAACACAAATTACTTACACTTCTGCCTTGGAGCAGGTCTCCCCTGAGATCCCCATCCTTGTTCCACATCAGTGACTGGCCAAGGCAGACAGTTCCAGAGTGCCTCAAGCAAAGCGCCTGTGTTGGCTGCACAGCTGTTCCACTGTCACTACAGGCAACAGTGGCCTCCCTCTAGCCTGCAAAACATTTGAAGCCATATCTGGAGAGGCAGCCTTTGAGCCTGGGTGGGATGTGGTCCTTCTAACTCAAACATCCTGTGCTCAGGGAGTCCTCAAGGGCCTAATAGGAAGCCTTTCTGGCTGCCTAGCAGCCCCAGGACATCCTGTTCCTTCCAGAGACAAGGACTCTGGCCTACAGCTGATAGAAACTGCTGTTCCATACCTGACTCCCACCTCTCTGAGGTGGACTGTGAAGCGTCTGCCTCTGGCAGCTTAATCTCTCAGCAGCCACTGTGGACTATACATTGAAGTCCCTGAGGTTCTTTCTACTGCTTTCCCACATGCTTCATCTCACCCCAGCCTTTCAGGCCTCTGTAAGTATCTTGTCCACTAAAGACTTCATGGGTGCCAGGCCATTGGGGTCACCTTATGCTAACAGAGAGTCAGCCCTGGGTGCTGTATTGAACTGACTGGTAAAACCAAGAGTAGAGCCCCACCTAAATTCCTCCAGGGACTTTGCCCTGGCTCAGTAGTAAAGCCCCTGCTTAGGAATACCCCACGCCCACCCCCAAGTGAGGAACTAGGCATGCACAAAGCCTTATGCTCTACCTACACATTCCTCCCAAGACATTACAAGTGGGTTGTGAAACTAGCTCCCATGTCAGCCCTTTGGCTATAAGGGCCTTCCAAGTAAGCTATGTCTCAGAGTCACCGGTTGATAGATAAGCTGGTCAGTATAGTGAGGGGATGAAGACACACCTATGTTATCTTTACCTTTGCTATGCCTACATTTTCTCTGGGCCTCCTTCTCCCCATTCATGGTCTCAGCCCACTGTTCTGAATTGGGTGCTTGTATTACCCCACCTACAGTTGGCCCACGGGCAGAAGGTGTGCTCATCCTCACAGCTACACTCTAGGTTGTGACTGGCTTGATTTTCTAGACAGTTTTACGTTTGCTCAGACTGACTCCAGAGCCCCTGGCCATGATGCTGGGTTCTGGGAGTCCTTTCCTAGGTGAGGGCTGCCTGGAGTACAGCCTGCAGTGGGCTGCCTGGGCACCTGACCTGCACCTCAGCCTACCCCAGCTCTTCCATACCCACTGGGAAGAGTTCTCTTGGCTGTGCTGTTGGCTCTGGGAGAAGCATGCGTAGAGGAGCCGAGCTGCCATGATCTCCCAAGCCTCAGGGTCCAAGTCAGATAACACAGTAGCCAGCGCTTATGCCTGGTTATCTTCTATGTACAGGGTAGCAATTCTACCAACTCAGGAGGGTGTGTCAGACCTATCTTCCCTGTGCACTGTGACCTTCCTTGGGTCAGAACACAGGCACACCTATGTCCCACTTGTCTTGTCTACACTTCCTGTCATGTACACTCCTCTGGGCATTTCTCCAAATCCCATGGCTGGGCTGGATTAGTGTTCACTGTTTGCTAGAGCTTGGTGGAAGGCTAGGCTGAAAGTATTCCCTTCCTGGGGTAGCCATGGTGCTTATTGGACTTGTATTTCCACACTAGCCCTCCTCCTTCCATCCCTGTCCCGTGTGTGTGTGTGGGGGGGGGGGCGTATAGGTGAGAGGGAGGCCAGAGTGTGACCTCCAGTGATGTTCTTCAGGTGCCACCCACTTTTAGTTTGTTAAAAAAATATTAATAATCATTGTGTTTGTAAACTGGTGCTGTGGGTGTGGTAATTTGTGCTGTGGTGTGCATTTGGAGGTCAGAGGACAAACTTTGTGGCTTCATTTTTCCCCCCAAATCTCTTCACCTACTGAAGCTCTGCCTCCATAGCACTGGGATTGCAAATGCTTACCACCACAACATTTTTTCTTTTCTTTCTTTTGTTTTGTTTTGCTTTGCTTTTCGAGTCAGGGTTTCTCTGTGTAGCCCTGGCTGTCCTGAAACTTACTCTGTAGACCAGGCTGGCCTTGTACTCAGAAATCTGCCTGCCTCTGCCTCCCAAGTGCTGGGATTAAAGGCGTGCGCCACCACACCCGGCATCTTTTCTTTTTTTAATGATTTATTTATTTTTTACTTTACATGCGTTGGTGTTCTGTGACCTGTGTTGTGCTTGCTGGGTATTGAGCCTGGGTCCTTTGGAAGAGCAGCCAGTGCTCTTAACTGCTGGGCCATTTCTCCAGGTCCTATTTTTGGTATAATAAAATAAGAATTTTTTTTTTTTAATATGCATGAGTGTTTTGCCTGTGTGTGTTTGTGTACCATATGTGTGCAACACCCATGGAGGCCACAAGAGGGTTACAACCAGTTTTGAGCTGCTATGTGGGTAATAGGAACTGAACTCCAATCCTCTAGAAGCACAGCCAGTGCTCTTAACAGCTGAGCATCTCTCTAGGCCACTCTTGTTTGTTTGTTTGTCTGTTTTTCTAGGCAGTTTTTCTCTGTAGCCCTGGCTGTCCTGGAACTCACTCTGTAGACCCGACTGGCCTTGACCTCAGAGACCTGCCTGCCTCTGCCTCCTGAGTGCAGGGAGACAGAGTGCTGAGATTAAAGAGTTAGCTACCACCCACCACCTGGCCCACTCGTTTTTTAATGTGGGTTCAGGATTTTGAACTCTGGTCTTTGTGCTTTCGTGACAGACAGTACACTGACTCATTCCTCAGCTGAGTTTTACTCTGTTTATCCCTGGCTGTCCTGGAACCCTCAACTCTCTACATGTAGACCAGGCTGGCCTCATACTCAGAGATCCACCTTCTTCTGCCTTGGAGTGCTGGGATTAAAGGCGTCCACAAGTCAAAACCTACTTCTTTTAGTTGGCCATTCATTTGTTCATTCATGTAGTAGGTATGAGCTTTTGTGGTGCTCTGGACTTCCTAAACTGTATCTGAGGATATCTTTGTGCATGTTTGCTGTGTAGGATGAGGAAGGCAAAGGAAGTTCCCTGGTCTAAGGGCCAGAGAAAAGAGTCAATGCTTCACTTGGCAAGGACAGAAGAGCCTAGGGTGAACTCATAGTCCTCAGATGCCCCAGGGCAGGCCGACTGTGGTCACAGCTGCTTCCCAGTCTCTCTGAGACAGCAAATCATCTGCCTTAGGTTACAACAGGAGGAAGCTCTGACTGAGGTTTTGGGCCAGCCTCTCTGACAGTGGGTGATCTGCACTGGTGACAGCCATCATGACTACTTCTGTATTACGCAATGGTGATGGTCACTTTCGCCTCTGTCACATAGCAGAGGGGCTTCGTCCCTCTGCACCTGCTTCACAGATAGACTGTAAACAGCTTACTTTCAACACCACCCACCCCTCTCTAGGCTGCCTGCCTTTCCTTGGGGGTGGAAGTGACAGTTTTGGAATTTTGATTTCTTTAAAAAAACAGAAATATTATAAGAATATGTTTCTATTTTAATCTCAGGTGTGGAGTATGGGGCTGCTTCAGCTTGCCCATAGCAGCTGACCATATTTTGCCTCATGCATGACGTTGCCAGCTGCAGGTAGTTTCTGTGATTGTTTGACGTTTGGAATTCTGGGAATGCTAGGGCCTAGCGAGGCAGAGCGTGTTTTTGGTTGGTTGTTGGTAACGATTGATCATGGTTTGTTAAATAGTCCTGGGCAAAGAAGAAACAAGAAAAAAATTAGATATCCTAAGGCAAAAGTCAGACTTGCTCCTGGGAACTTGATGCCCTGATGAGCAGGACGTGGTTTAATGATAATGCTACCCCTTTCCAACAGACTAGAAACAAGACTGCAGCTAGACAGATCGGAGCTCATTCTAGCCCTTTTCTATCTAGGTGGCCCACAATGATCTAGCCACACAAGGTAGAGGAAAAGCCTTTGGTGGCCAGTGATCTGGAGCCAAAGTTACTGCAGGGGTTGGAGGTACAGCTTCCATCCCATCCCTGGAATCAGCCTGTCTCCTTCCCTTCCAGCACTCAGCACTTACGCCTGCTTTCTTGTCTTCTCACTGGCTCTTAGCATGTGAAACAAGACAGTCCCTTTGTTCACAACTGGATCCTGACCCTCTACTTGGTGCACTGGCTGAGGCTGGGCGGCCTCAGAATTTCATCTTGATCTTGGGGAGAGGTTGTGGGAGTGGTGGAGTCTGTACCGCAGGAGGGGGTTTATTGTGGCCTCAGAATTTCATCTTGATCTTGGGGAGAGGTTGTGGGAGTGGTGGAGTCTGTACCGCAGGAGGGGGTTTATTGTTCCCCAGCCCTCTTCTCACTGTGGATCGGGTCTTCTGGAAGAGTAAAAGTGAAGAGCCTTGCTGTACTTAGCAGTGTTAGGTAATTAAGGAAAGACCTCAGACTTGGTTCACTGTGTGCCTCCTAACAAGTACCCAAGGTTGGCAGCTTTTGTTGCTCCTCCACTGATGGCAGTAATGGCCTCCTGCTGGGAAGGGAGGATGTGAGGAGGTGGGGCCCTTTGTCCCACCTTGACAAGTAGCTACTTTTTAGTGTCATCCTGTTGTCCCCATTCCCTCTCCTTGTGCAGATAGAAAGAGCTTTGTTCCAGGTCTTGCCCACTCCTGCTGGCTTTACTAACCCTAGCTTTGACTGCCTAAGACATCAGGGAATTTCTGCTTGCCCTATTGCTTTCTAGACAAGGGATAGGGACCAGCGGCCTTCAAACAATGGGAAGATCTCCAGCCATCCTTAGGTATGGACAGGGCAGGCCATCATTTGGACCTGAGCCTTTGTGCTTCCACAAACTGAGAGCTACTGCTCTGGCAAGAATTTAATGACCAGCATCCTTGCTTTACGTGGAGTAGATCCACGTGCCCCCTCACGGAGCTAGAAGGAGTGTTAGCAAGCTTCACTGTACAGTGGGAACCTGACCAGAAAATGGGAAGAAATTGACAAGGTCACAGGGGAAAGACAAGGGTGTTCCTGTCCACGCACCACAGAGAACTTTTGTCCACACTGGAAGGATGAGGGACAGGGAAGGCCAGTGAGCCAGTGGCTGGATAGATAGGGTTCTTAGTGAAGCGGAGGATGCAAAAGGTTATTTATGTGAGTACACTGTAGCTGTCATCAGACACACCAGAAGAGGGCATCAGCTCCCATTACAGATGGTTGTGAGCCACCATGTGGTTGCTGGGAATTGACCTCTGGAAGTGCTCTTAACCTCTAAGCCATCTCTCCAGCACCCAGAGTTGGGACTTCTTTTTTTGTTTGTTTGTTGGTTTTTTTAAAAAATTTTATTTATTATATCTAAGTACATTGTAGCTGTCTTCAGACACTCCAGAAGAAGGCATCAGATCTTGTTACAGATGGTTGTGAGCCACCATGTGGTTGCTGGGATTTGAACTCAGGACCTTCAGAAGAGCAGTCAGGGCTTCTTCCCCACTGAGCCATCTCACCAGCCCGAGTTGGGACTTCTTACTGAAGACTGAGAAACTGGGAGGCCATGAGTGGTTTTGTTGTTGTTTGTTTGTTTTGGGTTTTGTTTGTTTTCATTTGTTGAAGTTTTTAGTGAGGTTTTTGTTCATGGCATATTGTGTAGAGAGGTCAGAGGCCAATGTTTGGGAGTTGCTTCTGACAACTTGTTAAAGTATCCTTGTTTCTGACAATATGCACTGAACTTCTGGTCACCTGCTTATGAACTTCTGGGTGATTCTCCTATTTCAGTCTTCTGTCTCCTTGTAGAAGTGCTGGGATTACAGATACAGGCCATCTACCCAGCTTTTCATCATATGAAAAGTTCTAGGAATGGAACTTAGGCCCATAGGCTTGTGTAGCTAATGCTTTTACCCACTGAGTCATCTCCCAGCCCACTCTGATTTTTGGATCTCTTTGTAGTGTAAGCTGACCTATAACTGTATCCCACATTGGCTTTACATTCAAAGTGATCTTTAGCTTCTCAAATGCTAGGGACTAGGTATGAGCCTCTACACGTGGCATGTTTGTTTTGAGAACTGTCTCACTATGCTGTACAGGTTGGTTTTGAACTCATGAGTTGAAGTGGCCCTCTGACCTGTGCCTCCTATGTGTGTACAGTGGAGATGATGATGTTAAGCGAAGGAAAGCCCCACTGGTGTCCTCAGCATTGTTCAACCTGCTGTGCTCAGGACCCAGTCTCCGTGCTCTATTTGAGACCCACTGGACCCACCCAGACAAGGAGTGTTACCATCCCACAACCATAGTGCCTCTTAGGGACCTTGGAGGGAGGAATCATAATTCTGGTCTGAGAGTGACTGATATTATCTAGCATATCCAGTTCAACCCTCTCTCTGTGTGTGGTGTATGTGTGTGTGTGTGTGTGTGTGTGTGTGTCAGAGGGAGAGGGAGGAGGTGTGGTGTTACTGTTGGTGTGCATGCAAAGGCACATACTTGCATGGAAACCAGAGGAGGACATGGAGTGTCCTGCTCTATTACTCTGCCTTATTTCCTTGACACTGAACCTGGCCAGCTGGGGTTACAGGCATATGTGTGGCCGTGCCTGACTTCTTACACGGGTGCTGGGGATTCAAGCTCAGGTCCTTATGCTGTTGCAACAAGTGATTTTAACTGTCTCGCCTCTCTTACCTCCCTCTTGCTTTCGTGTATGTGTTTTGGGTTTGTTTCTTTGAAATATCGTCTGTGAAGCCTGAGCTGATCTGGAATTCATTATGTAGACCAGGCTAGCCTCGAATCACATGCACTACCATACTTAGCTTTCTCTTCACCATTTTTTAAAAAAAAAAAAGTTTTTTGAGATAGGATCTTACTCTACAGTCCACAATAGCCTGGAATTCATTTATGCAGCCCAGGCTGACCTTGAACTCACCTCAGTCGTCTTATCTTAGCTTCCCAAATGGTGGACTTAGAGGAGTGAGTCATCACCTGAGTCCTTTCTTGGATTATCCCATCCTGTGTCTCTTTCTGCACCACATTTCATAACCTGAGGTAACCATGGAGAAGACTGAGTTGGTTTGTGGTAGATCATACGCTGGGGCTTTTCTGAAACCTGGGGCTGCAAGCTTCTGTTGAAGCTCCCTCACCAGTGCCTGCATTGGCATTGCCAGGGACATTTACCTGCTTGAAGGCTCTATGGGCATTTTCCTCATCTGCAGCAGGCCTGTGGTTATAAGGACACTTTAATGCTACTGCCTCATCCAGGCTTCAGGTATTCCTTAGAGAACCCTTGCTCTGCAGTTTCATCCTTATGGTATGGGATGTCTTCTCTATCTAGCCACAGGATTGCCCTGGGCCCATCTCTGGAAGGGAGTTGGGAGATGGGAAGGCTAGGATATGCAAAGGCCAGTCCGAGCCTTGCCTTTGGGTCTAGAGGATTGGGTGTGCCGCAGTGAGGAGGGATGCTGCACAAAGCTGGGGCTCTTCAAAAGGAACATTTTGTTGTTTGCTTTAATTTTATTTTTTTAGTTCTGGAGATGGAACCCAGGACTTTGCTTGTGCCAGCCAAATACTTCACCAAGTTTGTACTCCAGGCCTCCTAAAGCAGGATTTGAAAAGCAGGGGACTGTGGTGTAGGTGGTTTGTTAGTTTGCGTGGGTGTGTAACAAAGGTTCCTGGTGCTACCTGTGCTCAAGAGGAAAGGCCTGAGGGACCAGCTGTGATGTTCAGAAAATACAGACTTCTTCATCAGTGCCCCAGCCCTGCCCCTGTTGCCATCCGCCACAGGTGCTAGTGCTGTAGTTGCCTGCTAGGAGCCAGGCTACAGAGGAGCACATAGGGCAACTGGACATCCCAGGGGTCTTATCATCCACACCTAGCCCAAAGGTCACCTTTACCTTCTACTCTAGAAGGGGTATAGTCCCAGGCACTAAGTCTGGGTCTCTGAGTCTGGACCAGTGGACAACCAACATACCCTCAGGCAGACCCTGCTCCTAGGAGGTGACACCTACTCCCAGAGCCTGGCTCTTCCATGAGCTAGACAGAACAGGATAGCCATGTCCCTGTGTATACTGCAGCTACCCATGCACTGTACTGTCAGATAGGGCCCAATTTTCTTTACTGAAGTGACAGCGCCTTAAACTAACATGAACCATTTTAAAGTACAATTCAGGAGCATTGAACTTATTTGGTGTTATGTAACTGTGACCTTTAGCTATCTCCAAAACCCTGTCATCACCCCTCAGGAAACCCCACACCGCGTTGCTCTTGCTCCCCTACTGCCTTCTTGGAGCCCTGGCAACTAAAGTCTGTCCTAGCCACCTTGGACGTACCCTTCCTGCTGTTTGGTTGAACACAGTACTTACCGCACAACCTTTGTGGCTGTCCCCTTCTTTTGATACAGTATTTCTGGTAATGTTTCAGGTTGTAGCAAGTCTTGACTTTGTTTCTCTCTATGCTTAAATAATACCATTATCCAACTTTGTTTATCTGTTGATCACTTGGTGGAATCCGAGTTGTGTCTAGTTCTGACTATTGGGAATAAATAGTCCTCTGCCTCTCTTCCTCTTTCTCTGTAGGTAGTCAGTACGTGTATTTCCTTCTATGATCCTCCTGCCTCCACTTCCCAAAGGTTTTTTTTTTTTTTTTTTTTTTTTTTTTTTTTTTTTTTTTACATCTGTGTACCACTCCAGCTGTTTTATGTCATTTATGCTCTTCTGGGAATGGAGTCAATGGCTTGCTGCATTCTGCCAACTAAGCCCCGGCACCAACATGTTCTTTTCTTTCTTTGCGCTCTTGCTGTGTTGTCCAGGTTAGCTAGGATACTGTCAGCCTCTTGGCCTCGGCCTCCTGATTGACTGGACTGCTGGGAACAGCCCCTGTGCCTGAGGGCTTGCATACACATATCTGTTTAAAGCCCTGTCTGCCATGCTTTGTGGGGACACACGTGGGCATGGAGTTGCTATGTTAGGTGGTCACCGTGTTCACTTGGCCACATCTCTGTAGAGATGTTTGCTGGGCTTCATTCCTCCAGATCTCTCCACTTACTTGCTGCAGGCTACTGTTAATTTGGGGACATTTTGTAGACACTGGGCAGTGACATCTCAGAGTTGTTGGAGGTATTTATTTTCATTTTTGTTTTGTTGTTGTGTTTTATTTGTTTATTGATGTGATAGATGCCAGGGCTTTATGCTTGCCAGGTCAGTGCTCTGCCATTTTTTTTTTTTTTTTAAATACATCAGGGTCTCAGTGTGTAGCTCAGGCTATCCTGGAATTCAAAATTGCCCAAATTTCAGGTGTTAGAGGTCTAAGAGGCAAGCATGTACCTGGGTCATTTTTTTTTGTTGTTTTGAGATGGAATCTTGTTATGTGGCTTAGGCTAGTCCCAGATTTCTAGGTCCAAGTGGGTTCAGCCTTTCTGTGAACTTAAAAATTTTAAATTATAATTTTTAAAAAAGATTTATTTATATGAGTACACTATAGCTGTCTTCAGACACATCAGAAGAGGGCATCAGATCTCATTACAGATGGTTGTGAGCCACCATAGTTGCTGGAAATTGATCTCAGGACCTCTGGGAGAACAGTCAGTGCTCTTAACCGCTGAGCCATGTCTGTAGCCCTGCTTGCTTGTTTGGGTCTTCCTTCTTTGCTTGTTTGGGTCTTCCTTCTTTCACCCTAATTTGGCTCCTCAGGGTGCTTGGAAACATCTTCAGCCACATTTTTATTAGTATTTTGTTTTGCTACTTACTCGGTGAGCCATGTGAGAGCAGTCATGCTGGTCCAGTGAGCTCACTGACTGCTGCATTCATGTTGTAGAAATATGGGTGTTCTGGAGCTGGAGCTGGAGCACAGTTGGTGGATACCCACCTAATATTCTCAAAGTCCTGAGCTCTATCCCAGCACCACATAATCCAGGCACACAGTTATATACCTATGATCCCAGCAATTGGTAGGGTTTTCACCAGAGTTCAAGGTCATCTTCAGCTGCACAGTTACAGGTTAGCCTGGGCTACTGGAGACCCTATCTCAAAAAGGCGTGAGGCAGTATTCTTGGAAGCCCACAAAGCCAGTGTCTCATTTCACGCCCTCCATGTGGTGTAATGGATCTAGGCCTAGGTCCACTGGGCACTTAATAGCTGTCTTAGTTCATATAGGGACAGGATGTCTCTGGGTGCCCAGGCCTTCTCCTGGGAACATGTTTTCTTCACCTACTCACTAGACACTGAGCTCCTGAAGACCCTGGCTGTGTCCCTGCAACACAGGGTCCCTTTGCTTTCCTCTACTAGAGAGACATAGGCTGACATCGCACTTCAAGGTTGTTAGAGGAGGCATTTCAGAAGAATCTAGAGATGCCAGAAGGATGGGGGCAGGGACAACTAAAGCAAGGCAGTCACCAGGACTCCGTCACTCATGCCATCATCCCACTCTCTCTTGCAGATGAAGATGTGTGTGTGTTCAAGTGCTCAGTGTCCCGAGAGACAGAGTGCAGCCGTGTGGGCAGACAGTCCTTCATCATCACCCTGGGCTGCAACAGCGTCCTCATCCAGTTCGCCACACCCCATGGTATGTGTTTTGGCTCCATGGTAGAGCCCAGGAGATGGAGGGATGGTCTCTTTTTATTTATTTATTTTTGCTTTTGGTTTTGGTTTTTTGAGAAAGGGTTTCTCTGTGCATCCCTGACTGTCCTGGAACTCACTCTGTAGACCAGGCTGGCCTCTGCCTCCCAAGTGCTGGGATTAAAGGCGTGCTCCACCGCCACCTGGCTATGAAGAGACTTTTTTTTTTTTTTTTTTTTGTTTGTTTGTTTTTGTTTTTCGAGACAGGATTTCTCTGTGTAGCCCTGGCTGTCCTGGAACTCACTCTGTAGACCAGGCTGGCCTTGAACTCAGAAATCCGCCTGTCTCTGCCTCCCGAGTGCTGGGATTAAAGGCGTGCGCCACCACTCCCCGGCGTATGAAGAGACTTTTAAACAGATGCCCTGCACCAGTATCTCACTGGCTGCTGTGAATCCTTTGGGTCTCAGTTCTTTGTTTCTCCAAAAGGGCCAACCTGACTCTGTTGCCATACTCAAGCCATTCAGAAAGCTGGTTGAATTAGGCCTGAGGCCAGCTTTTCCAGCTGTGTGTCTAGCCTTAGGCAGGCTGTGGGTTGGACCCTAAGGGAGGAGGTAAGAGGTGGCTAGAGGTTTTGCTCTCATTAGAAAAGCTGCTGGGGGCTCTGATCAGGCCTGCCATTAGGCATGAGAGGAGTCCATGAGGTTGCTCAGGATGTCTTGTTGAAACCCAGGTGAGCAGAGCTCTAGGGCCTTGGAGTTTTGGAAGCAATGGCCAGGCTTGTGACTGTCCTGTGACAGGTCTTGGCCAGTGGAGTGAGTGGTAACCCTGGTGGCTGTTGCAGAGGCTTCACTGTCTTAGCAAGAGGTCACCTGTACCTCTAGTAGAGCTGTTGTAATGTGGAGGTCAGGCCACTCTGTTGCCTTGTCACCTCCTGCATAAGCATCCTCAGACTTCCTGTTCCTTTTAATTTCCCCTTTCCCTTCCTCTCCCCTTTCCTTCCCTTCTTGTAATCCTAACACTTAGGGAGTTAAGATAGAAATACCAGGACGGGGGGTATAGGAGACATTCAGGATAGCATTTGAAATGTAAATGAAGAAAATATCTAATAATTTTTAAAAAAAAGAAAAGAAAAGAAAGAGAAGAAATACCAGGAGCATAAGGTCAACTTCATCTATGTTACAAGTCTGAAATGGAGCCTGCGGTGCATGAGATACTGTCCAAAAAAATGGATTTGTTTTAAACTTGAGTAACTAGAATATAGCTCAGTGAAGATTAGCCCTTCCCTGACATGTGTGAATTCCTAGCTCCATCTCCAGCCAGCACAGGTCTAGCCTGCAATCCTAGTACTCAAAGTGGAGGCAGAAAGACCAAGAGTTCAAGGTCATCCTCAGCTTCATAGCAAGTCCATGGCCAGCCTGGGTTACACATCTGTCGATTAAAAAAAAAATATTTTTATCAGGCACAAGAGTTGTATACATGTGTGGCCTGAGCGAAACAAACACAGTTCTACATGCATAAGACAGCATAGCTCACGGAAGGGGCACTCAGGGGTACTTGAGTCATTCCAGGAACATCTTAGAATGTATTCCTAATAGAGAAGAAGGGTCTGCCAGAAGCCCAATTCATTGTTGATTTGTTTAATTTGCATGTGTATGGGTGTGAATGCAGGTGTGCGTGAGCCTCATACACGTGTGGAGCTGAGAAGTCCTCACCTCTGCCTTACTGTTTACCACTGAGCACACCTGGGTTAGTTGACTCTCACGTTTTGGGGAATTTTCTCATCTCTACATGTAGAGTAAGAAACAATGTGATACTACATGAGGTTTTTATGTGACTTTTGGGGTCCTGAACTTAGGTCTTCATTCTTGCATGGCAAGCACTTTACCCACCAAGCAATACTCCCAGTCTCCAAGTTCATTGTCAAAAAAGGAGTATTTGGGTCTGGAGAGATGATTTAACAAATAGTTTGCTGCACAACTTGATGACCTGAATTCAACCCGTAGAAACCACACAAAAGTGGAAGGAAAGGACCACCTCTGTAAACTGTCCTCTGATTCCACATCCCTGCATGGTATGTCCTCTCACACGTGACATACATAATAATAAGGAAAAACTTTGGGGTTTGGGTTTTGTGTGTGTGTATGTATGGGGGGAGGGGTTGTTTTGATGTTTTGTTTTGTTTTGTTTTTGAGGCAGGGTTTCTCTGTGTAGCCCTGGCTGTCCTGGAACATGGCCCTGGCTGTGTAGCCCAGACTGGCCTCAAACTGGATTTCAGTTTGTCTTTGCCTCTAGAGTGCTAAGATTCAAGGAGTGTACCACCCAGCTAATGATGTGCTGGAGATACTACCACCAGGGTTCCCTCCCACCCCAGTTAGATAGAAATCTGGAGACAGGGCAAGAGAGGGCTCAGCAGGCAAGAGAGGGCTCAGCAGGCAAGAGAGGGCTCAGCAGGTAAGAGCACTAGGCTGCTCTTGCAGGGGACTATAGTTCTTGTCCCCACACAGTACCCACACGTCAGCTCACAACTATATGTATGGCCGGGCATGGTGGCGCACACCTTTAATCCCAGGACTGGGGAGGCAGAGGCAGGCAGATTTCTGAGTCTGAGGCCAGCCTGTTCTACAGAGTGAGTTCCAGGACAGCCAGGGCTACACAGAGAAACCCTGTCTCGAAAAACCAAAAAAAATAAAATAAAATAAAATAAAATAGAAGGACTTAACTTGGTGGCTATTATTCTAAGTTCTTCAGTAATTTTTTTTAAAATGTACTTTTATTCTTTGAGAATTTTACATATTCATACAATGTATTTTTCCATATTTACCCCTAACTCTTCCCAGAGCCATCCTCCATCCCACTGCCTCCACCTTTTCCCCTCCCCCTTCAGTATATATAATCTACCCAGGCCAATTTGTGCTGTCCATATACTTGTTGCGGGGGGCCATCCCCCACAGCATGGTCTACCTACCCTTAGAGAATACTGATTCTCTCTCCCCTGCAGTCATCAACTGTTTACAGTGTCTCAGCTCAGGGTGGGCTCCTTGAGCCCCTCTCTGCTTCCTGCCTTGGGTAACTTTCATGTGAATCAGTTCAAAGTCTTTGACAACAGTGTATCCTGGGGAGGGGTGGTGGACAGCCTCTCCACATCCTTTTTTATGTCCTCAGGACTCCTGCTGTCTCTAACCTTGAGTTGGTGACCCTTGTGTCCACTGCTATCCCCAGAGGCTACTGTAAGCTCCAGGTGGATATGGAGCTGGTTCCTACGGGTTGATACCCTGTGCTCCCCACACTTCATGGGATGTTGTCTGGGAGGAATGCCCAGGCCTGTCCTCATCACATGTCTTCCGCAGTCATGCCCTCATGTCAGAGGGCTTGGCAGCTCATTTTCTTTCCTTCTCCATTGGAAAGTTGTACTGGGGAATTAAGAAGTTGGAGGTAGACAAGTCAGGAAAGGCAGACAGGAAGAAGAAATGCCCAGGCCCCATGGATTCTCTCAGGGATACAGCACTGGTGATCTCGCTCCCCCTTTCCAGATTTCTGTTCTTTCTACAACATCCTGAAAACCTGCCGGGGCCACACACTGGAGCGCTCTGTGTTCAGTGAGCGGACAGAGGAATCCTCAGCTGTGCAGTACTTCCAGGTGAGCTGGCACCTGCCCTGGGACAGACAAGCACCTGGTGTCTCCCTCCCCTCCCTTCCCACAGGAGGTCACGCAGCACAGGCTAGGCCCACATGGGTGCTCATCCTGGCTCTGTCCCTTACTAGCTACGTAGCCTCAGTTTCCTCATCTGTGAAGCCCAGGGCCTCAGGTGTTTAGAGTAATGACTGAACTGTAGCCATGTTTCCTAAACCCTTGGTGAGTGTAACGCTCTGTGTAAGCAATCTTACATGCTCAGAAGCACTTGGACTTTCCCAACAACTGTTATTGTCCCCATTTTACAGATGAGAAATCTGAGGCTCAGAGAGGTTAAGTGACTTTGCTCCAAGTCACACAGCTCTTATGCAACAGAGCCACGATGGGAAAGCCAGGTCTGCCTGATGCCCAAGCCTGTGGCCCTGCCAGGTGCCACGCTGCCTCCTGATCGCCTGTTGTCTTACAGAGAGACACCGCACATCACCTGCCTGGCGCTCTGAGCTCTAGGGTTTTGTTTCATCCATTCCTCTTCTTCTTTGGGGCCCTAAGATGAGACAATTGGCCCCCAGATGTTAGAATCCCACCCATGACAACGTTTGTGATCTCTTGGGTGGCCTCCAAGTTCAGGTGACATCTAGCTTTGTCCTTCAGCCCTGCTCACTTCTGGAGCAGCTGGTTCTTGTCAGTTGGGTACAGGCTGGCAGAGGGTGCATGACCTCCCAAGGGAGGTCTATACTGTCAGGCCCTCCCTCCATCTCAGGGCAGCCAGGGCTGTGGCAGTCCGTCATGCTGTGTGTCGTGTGCTATTGGTGCTCTCTGTTCCAGTTCTACGGCTACCTGTCCCAGCAGCAGAACATGATGCAGGACTATGTGCGAACAGGCACCTACCAGCGAGCAATCCTGCAGAACCACACGGACTTCAAGGACAAGGTGAGCCCTCAGAACAGGGAGCAGACTGAACAGTCTGCAGTGTGCCTGAGGGGTCAGGGCAGGGCTTTCTTCCTTCCACTTCTAGATATTTTCTTCATTTACATGCCAAATGCTATCCCCAAAGTCCCCTTTGCCCTGCTCCCCTACCCACTCACTCCCACTTCTTGGCCCTGGCCTTCCCCTGTGCTGGGTCATATAAAGTTTGTAAGACCAAGGGGCCTCTCTTCCCAATGATGGCCGACTAGGCCATCTTCTGCTACATATGCAGCTAGAGATCCCCCCACACACACACACTTCTGTTACCTCCTTTGTATTTGTTGTTCTCAGCCAGCCTCGACTTTCTTGGGGGGGAGGTCATGACAGGGTTTTTCTGTGTAGTTTGGCTACACAGAAAAACTGTAGTTCAGGCTAGCCTCAAACTCAGAGATCTGCCTGCCTCTGCCTCTGCCTCTGCCTCTGAGCCCTGAGCCCTTCCCCCGTTCCATTTTCTTTTAGTTACCATTATGTTGTTTCGTCCCCTTCTTACAGAGAATACTTTTGCTCCTTCTAACATGACTTTGGTCATACTGTTTTCTGCCTCAGGTATACTGCAGCATACTAGACAAATAATAGGTTTTACATGGAAGCTAACTCTAATCTCAGCACTCAGGAGTTGTTGCCAAGAAGGTCACCAATATAAATTGAGAGAGCTTACCTAGCATGATGAAGACTCTGGCTTCCATTGTAGCATTGCAGAAAAATAAGAGCTTTAGATAAGGAGGTTGATGCTCTAAAATTGGGTGCAACAGCATGCACCTTTGATTCAGGAAGAAGCAGGCATATCTCCAAATTGGAAGTCAGAGCTGCACAGTGAATCCCTTTCTCAAGAAAAGGGAGGGGGAAAAGCTGGAAATAATGAAGCCACACCCATCTCATAGTCACATGGCAGTTTTGAGGAGCAGTGAGTTCTTCGGGAGGAGTGGACCCAGCCTGCTCTCAATTATCTCAGTTCTCATTGCATCTACCTAGAGCAAGAGTGGAGAGCCCACGGGATGGGGTCTTCAACCCATAAAGCTACACCCTCAACTTTTAAGTGTCATGGGTCAGCCAGCCTCAGCTGTCTTTCCCAAGTCTTCTGACAGATGGCTGAGGTGGGGTGCCCCCAACAGCTATTTGCCCAAGCAGCTCACAGAGTTGAGGGAAGCATGTTTGCCAGCTGCTCACAGAAGATTTCAAAGATGGGAGGAAAACACTGGGAACAGTCCGAGGGGCGTGGTGGCCTCGCTGCTTCCTGAAGCTTATGACTTCCGCTCTGCCCATCTGAACTCATACCCCAGGTCTTTCCTGCCACCATTGCTATGGTGTGCTTAATTGGCTTGATGAGAAAACCCAGCAAGGCCTGTCCACATGTTCTTGACCTTTTTAGCACTCCTTTTACAAAAGCAAGGCAGGGTAGGACCCTTCTGAATGCCTTTTTTGTGTGTGTGAAGGGGGACAGGGGAGGAGGGTGATGTATGTGTGGGTGTTGTAATACAATACCCTATTGTCCAGCACATTTAAACTTAGTCCTCCTACCTTGGCCTCCTGTGACCTGTTGCACCTTACCCCCAATACTACCTACTCCCCATGCTTTACTGCCATCCAGCCCAGGCTGGTGGTGCTTACCTACAGTCCCAGCGCTTGAGGCTGAAGTAGGGGGAACTGAGGACATGGCCATCCTGGACTATATGAGACTCAGATAAAATGGGCTTTGGGAGCTGCTGCTGTTCCCAGGGAATGTGTAGTCTTTCTGGTCTTTATAAATTGTGTGATGATCCCATTGTAAATTAAGGGACATCTTTAGGGTCCTTTTTTTTCTTCTCTCTTTTTTATGGTGTAGAGGGTAAATTAAGACAGTGTTGTCTGAGTTAGCCCAGGCTTGCCTTGAACTCACTATTTCCACTTGCCAAGTGCTTGAATGACAGATAATCAGCACCATGTCCGATCGAGGGCCTCTGTGTTCCGCATAGCAAAGAGTTCCCTTCTCATTCTGGGGCTTTTTTACCCTTTTTCAGCAACTCGGAGCTTTTGGGTTTTATTTTTTTTTATTTTTGTTTGTTTTATTTAAGATTTATTTCTTTATTTTATGTATATGAGTACAGTGTAGCTATCTTTCGACACACCAGAAGAGGGCGTCAGATCCCATTACAGATAGCTGTGAGCTACCGTGTGGTTGCTAGGACTGGAACTGGGAATGGAACTCAGGACCTTTAGAATTTAGAAGAGCAATCAGTGCCCTCCTTAACTACTCCCCAGCCCCAGAGGAGCTTGTGTTTTTGTTCTGTTCCTTTTGAGACTATGTCCCTCTATTCCCTCAGGCTATCCTTTAGCTTACAGTCCTCAGCAATGAGAGCATGGATGTACACCTCTATACCTAGCTCTGATCAGTATTTGTGGGGGTAGTGGCAGCAGGAGGGAGGGCTTGGAGTGGGGGGTCCTCTCTGTGGATTTACCTCATCAAGGCTTTAGTTAGGTTTTACTCCAGGGTCTCTAGACCCTACAGGAGTTATCTCCATGGATAATTCGCACAGGCCTCCTAGCCAGATTAATTCTGCTGCTACTGGTTGTTAGTCTAAGCCCAAGCAGGGCTTGGGGCTTTTAAAGCATACACTCTTTTGGTGGTATTTTAGCTCTCCCAGGGATGGGGCCTGTTTCCACTTTTTGTTGTTGTTGTTTTTTTTGTTTTTGTTTTTGTTTTTTTCGAGACAGGGTTTCTCTGTGTAGCCCTGGCTGTCCTGGAACTCACTCTGTAGACCAGGCTGGCCTCGAACTCAAGAGATCCGCCTGCCTCTGCCTCCCGAGTGCTGGGATTAAAGGCGTGCGCCACCACACCCGGCACCTGTTTCCACTTTTAAGGTTTCCAGAAGACCTAAAGTCCTAGCAGCAGTGCTACCTCAACAGCTGCTTGCTGGCCACTACACTCACACCCAGAGACATCTATCTTTGTTCTGCTCTGGTGGAAGCAACTGCACACAGGAAGCATTCTGCCATACTCCTGCCCCATCTCAGTAGGCCCTCAGATCTGGGCCATTTACCTGCCCCAGCCAAGGCTGCGTCTGGGGGATGGAGTTAGCATCAGCACAGGACACAGTGCCTGCAGAAGCCTCTTCCTCACATTCTCTGAAAGCTTGTGCCCCAAGTGCTCCACCCACCTTCAGGCTGTGGGACTGGGACTGAACAGAAAACCCAGGCTCTTCTTCCTAGAAGCCTGGCCCATTGCTTTATCTCCATGTTGATCCCAAGCCTGTAAGGGGCAGCTCCTGAAAATGAGTATCTACTTGGCTGTCATGCCTTAATGCCAGCTTTGTGTCTCAGCTTCTCAGCAGGTGGATGGGCAAGGACAGTGGGTTTCTGGTACCATAGACATCTCTGCCAGTACCTCCCAGGCTTTCACTTCTCTCTGCTTCCCACATCAGCCATGTTTTAACCTTCAGACAGAGTCTCACTGTGTTAACCCAAGCTGGTATTGAATTCATGGTCCTCCTGCCCCAGCCTTCTCAGTGCTGGTGTTATAAGCAATTCCCACTGTATAGGAAAGCTTTTTGTTTTGTTTTGTTTTGTTAGTAATAATTAAAGCTTTAAAAATTTTTTTTAAAGTTTATTTATTTATTTATGTTTGGTTTTTCGAGACAGGGTTTCTCTGTATAGCCCTGGCTGTCCTGGAACTCACT
>NC_034599.1:16925739-16951539 GCF_900095145.1 Mus pahari
TGTAGACCAGGCTGGCCTCAAACTCAGAAATCCACCTGCCTCTGCCTCCCAAGTGCTGGGATTAAAGGCGTGCGCCACCACACCCGGCTCATTTATTTATTTTGAGGATGTGTGTGTAGAGATGAAAAGACAGCTGAGAACTGGCTCTCTCCTCCTACCATGTGGGTCCCAGAGTTTGGAGCCCAAGTTATTGGCAACAAGTGCACTTACCCATTTAAGATTTATTTTTATTGTACTTATTTTATTATGTGCATGAGTGCTTGTGTGTATGTGTACCATGTGCATTCAGTGCCTGTGGAAGACAGAAATGGGCATCAGATCTCCTGGAACTGCAGTTACAGTTGCTCGTAAGCTGTGAGTGCCAGCAATTGAACCTGAGTCCTCTGCAAGAGTAATCATCTCTCCACCCCCCTGAAAATACTATCTTGTTCATACATAGTAGTTGTGTTGTTACTTATTGTCTGTGACAACAGTGTGGTGGTTGGCTTATTTGTAGCCTGTATACCATTTCTTCAGATCGTTCTAGATGTGGGCTGTGGCTCTGGGATCCTGTCATTTTTTGCTGCTCAAGCAGGAGCCAGGAAAATTTATGCAGTGGAAGCCAGCACCATGGCTCAGCATGCAGAGGTCAGTGTTCTGTTGTGGTCTAAGCCCTTGCTTCTCATTTGTACCTGGGGACATCACTGCTGTTCTTTATCTCTAGAGAGGTCACTGGTGGGATGGGGCTGGGGGTGGACACTAAGGCTGTGGTAGCAAATCAACAGTGACTAGCCAGGCATCCACAGGGGTACACTTTTGTTGCCGTCCCTGGTGGGAATTCTGGGTCCTGAGAAGTAGCCTGCCTGAGCACCCTAATATCCTGTGTAGGTGACAACAGGATTTTTGTCATCTTGCCACCCCCTCCCTTTTTTTTACCCCCATGGAAAACTTCATTTTCAAGTTCAGAATTGAAAAGCTGCTGAGGAATGGGCACTGTGCTTTCTTACCCCTCGCTCTCTACTACTCAGGTTCTTTACCAGACACAGAGTCCCCTAGGTCCTTTCCACTGTGCTAGGGATACATGCATAAGCTTGGCTCCCCTCCCACAGCCTACATCTCAGAAAGACAAGGGCATCATTACCAGCTTGCTCTTGTGTGTTTCCTGGAGCTATGTACCTTATTGCAGCTCCTTCACAGAGCTTCGGTACTAGTCCAGTCTCTTCTGAGACTGCCTCTTCTTTCTTGTAACATGTCAGCCTCTTGGACACATGTCACTTCTACTAGGCCCATTATGTGTGAAAGACAAGTTGCCAGAACTAGACTCCAGCCCATCAGGAGGGACACTGGTACCAGAGAAGGGAGCTGAAGGGTTGTGGAGGGCCTATGCCAGGCAAGCACAGGGAGCCTTCTCTCGCCTCCTACAGGTCCTAGTGAAGAGTAACAATCTGACAGACCGCATCGTGGTCATCCCCGGCAAAGTAGAGGAGGTCTCATTGCCTGAGCAAGTGGACATTATCATCTCAGAGCCCATGGGCTACATGCTCTTCAACGAACGTATGCTCGAGAGCTACCTCCATGCCAAAAAGTACCTGAAGCCTAGTGGTGAGTGTCCCATGCTCAGGAACATCGAACAGTGGAACTAAGACTTTCAACCAGTCATTGCCCCACCCCCCACCCCCCGGACAAGACCCCACTGCTACCAGCAGCCTGTAGGTGGCTTTGTGTCTGTCGGTGATCTCTCTACAGAAAGTTAGGGGTTCTCCCTGCTTCCTACCCCAACCCTGCCTGTCGGCTATGGCTTCTAGAGCCCCAGACACCACGCAGCCCACTCACCCCACCAGGCATTGACAAGCCCGCTGCAGACACCCAGAAAGCATTGGCACCTCTAGTTTATGCTTGCTGTAGAGCTACTAATAGTAGGATAGAAATGGGAGTCCAGGGATGGGTTGGAACTCAGATTCCCAAACTGGAGACCTTGTCCATGGCAGTGTGGCAAGCCTGCTTCCCTAACAGCTTGGAAGTGGGCAGGTGGATGTGTGCAAGCCTAAGGGTGCAGCTGTATGTATGCATGTATGTATATGTGTGTGTGTGTGTATATGTATATATGTATGCTTAATGATGTATGTACATCTGTGTGTGGTATATGGAGGTGTGTGCTTATGGGTGTGTGTTCTTATTTGAAGGCATTTTGTGTGAGGGTTTGTGGATGGTGAAGGTCTATGGGTAGTATAGGTATGTTTCTACATATTTATGGTGTGGGATTTGTGATGGTGAACTTAAGGGTGTGTGTGTTTACATGTTAACAGTTTGGGTGTTGTGTGTGTGTGTGTGTGTGTGTGTGTGTGTGTATGTGTGTGAAGGTATGTTGATCTCAGGGTGAATGGGCAGGTAGGAATGCACTGAAGGTGTGGTATGTGTATGTATGTATAGTATACACCTGTGTATAGGTGTATGTACATGTATCAAGGCATGTGTGGATACGTGTCTGTCATTTCCCTGTCCATGTTTCTGGCTAACCTGTCCATACCTCTGGTTGTGTGCCTGCACAAGTGGCATGTTTGCACCTACCAGTCCATACTGGGATCTGTACTCTGCTCTAAGCATTGTACTACACCTTTTTTTCTGATGAGATCTGGAATGTGTCTGCCATTCTTAAATATTTATTTGTTTGTTTGTTTATTTATTTATTTATTTAATGTATGTGAGTGCATGGTCAGTGTCTTCAGATGCACCAGAAGAGGGCATTGGATCCCATTACAGATGGTTGTGAGCCACTTTGTGGTTGCTGGGAATTGAACTCAGGACCTCTAGAAGAGCAGTCAGTGCTCTTAACCACTGAGCCATCTCTCCAGCCCCAGTCTGCCATTCTTTTCAGGTACGGATGTGTATGTGTATGTGTATGTGTATGTGTATGTGTATGTGTATGTGTATGTGTATGTGGGAGCTCATGTAGAGCAGTGGTACTGGCAGTCTTAGTGAATGCATGGCTCCCATGACTTCTCTACCTTGGAGCCAACATTGGCTCAGTTTCTGTAGCTAGGAGGTGGCCACAATTCTCTATTTGTGTAAGTGTGCAACTCCAGGCTGCCAGCAACTATCTTGGGTCTTCTTTGTCTCTCCTCTGGCCCTATGGTAGCAAAGCCTTGAGGTGGCTTTCAAGCCCTCAGAAGCCCCTATGAGGATTAAAGGTAGCATTCTGTCACACCTGTTCAGAATACATGCTGTCCCATCTACCTTTCACATCCCATTGGCCAAATTTGAGCATTCTAATCTAATGTGAATTATGAGGACCTCAGGACCATCCCAACTCCCTGAAGAGCTGAGGACGGAGGCCCATCTGTAGGCCATGTTTTCATCCTTTGAAGTCTCAGCCTCCTCATATCTGCTTCTTGTTGCTGCCAACTTAGTCCCATTTGCTTGCTCATGAATCTCAGAGGAGGACCCCCTATTTATATTTCAGACACTTACTAAATTTGGTATTTGATCCAGAACCTGGATAGCCCTGGCTGAGGTGATGCAGCTAAACTCCAAACAGCTAGGGTTTCCTGTCACTCTGTTTGGAGCAGACCAGGCATGCTGGACACCAAGAGGCTCTAGTAGGCTCCTTATTGCTTCTGAGTGTTAGTACTGGAACATAGGATTAGGCCTCTCGCCTCTTGGAATGGATGATGGCCAGTGTGATGCAAACAGATATAATGACCATACGAACTGGCAGTAGATGAAGGAGCCCTGGTAAACTGAGCCAGGTACCTTGGCTCTAAATTGGGAATTTTGAACTGATATGTGAGTCATGGATGAAAATCAAAAGCACTAAAGAAAAAAAGCCCCTGACCTATCAGAATTAGGTTGGATATGGTGGCACAGACTGACGATCTCAGTATCTAGGAACCTGAGGCAGCAAGACCCCATCTCAAAAAGACAAGCAAGCTAGTGCACAAATGTACACCAGTAATTCCAACACTTGGGTGGAAGCTGGCTAAGTCGGGAGTTGAAGGACTACCTGATTTACATGAGACCTTATCCTCCCTTCTTTCACCACCTTCCCCAAAAGCCACTGTAGAAAGAAAAAAAAGCATTATATCTGAAAGTTAATTTCAGAGTCACCAAGTTTCAGCTCCAGAGCCACAAAACAAAGCAGTAAGCCATCTTGTGTTGGATTCTGGCTCTGCTACACTTCATGTACATTAAGAGGCCATGGACAAACTACTGCACACTGTAGCATGGATGGATGTGTGCATAGATGGATGGGTGCATGGCTGGATGGGTACATGGATAGATGGGTGGATGGATGGATGGATGGATGTGTCCATGGAGGGATGTGTGTATGTATGGGTGGGTGGGTGTGTGGTTGAGGTCTCAAGGTCCTCTAAAAGCTCCACACAGCCTTATAGTATGTACTCTCCTGACAACAGCACTCTTCTCTGCCTCCAATCCCAGGAAACATGTTCCCCACCATTGGTGACGTCCACCTCGCACCCTTCACCGATGAACAGCTCTACATGGAGCAGTTCACCAAAGCCAACTTCTGGTGAGTGTGCCCAAGGTGTCCTGGCCAGACCATAGAGCCTGCCTGCTTGGGGATGGACTCAATCCTCTGGTGAGCCCTGTCTCTCCTCTTTTTCTTCTCCTCGGCCACAGTAGGATCTAAAGGACATGGGCTAGACAAGGGCCAGCTAATAAAGAAAGCAAGTGCTCTGCCTGTCTTTCTTAATACTGCTGACCTTGTGGGTGTGGTTGGGGATTTCCACAGGTACCAGCCATCCTTCCATGGAGTGGACCTGTCGGCCCTCCGAGGCGCCGCTGTGGATGAGTACTTTCGGCAACCTGTGGTGGTGAGTAGTGTGTACATGGCACTGCTGAACTGAAGAGGCTCAGGCTTCACCATGGTTTCATGCAAGCTCTGGAATCTAGAAACCCCTGCTTCTCTCAACCCTCACTCGCTCTGCAAAGCACATGCAACAGCATGCTGGCTTTGTAGCAAATAGGTTTGATTGAATGATACATAGATCCATGGTTCAGTATCAGGAATAATAAAGCCTTGTGGCCCATACTAATAACCCATGCATGCAGATAGAGGCATGGGATCAGGAGATCCAAGCTGGATGAGGAATGGAGAAATGGCTCAGCAATTATAATCACCTACTGCTCTTGCAGAGAACCTAATATTGGATCAGCACCCACATCAGATTACTCACAGTGGCCTGTAACGCCAGCTCCAAGAGCCTCTGAGTGCACCTGACTCAAGTGAATACACGCACACATATGCAGAAATGAAATTAAGGGGAAAAAAGTTGGACTTTAGAGCAATGTCTCTGGTTAAAGGCACTGGCTAGTCTTCCAGAAGACACCAACAGATCTCAGTTCAATTCCTAGCACCCAAGGTAGCTCAGTCATTTGTAATGGGGATCCATAATATGTGATGTACAGACATCGTCCAGATAAGATACCCACAAATACAAGAGTATGTTTTGCCTACATTTATGTCTTTATGCTAGATATGTGCAGTACTTACGGAGGCCAGGAGACAGCGTTGGATCCCTGGGACTGGAAGTCTAGGGGTTGAGTCACCATGTGAGTGCTGAGAAATGAACCTAAGTCCTCTGAGGACAGCCAGTGCTCCTAACCACTGAGATACCTCTCCAGTCCCATATAATAGTTTTGATATTGATTGATTGATTGATTGATTGATTGAATTTAAAGAATAAAAGTAAAGAGCACTAGAAGTAGAGAACGGGTTTCATTCCCAGCACCCATATGGTGGTTCTAGTTCCAGGGGATCAGATGCTCCCTTCTGCGATCCCCAGGCATCGATTGCGCATCGTGTACTTAGATGCAGAGAAAACACACAGAAAATTTTTAAAAAGTGAATTGGAGGCTGGAGAGATAAGTTAGCAGTTAGGAGCACTTTCTGCTCTTGCAGAGGATCCAGGTTCAGTTCCTAGCACCCCCATGGTAGCTCACAGCCATCTGAAACTCCAGTTCTAGGGGTTTGAATTACATACTCATATATAAATGTACCTAAAAAAAAAAGTTCTAAATTTAAATGACATTAAATGAATAAATTATTTAAAAAGATTTAAAGATTTAAAATTGTATTTATTTGAGACAGGCTCTTAGTATGTGCCCTAGCTGGTCTGAAACTTAGAGATTTACCTGCACCAAGAAAACCAAATGTTTGTTTTATTGTTTGGGTTTTTTTGTTTTGTTTTTGTTTTTGTTCTTTGACACAGAGTTTCTCTGTGTAGTCCTGGCTGTCCTGGAACTCCTCTGTAGACCAGGCTGGCCTTGAACTCAGATCTGCCTGCTTCTGCCTCCCAAGTGCTGGGATTAAAGGCATGCGCCACCACTGCCCAGCAAGAAGACCAAATTTTAACCAGAAAAAGCTACTGGCGGCACAGCATCCTTCCTGTAGAAGCATGGATTGTTTTTCAAAAAGCTAAACTTTACCTCAGTATAGCATAATTGGTATACAATTGTGCCTTCATTTGTCATCAAAGAACATGCACTAATCCTTCAGACCTTGGATAATTGAGACTGTGTAGTCTTAAAATGGATTTCAGCTGGGTGTGGTGGAATACACCTTTAATCCTAGTACTTGGGAAGGCAGAGGCAGGAAGATCTCCAAGTTCAAAGTCAGCCTGGTATACACAATCAGTTGCAGGGCAGCCAGACTACATAGTGAAATCCTGTCATACACACACACACACACACACACATACACGAAAAAGAATTCAGTCATACTTAGTACAGCCATATATCCATGTCAATTAGGTTATATTTGTTAATCATCTTGATCAGGATTCATCATTTTCCTTAAGGCTGAGTCTCACTATGAAGACCTCAGTTGTCCTTGAAATCATAAAGATCCTTCCACGTGCCTGAACTCACTACTGATTCTTTTTTTCCTGATGTGTAACTGATTGTGTTTTTTGGTGTTTTTTTTTTTTTGGCATTATTTTGATGGGGATAATTTTTTCCATTTCAGCCTGATTGTTTCATATGTTTTAAAATTGTTGTATTAAGTGCACACAGGTCTAGAATAAGAGCACCCTGTTGGGTTACTCTTTTTGTCACTATGGAACCTTTACATTATCGTTTGCCTTAAAGTCTGCTTTTTCTCGGTAGTAGCGCAAGGATACTTTCTTCTAGTTGTCTCTTTCTATTGTAAACCTGTTGTGGCTTTACTACTTAAGGAAACAACATACAAGTTTCTTTGGTTAGTTTTCGTACTTTTTGTTTTTTTGTTGTTTTTTTTTTTTTTTTTTTTTTTTTNAAAGCAGGGTTTTTCTATGCAGCCCTGGCTGTCCTAGAACTCATTCTGTAGACCAGGCTGGCCTCGAACTCAAGAGATCCACCTGCCTCTGCCTCCTGAGTGCATGAAAGTCTTAGTTCACTTGAAGATCATGCACCTGACCCATTAATGTCTTCCCTTCTGTTTCACTAGTCTGAGAAACACTCTAGTTGTAGTGAAACCTCTGTCTCATTCTCTTCTAGGATCTAGTTGTATGTACAGTAGTCAGTCACTTCAGAAAAATGATTCTCTTTTGTCCTTTGGAGACCATCACTTCCCACTGTACACTGCCCTCCAGTTCCCGTCACAGGTGTGTGTCACCACATCTGGGAGATGAATCTCAAACTCTATCTTCCAGTTGTTCCCCATTTTACTCTTCCCAAGTACTCAGTCTTCCGGTTCCCTTTCGCCACTGTTTTGTTCTTTAGCTTTCTCTTCTAAAGATTTATTTAATGTATATGAGCATACTGTCACTGACATATCACAAGAGGGCATCTGATCCCATTACAGATGGTTGTGAGCCACTGTGTGGTTGCTGGGAATGGAACTCATGACCTCTGGAAGAGCAGACAGTGCTCTTAACCACTGAGCCATCTCTCCAGTCACTCTCTTCTATTTCTTTAAATGGGAGTCTCACTAACTTTGACCTGGAACTCACTGTGTAGCCCAGGTTGGCCTTAGACTTCCAATTTGTTCACCTCGGCCTCCCAAGTACTGAGTACAGGCATGTGTCACTGATGCTGCATTCATCTTTTACTATTGCTTTTAAATTTTTTGTGTGTTGCTTGGCAACATGTATGTCAGTTCCAGGGATTGGACTTAGGTAACAGGCCTGTATATGCAACAGGTGCCTTTACCTGCTGCACCAGTGAGTGGAGTGGCCCTTTGGTTTTGTTTTGTTTTGTTTTTAAAGATTTATTTATTATATGTAAGTACACTGTAGCTGTCTTCAGACACTCCAGAAGAGGGCATCATATCTTGTTACGGATGGTTATGAGCCACCACGTGGTTGCTGGGATTTGAACTCTGGACCTTCGGAAGAGCAGTCGGGAGCTCTTACCCACTGAGCCATCTCACCAGCCCCTGGTTTTTGAAACAGGGTCTGTGTGGCCCTGTCTATCTTGGAACTCACTCTAAAGTCAAGGCTAGCTTCAACTCAGAAACTGACATGGCTCTGCTTCCAGAGTGCTGGGATTAAAGGCACTGAGACATTAGGCTAGGTTTCTGGTTTTCTCCAAATGAGATTTTCACATATTGCTTAACATAGGCACAAATGAGTAGGTGCCACCACTTGCTGACTAGGTAGGAGTTTGGGTGTTGCCATTGTGGTTTTGTTACCAGCCTAAGGTTGGTAAGGCTCAGTGCAGATTGCATATCTCACATGTATGAGGCCCAGGGTTCAATCTCTAACAGTAAAAAAGGACTGCCCTGTCTTGCTGCACACACCTGGAATCCCAGGACTCAGGACATTGTGGCAAGATGACCAAGAGCATGAGGCCTGAGTGGGAAGATGGCTCAGTTGCTAAAGTGCTTACTGCTATGCAAGCTTGAGGACCTTAACTCGGCTCCCAGAACCTTTTTATATGTATGGGTGTTTTGCCTCTACCACTGTTATGCCTAGAGTCCAAGAAGGTCATAAGAAGCCATCTGTTCCCTTGGAACTGAAGTTACAGAGGTTGTGAGCTGTGGGTGCTGAGAATTGAACCTGGGTCCTCTGGAAGAGAGTAGCTAGTGCTTTTAACTACTGAGCCATCTATCCAGCACTGCCAAACAGCCTCTTGTTTTTCTCTGTAACCCTGTCTGGCCTGAAACTCACTATATAGACCAGGCTGGCTTCAAACGTGAAGAGATCCACCTGCCTGTTAGTATGACATTTTGAGGAGTATGGTCTGATTGCTACCCCTGGTGTTGTGCCTAGCATGTCTGAGAATGGCAAGCTGGTTTTAGCAAAAAGCAGAAGTTAGTGCCATTGCCAGGGATGGGGGAAGGGCATTGAGGCGCTCCCCTTCTTCTATGGTATTTGCAGCACAAGCTGGGTCATATCTGTCATCTTACAGGACACATTTGACATCCGGATCCTGATGGCCAAATCTGTCAAGTACACAGTGAACTTCTTAGAAGCCAAAGAAGGCGATCTGCACAGGTAGCCTTCATCCCCTCAGCGCTCATGGCCTAAGCTACCAGCCCCGCTCTCCTCACAGTCGTGTACTGTCAACTCCCTGGTCACTTGTGGCCAGCTGCTGTCCCCCCAGCTACCCCTCCCACTCTCCTTACTGTCGGGTGTGGCTTCTAGAGCAACCTCATATGCCCTTTGCCTTGCAGGATAGAAATCCCATTCAAATTCCACATGCTGCATTCAGGCCTGGTCCATGGCTTGGCCTTCTGGTTCGATGTTGCTTTCATTGGCTCCATGTAAGTATGGCACTGCTGGGACTCCTTGCACCTATGGCCTCTAGGCTTGGCTATTGTCGTAATTCCTTAGGTTCTTCTCATCTAAACCCCAGGAAGAACTGTGAGGGAGGGGTGTGGTTGTCATTTCCCCACCAGCTACCCTGAATACCTGTCCCTTAAATGCATGGGTGTCAGGGTGAGTAGGGACCAGTGGCCATGGGCTGACTGTGCTTTTAGAGTCAGCCAGTCTGAGCCTGGAGACCCCAAAGGACCATTCAGGGAAGGCCCATGGGAATGATGTCAAGGTATGTGGGGTAGTGACACAAGTGGTGGTGCCAACCCAGTGAAGTGCATCCATCTCTTCTTGACAGAATGACCGTGTGGCTATCCACAGCCCCAACAGAGCCCCTGACCCACTGGTACCAGGTCCGGTGCCTCTTCCAGTCACCGTTGTTTGCCAAGGCCGGGGACACGCTCTCAGGGACATGTCTGCTTATTGCCAACAAAAGGTGCACCCTGCCACCCATCTAGGGCTGGATAGGCACAGGGATCTACCACCCCAGCTGCCTCACAGCCACCCTTTCTATTCTCCCAGACAGAGCTATGACATCAGTATTGTGGCACAGGTGGACCAGACAGGCTCCAAATCCAGTAACCTGCTGGATCTAAAGAACCCCTTCTTCAGGTAGTGAAGGGTTTTAGCGGGGAGAGGGCACCTGGAGTCCCACAGACCTGCCCACAGTTAATCTCTGCCATAGGTACACAGGTACAACCCCATCACCCCCACCTGGCTCACACTACACATCTCCCTCGGAGAACATGTGGAACACGGGAAGCACCTATAATCTCAGCAGCGGGGTGGCTGTGGCTGGTGAGTCTGAATGTTATTTCCAGACATGGCTGGAGGCCCTTGGTGGCAGCCTGGACCCCAATTCCCCAGAGCCTGCCCCACCCTTGACACCTACTTTCTGGTTAGGAATGCCTACTGCCTATGACCTGAGCAGTGTTATTGCCGGCGGCTCCAGTGTGGGTCACAACAACCTGATTCCCTTAGGTGAGTGTCCCCTGGGGTTCTATGGCATGGCAGGGGAGGACTGGGATGTACCAGTGGCCAGTTAAACCAGTGCTTGGTTCTCTGCCACCACTGTCGCTGTCATGGTCACTTCTTCTTCCTGGGGACTCTAGCCCTGTGTGCCTCTCTGCCTTCATCTATCACCACTCCACCTGCCCTTCCCAAAACCATCCATGAGAGTGGAGTGGGCAGGGCAGGCTGGGGGCGGTGACATCTGCCTCCCTCCCTCTTTCCTCCCTGTCGCTGCGCAGCTAACACAGGGATTGTCAATCACACCCACTCCCGGATGGGCTCCATAATGAGCACGGGCATTGTCCAAGGTAACAGGGTAGTGGGGCCGTGGGCGGGGGACTTCCCGCCTGGCCTGCGCACACGTTCAAGCTACCAGTGGGGGCCAGGCAGGCTCAGGGGTCATGCTGGCTCCTCAGTGCCCATGACCTGCCCCACAGGCTCCTCAGGTGCCCAGGGAGGCGGCGGTAGCTCCAGTGCCCACTATGCAGTCAACAACCAGTTCACCATGGGTGGCCCTGCCATCTCTATGGCCTCGCCCATGTCCATCCCGACCAACACCATGCACTATGGGAGTTAGGTGCCTCCAGCCGCGACAGCACTGCGCACTGACAGCACCAGGAAACCAAATGAAGTCCAGGCCCGGCACAGCCAGTGGCTGTCCCCCTTGTTCTGGAGAAGTGTGAACACCCGGTCACAGCCCTCTTTGCTATGGGAACTTGGACAATTTTGTACAAGATGTCACCGCTGCCCTCAAGTACCCCCAGCCCAACCTTTGGTCCTGAGCGCGTGTTGCTGCCATACTTTACATGAGATCCTGTTGGGGCAGCCCTCATCCTGTTCTGTACTGTCCACTCTGATCTGGCTTTGACATCTGCTGGAAGAGGCAAGTCCTCCCCCCACCCCCACAGCTGCACCTGACCAGGCAGGAGGAGGCCAGCAGCTGCCACCACAGACCTGGCAGTACCCACCCCACAACCCGTCCTTGCACCTCCCCTCACCTGGGGTGGCAGCACAGCCAGCTGGACCTCTCCTTCAACTACCAGGCCACATGGTCACCATGGGCGTGACATGCTGCTTTTTTTAATTTTATTTTTTTACGAAAAGAACCAGTGTCAACCCACAGACCCTCTGAGAAACCCGGCTGGCCGGGCCAAGCCAGCAGCCCCTGTCCCTAGGCCCAGAGGTTCTAGGTGAGGGGTGGCCCTGTCAAGCCTTCAGGGCGGGCATAGCCCCCTCCCACCAAAGGGTTCACCTCAAACTTGAATGTACAAACCACCCAGCTGTCCAAAGGCCTAGCCCCTGCTTTCTGCTACTGTCCTGTCCTGAGCCCTGAAGGCCCCCCCTCCATCAAAGCTGGAACAGGCAGCCCTGAGTGACTCACCCTGGGCTACTGGGGCAGACAAGAAACCTCAAAGATCTGTCTCACAAGGAAGGCGTCCTCTCCTGATAGTTAGCATAGGCCTGTGTGCTGCACTCACATTCATGTCCCACTCACTCCTCTCAAGACAGCGTCCCTGGCAAGGGGCCGCAGGGGCTGGAGGGACCTCCCCAGACAAAAAGAAAAGCAAAGAAGGAAGGGTGATTTATAAGCACAGGCAGTTTCCCCTGTTCCCTTACCCGAGAGTCCCCACCTCAATGGCCACAGCTCAGGCTGGGCTTTTGCCTGCCACAGGAACCCCTTGGCAAACGCTGGAGCTGCTCTGTGCCACCCTCCTGACCTGTCAGGGAATCAGAGGGCCCTCAGGCAGCTGGGAACCGGGCTCTCTCCTGTCCATCAGTAATACTCCCTGCTCGGCTGCCCCCCCCCTTTATATAAATTCTCTGGATCACCTTTGCATAGAAAATAAAAAAGTGTTTGCTTTGTAAGAAAAGCCTGCAAAACAGCAGGGTAGTCTCCAGGGGCCAAGGATCCTCCAATCTTCATACGGAGGCAGGACAAGTAGTATCCCCCTGGAGTTTGGCCTGAAAAAGAAAGACTCCTAGGAACGGTCCCAGGAGGCGGGTATATCCTCAACCAAAACAGAAACTGGCCCCTCACCTGTGGGCCTTCCTAGAAGGTCGTCATGGGCTGGATTGAACTGGGCAGCAGGACGTTGGGAGATGGAGGTGTGGCTTGGGGTGCTGGTACCACATGGTCCAGAGGCAGTGGCTGGAAGAAGTACAGCTGCAGAGAGACCTCAGAATGAATGTACAGTTGGGTGGCAGCAAACCCCACTCCACAACCCTGGTGAGAACCGCCTGGAACCTACCTTACAGCCTAGCGCCAAGAGGGCGTGAAGCAGCACCACAATAGACAATAGTGCCGCAGCCACCAGCCGTGTATCCTCTCGGACAACAGGCCACAGTGTGAATACCAGCCCAGCAGCTGACAAGGCCAGGGCCAGGGCTCCAAAGAGCCACTGTAGCCACTGCACTGGGATAAGCCACAGGACCTAATGTAACAAGTATATATCTGGTGACCATACTGGTGGGCCATGTAGCTCCCAGCAGGCCCCAGGGCCAAGCCAGACTCACCACAGTAGGAATGAAGACAAAGAGTGAGTAGCCGTAGACACAGACTGTCTCCAGGAAGGTGTACAGCCCCATGCGCTCCCTCGTGCCCTGGCGCCACCGCAGGAAGCCCCACAGCGCCAGCGGCACTAGCCACGCATAACAGTAGATGGTGATGCCTGCTATAGTCACTAGGGATGCAATGTGGACAGTCACTACATGCTTTTGAACCCTGGCATCCAGGAGCTGAGGCCACCCACCCTGCTTACCCTTGTGGAACTGGGGGCTGTAGTGAATGGAGGGGTCCCGTCTCTGTGCAAGCACCAAAGTGAGATTGCCAGTAACCACCAGGACAAAGGCCAGGGTGGCACAGATCCAGAAGGGGCCTGCAAAGGGGGACATGGAGTCCCAGGTACCTTTCCTCCTGGGAAAGGTGCCTGTCCAAAATCAAGTATGCTAAGACCCCTAGACTCCATTTGACTCTCCGGGTCACTGCTGACAAGTGTTGCATCTGGGCTCATCCTGTTTTTCTGGAAATACCTTCTGAAATGTCTCAAGCACTTAGCTCTTTCTCTGACAAAACTGTCTATAGGTAGGACAGGCCTGGAGGTTCTCTACGCAGACAGACTCTTGTCCAGAGGCCTCCTGCATCCCACCTTTATGTGTCCACTCCCAAGTTGCCCCAGGGCCCTGGATTCACATGCTCGCTTTTTTAACTTCACGTGTATGATCTGAGCCTCTAGAGACACTTGATCTGCTCCTGATAACCGTCCAGCATTTCCTGTCCACCCATGGCAAGTCTATTGGTGGACTGGGGAGGAAGCCACCCTGGCCTTTCTTCACTCCTCGGTTGTGGGGCATCCTCTAGAACCAAGCGTTCTTCCTCATAGCTTCCAATGTCACGTCTGTGCCTGCCTGCTCTTCTTGGCTTCTACCCTCACTTTCCAGTGCCAGAGGAGATCTTGAAAAGATCTCAGTAAGATCCCTTCTCACCATTCTGTGGGACCTGTATACTCACCCCTGCTAGTGGCGTCCCCACTCCTTCGTCCACTGCAATGACCTATGCTGCCATGCAGTTCAATTATTTCCACCATGGGACCTAGGGGCTTTCTGGGTCCTCTTCTAAGCCTCTTACCACCAATGTCAGCATAACTCATTTGCCTACCCTAGTCAGGGACCTTCCTGACTTCCCTAACCAGACAGCCGCTCATCCTCTGAGCTAGCCAGACCTACCACCTTCTGCTTCCCATCTTGGTGCCTCCCTCAACTAAACACAAGTTTTGCTCTTCATGCGTGCCTGCCCATTTCAGGGCCTGGTACAGCCCCATGTACACCCCCATTTACCATATAGGTCGGGACGGTTTCTAAGATGGTGCCGCACAAAGTTGTGGCCAGGATGGGGTAGCAGGGAGCCTTTGATCCTGTCCAAGACCTGGAGAGCAAAGCCCAGAGTCTAGAATAAGAATCCTGATGTTCTGAAAGGTGTCAGCACATCCTACCTGAACAAGCTTGAATGTGTCACCACTGTGAAGGTGGATTTCAGGCCCACCACCTTGCTCTCGGCTTCTTGCAGCCTCTCCTCCCAGTCAAAGTAAGGACAGTTCCTAAGTTCCTGATGGTCTCCCTCCTACATCTCCAGGATGTACCCTCTCACTGGACCTGGCTTATTATTAGAGGCTGGCCTGACTGGGAAACACCCATCCGCACCTACCTTGTAACCTAGCTTTTGCCTTCCAGCCCCATCATAGCTATTCAGTCCCCAAGTATAGTGGCTGGACTCCAAGCAACTCCAAGTGCCTTACCTGGGAGGTGTCCACATCAAAAAAGCTCTGATAGTAGTCAAATGTCCAGAATCTGGGCTGTGGCTTTTCTTCCTGTAGAAGCTATAAGACAAAAGACTTTCAGAACCTGCCTGCTCAGCCAGGGTAAGGCCAGAGGCAGAGCATGGGGCCTGGGAGACTCACTGATGTCTTGTCATCCTCTTCCTCTACTTCAGCTCCATAGCCAATGCCTGAACCCACAGCCACAGCCACGTGCTCTCGGGAGGTCAGCTCATCACTTTGTTTAGTAGCTGCATCTGGGGTCTCTGCCAGAAGATTTGTGGCTTCCTCGAACTCTACGGAGAGGAAATATGGGCATAGGTGTTTTGAGTCTGAAAATGCCTTTGGCCCGGTGTCCATTCATCACCTGGGGCTATGGCTGCCTCACCGCCGCCCCCTAAGGGCTGAGTTTCTTCAGTTTTGATGCATGGGTAGGTCTGTCTACTAAGATGGGATTCAGTTTAGGTCCTGGGCAGGACTGGACGCTGTGATGTGCCTTTTGAGTTCATAGAAGAAGCAGGAATTGAGGGCAAGATGAACCTGGGGTCTGGGACCCAGCTGCCTGGGGGTCTAGCCTAGGACAGAGGAGCTCTGACCACTTCCGGGCTCCACTCACCGTGGAAGGCCAGTTCGTCAGCCGCTGCCATGATTCTTTGGAGGTGTCACCGCATCGCACTCTGTGAACAGGACCGCATCAGTCCCACAGCCCTACCCGGGACTGATGCTTCCGTCTGGGCTCCTGCGTGGAGCCTAACACACGGAGTGGAGTCTCGGGTCTAAGCGGGGTCTCTGCAGATGCGCCCCACCTTCCTCACCTGAGCCAACCTAAGCTGGCGTGGCTCTTGCCTATGCGCATGCGCGCCGCTCGCCTTCCCGTCAGAGCCCACCCTTGTCGACGACGCAACGGCAACATCCGGCACTAGGTCCGTTCCCTATTGTCATCCTGTGGGAAACTACTTCCTGTATCTTGCGCTTGCGCAGGATCTGCTCTCCGGCCCTTTTCATCCCGACACCATGCGTTTCCACTCGGCCGAGGAACCGCAGGAAGAAGATGGTGACAGCGGCTCTTAAGAAATTCTGGTCCGGTGGGCGCGGTGAAGCGGGAGGAGAGGCCAGTGGTGCCACGACGGTGGCGGCTAAGCCAGGGCTGTGGACACGACTGAGTGAGTAGTGGCAGAAGGCTGCAGGGTGGGCGGCCCGAGTGGGCGGATCCTTGTCACCGCGGCTCTTTTTCCCCCTCAGGCACCTGGGCCGGCGCGCTGCTCCGGGACTACGCCGAGGCGTGCGGGGACGCGGCGGCTGCGGCGCGAGCGCGACCCGGCCGCGCGGCCCTGTACGTGGGGCTGCTGGGCGGCGCTGCTGCGTGCTGCGCGCTGGCGCCCGGCGAGGCGGCCTTCGAGGAGGCCCTGCTCGACGCATCGGGGTCGCTGTTGCTCTTGGCGCCGGCCACGCGCAACCGCCACTCGGAAGAGTTCCTGCAGCGCCTGCTGTGGCTGAGGGGCCGTGGGCGGCTGCGGCACGCGAACCTGGGCTTCTGCTCGCTGGTGTACGAAGCTCCCTTCGACGCCCAGGCCAGCCTCTACCAGGCCCGCTGCCGCTACCTGCAGCCGCGCTGGGTGGACTTCCCGGGCCGGATCCTCGACGTGGGGTTCGTTGGCCGCTGGTGGGTCCTGCGGAACCGCATGCTCGATTGCGACATCAACGACGACGAGTTTCTCCACCTGCCTGCGCATCTCCGCGTCGTCGCACCTCACCAGCTGCACTCGGAGGCCAATGAGAGGCTGTTCGAGGAGAAGTACAAGCCGATCGTGCTCACCGACGATCAGGTGGACCAGGCGCTGTGGGAGGAGCAGGTGTTACAGAAGGAGAGAAAGGATCGGCTAGCTTTGAACGAGGCTGATTCACTGGTTCAGTCCGATGTTTCCAGATGAAACCCAGCACTGCCCCCGGGGTACCAGGCGCAAGCAAACTGTTGGCCGTGGATGGTGCAATTGGTGAGATGGGTAGAGATAAATGACTCTTATTGTGATTTTATGGAAAGCCCTCACTCTGTCCTGTTATCCAAAGCAAATCGGGGGCCTTACTGGTCTTAGAGATACAGAAGAGCTGAAGGACTGCTCTTAAACATGCTGAAGCACTTGACCTTATTGTGTTAATCGCCCCCAGATCTACTAGTAAGGAGCCTATGCTGTATAGCCTTTTGTAGCTGGGGATGAACTTCATGGGTAGAGCGTTTGCCTAGCACGCCTGGGTTCCTGCACTGCAAAAACAGAACAAAAGTGGGCTTTTGGTTTTGGAGGTTTTATCTGGTTGGTTTTGAGAATGTGACTCCCATATGCCCAGTCTGGCCCCCTGCATCAGCTCTAGTGTACCACACTGTACCTGCCCATGCATTAGTCCTGTTCATGAATGGGGCTCCAAAGATGTCCTGACTGCCAGTGACTCCCAAGGTCCTAAGCCCAATTCCCAGCCCCCTTTTGGTAGTGTGCATCAGTGAAGTTAGACCAATCCCCAGCCCCTCTTTTGGTAGTGTGCATCAGTGAAGTTAGACCAATCCCCAGCCCCCCTTTTGGTAGTGTGCATCAGTGAAGTTAGACCAATCCCCAACCCCCTTTGGTAGTGTGCATCAGTGAAGGTTTTGAGGACGGTCTGACCTAGGCTACTTGTTTAAAGAGTACTGACTGCTCCTCCCTCTGGAGAACCTCAATTCAGTTCTCAGCAGCTTGATCTGTAACTCCAGGCCAGGGAATCAATCCAGCGTTCTCTTCCGGATTCCTTGTGTGCTAGGCAGGCACGTGGTGGTACACAGACAAAACACCCACTCACACATGTTTAAAGATTCTTCTAAGTCTTCTCCCAATATGGGGGCTAAAATCATGTGCCAGCTTGCCTGACCTCAGATCTTCCTTTTTCACATGGAGCTGGAATGTATGTGTTGAGGGTGTTTGTTTGTTGTGGTTTGGTTCGTTTGTTACACTGGCTTCCCCAGAACTGGTTATGAAGAACAGTCTGCCCTTAAAGTCGCAGAGATTTGTCTGCTTCTCAAATTGGATCTTTTTTGGTTTGTTTTGTTTCTGAGAGTGGTCTCACAGCCCAGACCAGCCTCAAACTCACTGTGTAGCAGAGGATGACTGAATGATGATGGCTCCTCTTGCCTGCACTTCCCAAATGAAGTGAAATGTTTCTGCCCTGTGGTTTATTATTGTTGGGTACTTGTGCTAGACATTAAATCCAGGGCCTTGTGCATACTAGGCAAGCACTGTACACCAAGCCCTCTTAGGATTTTTGTTTTGTTTGATAATATCTTTATGTAGTCCCCGAGGACCTTTGACCTAGCTTAACGAGTAATGTTGTATATTACTATCAGTGCAGGGGATAGATACAGAGGCCAACAGATTCTACTGTGTATATGTATGTATGGCAGCATGTTGGAAGGCTGGAACATGTTCTGATCCCATAGTGTACATGCAGTAGTATGTCATTATACTGCAGGGACCCCGGAAATGGTTGGATGGAAAGGAACAGGGTGGGGCACATAGGTTGGACCTGGCAAAATTCCGGTAATTACCTTTCAATCTAAAATATTAGGGAAGCAAAACTTCCCATATCAGGTAGCTTGTGACTAGTCAATAAAAGCAGGAAGTGAAGCAGTCATTTTTGTGATGGATTTATTTATGGTGGGGGCTTCAGACAGACTTAAGTATGTGCTGTACACTGAGCTACCCCATTCCTAGTGGTGTGATTGTGTGTTTTGCTTCCTTTATTCATTATCAGATATATTGAAAGTATGGTAGTTGGTTTTGGTTGGTTAGTTTTTCAGTAATACTCCAGAGTGGGAGGATTAAAGGCGTGTGCCACCACCTCCTGTGTAAGGTATTCTTGAAGCCAAGTCTTCTGGCCAGGTGATGATGATAATTCACATCTTCCCGAACTGGTGAGGTGGCTCAGCAGGGGAAGACATGTTCAGCCAAGCCAACCACCTGAGTTCATGCTATAGAACTCACATGATAGAAAGAACTAACTCCTCTGAGTTGTCCTGTGACCTACATGTACACAAAATAAATTAAAATGTAATATGGGTTCCAAAAAAAAAATCCACATCTGAATTACAAATGTTTTAATTAGTGTGTATTAGTGGTGGTATATAATAAGATTCATTAAAGCATTTTCTTATGTGTGTATAAAATATTCTTATTCACCCTCCATTACTGTTTTTGCAATCCACTCCCACTTCCATGTTTCCTCTCTTCTCAAATAATATGTAATCCTGGGCTGGCCTACATCAGGCTGGCCCTGAACTAACCTAGAACTATTGTGTGTGGATTTAAACTTGATTACAAGCTGGGCGTGGTGGCGCACGCCTTTACTCCCAGCACTTGGGAGGCAGAGGCAGGTGGATTTCTGAGTTCGAGGCCAGCCTGGTCTACAGAGTGAGTTCCAGGACAGCCAGGGCTACACAGAGAAACCCTGTCTCGAAAAACCAAAAAAAAAACAAAACAATAAACTTGATTACAACCTCATGGATACCTTTCCAGGGACTGACTATACCACTAAGGAATTTTCTCTCCTTCCTTCCTTCCTTCCTTCCTTCCTTCCTTCCTTCCTTCCTTTCTTCAGCAACTATTACTGACACACAAATCCCCTTAGTAGGGAGGGGCCCTTCCAGTCTTGTGGAGACCATGTACAGGTGATCACAAACTCTGTTGTGAGTTCAAGAGTGCAACAGCTAGGGGCTGTAAGCAGGCCGAGTTCACAGGCACTTTATTGCATAAAACCTAATGGCCTGAATCTGATCTTCAAGACCCACTTGATGGAAGGAGAAAATTAATTCCAGCAGATTATTTTCTGGCCTCCACATACATGAGTGTAAGCATGTTCATGTACACATGTGCAAATAATTTTTTTTTCGAGACAGGGCTTCTCTGTAGCCCTGGCTGTCCTGGAACTCACTCTGTAGACCCGGCTGGCCTTGAACTCAGAAATCTGCCTGCCTCTGCCTCCCAAGTGCTGGGATTAAAGGCATGCACCATCACACCTGGCACAAATAATTTTTTTTAAGTACAGCAGTGGGATCATGCTTGAAAGTTTAAGTACAGTGGTGGGATCATGCTTGAAAGTTTAAGTACAGCGGTGGGATCATGCTTGAAAGTTTAAGTACAGTGTGGGATCATGCTTGACAGTTTCACACCACTCTCCACTTCTTCCAGTTCTTCTGTTTGTCCTGTCCTCCAGAGTTCCCTCAGCCTTGTAGGGATAACTGAAATGTCATGCATTTCAATTTTAAAGAGAGGGGAAAAAGTCAACATTCAGGTAATATAACTCTGTACCCTGAATTCAGATACCCAGTACCCACATAAGCAGGGCATGGTTCCACACTATCCTAGCACTGGGGGCCTAAAGATAGGTAAATGCTAAGAGCTTGCCTGCCAACCAGTCTAGCTGAATTCAAGTTCAGTGAGAGACCTGGCTCCAAAAGAGAGGGTTGGGGCCAGACTGGACACATGCCTTTGATCCCAGCATTCCTGGAGGCAAAAATGGGCTTATATCTGAGTTCAAGGCTAGCTGGTTTACATAGTGAGACCTTGTCTTTGAGAGAGAGAGGGAGGGAGGGAGGGAGGGGGCGGGGAGGAACAGATTAGAAAAATGCTGCTATGAATTTCTTTGAGGCCATGACAGTCACTCCAACTCCAGCTCCCAGCCCTGTGACTTAGTTTGCAGACTGATGCCCAGAAGTTGTCCTCTAACCTAGACGAGCATGCCCTGGCAGAGGTGTGCCTAATGTCTTTGATCCTATCCTGTCTAGCCATACTTTATTTTGGGGGAAGGGCAGTCCCTCCCCCAAATAGTGTAAGACATAAGGCAAGTACTCTATCGGTCATACTGCAGCATCTCCTTGCTAAAAGGTATTAAATAATGTCATTCCTTGCCGTAAATAAACCTTGTTAAGAACATTTACTGTTGTTGCAGAGGACCTGGGTTTGATTCCCATTTTATGTATATGATTGTTTTGCCTGCATTGATGCCTATGTACCACATAGGCAGTGCTCAGAAAGGTCAGAAGAGGGCACTGGTGGTTGTAAGCTGCCATGTGGCTGCTTTGTCTGAACCCAGGCCCTCTGCAAGATTGGTAAGTCTTGGTCCACTAAGCCATTTCCCCAGCTCTGTATAGTTTTTAAAAACTTTTATTTTTAAATCTAGTCGGCAAAAATTCAGTGGGTAGATGTGCTTGCCATTTGAGCCTGATAATCGGAGTTTGCTCCCCAGAATCAGAGCTGTCCTTACTGTGTAAACATGTCCTGGCACTCATATACAACATATACCGCATGGATAGTGGAAAGGGGGGGAAAATTCTAAATTCCTATACTATTCAGTAACTCATCTGAGACTCTGGTCCACAATCCAACTCCTCCCTTTTGTCATGAGACAAAATCTCCTGTATTACTAGTTGGCCTAGAACTTGTATGTAGCCAAGGATGGCCTTGAACTCCTTACTCTCTCTGCCTCCTGAGTCCTGGGATAAAAGGCATGACCTGTGCAGTTTTTCATCCTTTTTGTTAGATTAGCTGTAATAGCTCTTCTTGGCTTTCAACTTGACTACATCTGGAATTAATGGAATCCTAAGGGACTAGGTACACCCCTGAGAGATTATTTTTTTCTTTTTTAAAATTTATTTATTTATTATATGTAAGTACACTGTAGCTGTCTTCAGACACCCCAGAAGAGGGTATCAGGTCTCATTACGGTTGTGAGCCACCATGTGGTTGCTGGAATTTGAACTCAGGACCTTTAGGAGAGCAGTCAGTGTTTTTAACCACTGAACCATCTCTCCAGCCCAATTATTTTTTTTTCTTAATTAAATGATTTGAAGTGGGAAACCAACTTTTAATCTGGATCTTTTGAGGTGGAAAGATTTACCTTTGATGTGAGTTAAGCCTTTTATAAAGGTCATGGAGGAAGAAAGCTTTTGCTCTTTGCCTGCTTGCCCTCATTCTGGTTGGCAAGTGCATTTCATCATTGGTGATAGAGCCTACTACTTTGGGATTCCAGTGTACACTCTGAAGACCAGCAGAGACATCCAGCTTCTTGGGCTGAACAACTACTCAATTCTTAGACATTTCATTGGTAAACAGCCATTGTTGGACTAGTTGGACCACAGTCTGTAAGTCTAAAGTGTGTGTGTGTGTGAAGCCTGGATCCACTTCAAGAGCCACAAATGCTCTTTAACAGCTGAGCCGACTCTCAGCCCCTCCCAAATAAGGTCTCAGTATGTAACACTGGCTGTCCTGGAACTCATGTGTGGACCAGGCTGGCCCCAAACTCAGAGATGTGCCTGCTTTGTCCAGGCCTGGCTGACCCTCATGGGAATGGCTAGTGAAGCCTCATGCGGCTTCCATTCTGTGAAGCACAGCAGATACAAGGTGCTTCATCCATTTACTGACACCCAGGAATGGCATGTGGTGACAGAAGTTGGTGCCATAGGGAAGGGCCACATCCTTTGCTAGAACATGTGTCTTGCCTGATTTGCAAAAGAGGCAAACATCAGGTCCTGAGCTATCTGTTCCATCCATTGTCTGTAGACGACAGCCTGGACTTGAGGAAGATACCACTCAGGGTAATGGGTAGGCCCTGGAGGGGAGACAGTCATTAGACTTCATTGCCCTTAGCCAGCCAGGTAATGGCCTTGCACATCCCAATGTTTGCTAGCCCAGCCAAGTCACCAGGATTGCAGTCTGATCATCCATACCCGCACTCTGTTAAAGCCGTGTGCTTTATGAGCCAGCCCATGATGCTCTTCATGATTGAGATCTATATTCTCAGCCAGCCACCTACCCCCTTCTAGATTTGATCCTCTGACAGGCACAGCTAGCCATCTTGTTAGGTTCTGCACCCAGGGAGCCAACCAAGGTGGAATGGTGTGATAAGCTGACCCTCAGTTGTGCTCACCCAGCATATAGGGAGCCCCAGGCTCCAGCCTGAGGACTGGTAATATAGGTCATGTACAATCTGTAACCTCAGCCATTTCTCTGACTAAAGGGAGACTACTTAATATTCAAGGCCACCCTCAACTATGTAATGATCCGGTTCAAGGCCAGCCTGGGCCAAATGAGACCCTATCTCAAAACAAAACAAACTCAACAAGAAAGAAGATTAGGAAAAAACTTTCACAGATTCTTTCTTGCTGATATTTCCTAAACAATGAAGTGTAAAGCTAAGCATGGTGGCTTACACCTGTTTTCCTAGCCAAGAAGGGGCTGAGGCAGGGTGATCAGTATGGTCTTTTTTTTTTTTTTTTTAAAGATATATTTATTTATTATATGTAATTACGCTGTAGCTGTCTTCAGACACTCCAGAAGAGGGAGTCAGATCTTGTTATGGATGGTTGTGAGCCACCATGTGGTTGCTGGGATTTGAACTCCAGACCTTCAGAAGAGCAGTCGGGTGCTCTTACCCACTGAGCCATCTCACCAGCCCCGGATTAGTATGGTCTTAAAGCTAGCCTGAGCTATGGCCCAGTGGTGCTGATGATGTCGCTGGGAACACTTGCCTAGCATACACAAGGCCCTAGCTTCCATTCTGGTACCAGAGACAATAAGATCTCTTTGAGTCCCACGCCAGCCAGAGCTCCACAAGGAGACCCGGTGTAATAAATAGATGTTGGCCACCAAGCATGACCTAGAGTGCCCACAAAAGAGGAAGGAGAGGGGCCTGAAGAAAAAAAATAAAAGGTTAAAACAATTAAGTGGAAGGAGCCAGGAAGTGGTGCATACACTTTTGATCCCAGCAACTTGGGAGGCTGAGGAAGGTGGGTCTCTGTGAATTTGATGCTAGGCTGGTCTACAGAGCTAGTTCCAGGACAGCCAAGGGACCCTGGGAAAACAAAAACAACAGCAGTGTGGCAAGAGAACTAACTCCACAGAGTTATCCTTTGACCTCACACACAGACCGTGGTGTGTCTGAGTACATACATACACAAGCGCACACAGCAGGGGATGGGATAATTATTTGAAGACACCTTTAGTTTATGAATGTTTGCCTGTGAAATGTGTGTAGTGCCACTGGAGGACTGAAGAGGGTGTCTCTAATCTCTTGGAGCTGGAGTTACAGGTGGTTGGAAGCCACCATAAGGAGTTGGGAACTGGATCCTTTATAAGTACACTTCGTATCTCTCTCACCCCAACATGGGTACTATACTGGGAAAGAAATCAGGGTCCTTTTCAAAAAGCAGCCAGGTGTATAGTGTGCTGGATGGTTTTATGTCACCTTGGTACAGGCTAGTATCATCTGAGAGGACATAGCCTCTGTAAGACCACACTAGGCAGGCCAGCCTGTAGGGAACTTTCTAAACGAATGATCAATGAAAGAGGGCCCAGCCCATTGTGTGTGGTTCCACTCCTGAGCTGGCGGTCCTGAGTTCTGTAAGAAAACAGGTTTAACACGCCTGTGCTTCCCCAGTGATGGGAATACAGCCTGGGACACTGGTATTTCCAGCTTCTCACATGCTCCTAGAGGTCAAATCCATCCATACACTTGTACAGCAAGCACTTCACCCACTGCTCCATATCTCCAACCTTAAGGTTTTGTTTGTTTGTTTTGTTTTTGAGACAGGGTTTCTCTGTATAGTCCTGGCTATCCTGGAACTCAAACTCAGAAATCCATCTGCCTCTACCTCCCAAGTGCTGGGATTAAAGGCATGTACCACCACTGCCTGGCTTCCAACTTTTTTTTTTTTTTTTTTTTTTGCCTAAGTTTCTTTTTACTGAAAAATATATGCTACTGTCTGCATGTCCCATGACTTGTGTTCCTCGCATCAGCATTTGGTCACTAGGCAACAGAAGAGGTTGACTTTGGGATGGTGGTCGTGCATGTGCTTGTTCTGATGAATGAACACCAGAGGGCGCCAAAGCCCCCATGCCCAGCTAGTGCTTCTCCATTTTGCCCTGAGCAAGGCTAGGCAGAGCAGGTGAGGAGATTAAGGTAGACTAGCTGTGATATATAAAACAAACAAAAAAAAAAAACAGTATTTCAAAGGGGATGATGTTTGCCTAGCACACATTCACATCCAGTACTTCAAACTAGCCATGATATTGGCTCGCACCTGTAGTCTTAGCACACAGGAGCTGGAGGCAGGAGGGTCAGTTCATTACAGTGAATTACAAGCCGTCCTGAGATGCTGAGAGCCTAAAAACAAAACGAGAAGTAGATTCTGAGAAGCAGATTTTAAGGCTACATAGTGAGACCCTGTCTCAAAGAAATAGGAGAAGAAAACCCCAACTAATTATTAATCAAAGTGGCTCAAGGCTTAAGTTGCAATGATCTAGGTTGACGGCTGTTGGAGGGTGCTCCAGTTTGTGGCAGCTGGGGCCATGAGGCGATAAAGAGCACTTGCAGAAAGCTCCACACAGTGGTCTGTATTAATGACGGCACATTCCAAAACTTGTGACTAAAAAAAAAGTTGCAAAATGCAATTCCTACAGCCCATGCCTTTGATCCCAGCACTCAGGAGGCAGAGGCAGGTGAATCTCTGTGAGTTTGAAGCCGGGCTGGTCTACAGAGTGAGGTCCAGGACAGCCAGAGCTATATAGTGAGACCCTGTCTTAAAAAAAGACAAAAGCCGGGTGTGGTGGCGCATGCCTTTAAACCCAGCACTCGGGAGGCAGAGGCAGGCCGATTTCTGAGTTTGAGGCCAGCCTGGTCTACAGAGTGAGTTCCAGAACAGCCAGGGCTACCCAGAGAAACCCTGTCTC
>NC_034599.1:16953463-16954680 GCF_900095145.1 Mus pahari
CCAGCCTGGTCTACAGAGTGAGTTCCAGAACAGCCAGGGCTACCCAGAGAAACCCTGTCTCGAAAAAAAAAAACCCAAAAACCAAAACCAAAAACACCCCCCCCCCAAAAAAAAAAACCTCTTTCTGTTTTTGGTTTTGGTTTTTTTTGAGACTGGCTCCTAAAATATGCTCTGTACTCAACGATGAACACATACGTGTTTTCATATGTGTGAGTGTGTGTGTCCCTCCCTCTCTCCCACCCTCTCCCCAACCCCGTATGTATGTGTGTGTCTATGTGTATGAGAATGTGTCTCTGTGTTGTCTGTGTTGTTCATCTGTGTGAGTTCAGGCACCCAGCTGTCCTGGAGCCCACTTAAGCTGGCCTCGAACTCAGAGAGGGGAGACGGGGAGAGGGGCTCCGGAACCTTCCCTAAGGCCTCCAAGTCAGTGCTCTCAGGCTCTTCCATGATTGTCACTGTCTTCTGCAGCTCTCTTGCCTGATCCTCCTGCTTCCTTGGCATGGCAGTACTAAAAAAACCTTTTCTTGCCGGGGTTTCTTTGCCCAGGAAATCTAAAGTTCAGTCTCTGTCTCTGATCAGCCGTTGGCCACCGGCAACATTATTCACCAATCACAGCCACCCGGGGCAGGGACCTTCAGTGTCTTGTGTGCCTTTCCTAGGTAATTTGGGAAGCCAAATTAGCACAAATAGCATTAGAACCAATCCACAACAGAAAAGTCTGAAAGCTCAGAGGTTCGGCACCTTGTGATCTAGACCGAATGGGTCCTGATTGGTTACATGTGTGTATGCAAATAAGGCGCAGAACAAAGACAATCAAAAAAGACCGGTCAATGGCAGCATTAGAGGCCCAGGGCCAAGCCCTCCCGTGTCCTCCTCAGACAGCCAGTACATCTGCACGCTGAGGAAAAAGACGGGAGCCATGAAACGACTCAGCTCTTACATCTAAACCTGAGGACCGAAGTTCAATTCCTGGGACCCTCATGGTGGAAGGAAAGGACTACTTCTGCCTTGTCAGGATTGTTGGCAAGTTGTTCTCTGACTTCCACGTAAGGAGGCTGTGTCAAAGCTGCGCGTGGTGGCACACGCCTTTAATCCCAGCATTTGGGAGGCGGAGGCAGGCGGATTTCTGAGTTCCAGGACAGCCTGGTCTACAGAGTGAGTTCCAGGACAGCCAGGGCTACACAGAGAAACCCTGTCTCGAAAAACCAAAAAAAAAA
>NC_034599.1:16954691-16956960 GCF_900095145.1 Mus pahari
TGCAATTCTGATGGCCTGAATTTGGTTCCAGAAACCCACAGGAAAGAAAACTCACACAAGCAAGTTTTCCACTAACAAAAAAAAAAAAAAAAAAAAAAGAGGCTGTGTCAATCATACTGCACCCTTCCCAGCAAGAATACGTAAATAAGTAAAGAAAAAAAAATTTGAGACAGAGTTAGCCCTGGCTGACCTGGAATCACTCTGTAGACAAGGGTGGCCTTGAACTCACAGAGATCCACCTGTCTCTGCCTCCACAATGCTGAGATTAAAGGTATGCACTGCCACCACCCAGCTTTGAAAAAGTTTTTTAGAAATATATATATATATTTTAAAGGTTTATTTATTTCTTTATTATATGTAAGCACACTATAGCTGTCTCCAGACACTCCAGAAGAGCGTATCAGATCTCATTACAGGTGATTTTGAGCCACCATGTGGTTGCTCTTACCTGCTGAGCCATCTCACCAGCCCCATATATATTTCTTAAAAGAGCAATTGTGACACACACCTTTAATCCCAGCACTTAGGAGGCAGAGGCAGGTTGATCTCTGTGAGCTCTAGGCCAGCATGATCTACAGAGTGGGTTCCAGGACAGCCAGGGCTATGTAAAGAGACCCTGTCTCAAAGAGGAAGAGCAGCTAAGGGGGGAAGAAGAGAAGGAGGAGGAGGAAAAGAGGAAGGAGAGGAAGAGAAGCAGGAGAGAAGAGATTGAGGGAGCCACAGCAGCTGTGACTGCTTACAACCCACTTTCCTTTGCTCCCACAGGCGGTGCTGAAGAGAGTCATTGGTTCCTTCCATGAGATTTCATCCACTCTCTCTTTCCCTGGACCTGCCAGCTAGCCGTATGTAATTCTGTCCCAGCTGCATATGGGTTCCGAGTCTGGGGAGGTGCTAGGAGATACAGGCTGAGGGAGGGTAACTGAGGTAAGGCTCTGTCTATGCAGTTATGAAGTGGTTGTCATCCCTGATGGGACTGTTGGGGAGTCACATTCCTTTAAGTAACTCTTCACCTACACTATATGAGTCCAATCAACTTGATTTCTCAACTGGGACTTCAGCCAAACTATACTGTGGTCTGTCATTGGTGTTCTGTCCTGGGGAAGACCAGGTCTGTCTTTATATTTCACCTAGAAAAGACCGGGTGTGTGGTGATGTACACCTTTAATCTCAGCACTCAGGAAGCAGAGGCAGGTGGATCACTGTGAGTTTGGGGCCAGTGTGGTCTAAATAGTAAGTTTTAAGCTAGCCAGGTCTACATAAACACAGTATCAAAATAACAGCAACAACATTAATAATATCCAATAAATCATCCAACAGGAGTAGAGAAAGCCAGCAGGATGGGCTAGAAGCCAGTAGATGGAAAAATTAGTACCCTCCACTGGTGGGACTAGAGGCAACAGAGCATGCTCCATCAGGCCTGAGCTCTCTGATGTGGGAAGTGAAGTAAGGAGATATAGAAAGGGCCAGAGTCTGGAGCCTTGAGGTGTGTGTGTGTGAGAGAGAGAGAGATTATGTGTGGTGTATGGACACTGGTAGAGGTCAGTGGAGGACATCGGGTTTTCTGCTGTCACTCTACTTTATTTCTTGAAAGAAGATCTATCTGAGCCTAGATCTAGGCTAGTAACCAGTAAGTCCCTGAAATCTTGTAATCTGTCCCCAACAATAGTGAGGTTACGGGGGCTGGTGAGATGGCTCAGTGGGTAAGAGCACCCGACTGCTCTTCTGAAGGTCCAGAGTTCAAATCCCAGCAACCACATGGTGGCTCACAACCATCCATAACAAGATCTGATGCCCTCTTCTGGAGTGTCTGAAGACTTCTACAGTGTACTTACATATAATAAATAAATAAATCTTTAAAAAAAAAATAGTGAGGTTACATGCTTCTGTGTGGCAGGCAACATCCAGCACTTTGTGTGGTGCTTGGGCCTTTATGCTTGTACAAGTCTTTTTACACACTGAGCCATCTGTACAGCTCCTGTCTCTATAGCTGTCACTTTTCATATGTCCTTGATCCAGTTCCTTGTTTGTAGACATCAAATGATCAAATGCGGCAGGCTAGGTAGGTGCCCTCTAGACTCAGGTCTGTATCCATAACAGTAGAAAACTGGACGGTGTTTTAGGGCTTCTTTCTTTCTTCCTTCCTTCCTTCCTTCCTCCCTCCCTCCCTCCCTCCCTCCCTCTCTCTTCTCTTCCTTCCTTCCTTCCTTCCTTCCTTTCTTTCTCTCTCTCTCTCTCTCTCTCTCTCTCTTTCTTTCTTCCTTCCTTCCTT
>NC_034599.1:16957445-16964338 GCF_900095145.1 Mus pahari
CTTTCTTTCTTTCTTTCTTTCTTTCTTTCTTTCTTTCTTTCTTTCTTTCTTTCTTTCTTTCTTTCTTTCTTTCTTTCTTTCTTTCCCTCTTTCTTTCTCTCTTTCTATTTCTCAAAACAAGGTTTCTCTAATCCTGGATACCCTGGAACTCACTCTGTAGATCAGATATATCCGCCTGCCTCTGCCTCCTGAGTGCTGGGATTAAAGGTAGGCACCACCACTGTCTAGCTGTCTTAGGGTTTTTATTACTCTGAGGAGACACCATGAGCAAAAACAAGTTGAGAAGAAAGGGTTTATTTGGCTTACAATTCCAGATGGTAGTTCATCATCGAAGGAAGCTAGGACAGGAACTCAAACTAGGGCAGGAACTGGAAAGCAGTAGCTGAAGTAGAGGCCGTGATGGCATGCTGCTTACTGACTCGCTCCCCATGGCTTCACCCTGCTTCCTTATAGAACCCAGGACCACCAGTCCAGGGATGATTCCACCCACAGTGGAATGGGCCTTCCCCCATCAATAACTAATTATGAAAATGTTCTACAGTCAGTTTTTTTTCTCCAGTTTTTCAAGACAGGATTTCTCTGTATCGCCCTGTCTGTCCTGGAACTCACTCTGTAGACCAGCCTGGCCTCGAACTCAGAAATCCGCCTGGCTCTGCCTCCCAAGTGCCGGGATTAAAGACGTGCACCACCACTGCCTGGCCTACAGCTAGGTCTTTTGGAGGTATTCCTTGATTATGAGTCCTTCCTTCCAGGTAAGTTTAGTTTATGTGTCAAGTTGAGGTGAGACCAGCCAACACCAACAGCCAGCTGGGTTCCACCTCAAAAGTTTTCACAACCGCCTAAAACTTGCACCAGGTGGGACAAAATGTTCAACACAGGAGACTATAGAGGACATTTCTGTTTTGTTTATACTTAGATTTGAACCCAGGGCTTCAAACATGCTAGGCAGATTTTTCACTGAGGGACATCTCAGGCCTTCGTGGGATGTCAGAACTTCCTCTCTTCTGAGGAAGGGTGGACCAAACTCCACTGTATGGATAACTGTACTTTGTTTATTCATGGTAGCTTATTCCTGTGAGAAGTCAAGGCAGAGCCTGGTCTGCTTTAAGGCCTTGACTGAGAGCCTGGTCTGCTTTATGGATGATGCAAATCTCTTTCAAAACGCGCTCCTTGCTGGGTGGTGGTGGCACACAACTTTAGTTTCAGCACAAATCTGAGTTTGAGGCCAGCCAGGGCTATACAGAGAAATCTTGATTCAAAGGCCAAAACAAACCACACCAAAACAACAACAACACATCTTCCTCCAAAAAAGAAGCCAGGTGTGGTGGTGCATGCCTTTAATCCCAACACTTGGGAGGCAGAGGCAGGTTGATCTCTGTGAGCTCTAGGCCAGCATGATCTACAGAGTGGGTTCCAGGACAGCCAGGGCTATGTAAAGAGACCCTGTCTCAAAGAGGAAGAGCAGCTAAGGGGGGAAGAAGAGAAGGAGGAGGAGGAAAAGAGGAAGGAGAGGAAGAGAAGCAGGAGAGAAGAGATTGAGGGAGCCACAGCAGCTGTGACTGCTTACAACCCACTTTCCTTTGCTCCCACAGGCGGTGCTGAAGAGAGTCATTGGTTCCTTCCATGAGATTTCATCCACTCTCTCTTTCCCTGGACCTGCCAGCTAGCCGTATGTAATTCTGTCCCAGCTGCATATGGGTTCCGAGTCTGGGGAGGTGCTAGGAGATACAGGCTGAGGGAGGGTAACTGAGGTAAGGCTCTGTCTATGCAGTTATGAAGTGGTTGTCATCCCTGATGGGACTGTTGGGGAGTCACATTCCTTTAAGTAACTCTTCACCTACACTATATGAGTCCAATCAACTTGATTTCTCAACTGGGACTTCAGCCAAACTATACTGTGGTCTGTCATTGGTGTTCTGTCCTGGGGAAGACCAGGTCTGTCTTTATATTTCACCTAGAAAAGACCGGGTGTGTGGTGATGTACACCTTTAATCTCAGCACTCAGGAAGCAGAGGCAGGTGGATCACTGTGAGTTTGGGGCCAGTGTGGTCTAAATAGTAAGTTTTAAGCTAGCCAGGTCTACATAAACACAGTATCAAAATAACAGCAACAACATTAATAATATCCAATAAATCATCCAACAGGAGTAGAGAAAGCCAGCAGGATGGGCTAGAAGCCAGTAGATGGAAAAATTAGTACCCTCCACTGGTGGGACTAGAGGCAACAGAGCATGCTCCATCAGGCCTGAGCTCTCTGATGTGGGAAGTGAAGTAAGGAGATATAGAAAGGGCCAGAGTCTGGAGCCTTGAGGTGTGTGTGTGTGAGAGAGAGAGAGATTATGTGTGGTGTATGGACACTGGTAGAGGTCAGTGGAGGACATCGGGTTTTCTGCTGTCACTCTACTTTATTTCTTGAAAGAAGATCTATCTGAGCCTAGATCTAGGCTAGTAACCAGTAAGTCCCTGAAATCTTGTAATCTGTCCCCAACAATAGTGAGGTTACGGGGGCTGGTGAGATGGCTCAGTGGGTAAGAGCACCCGACTGCTCTTCTGAAGGTCCAGAGTTCAAATCCCAGCAACCACATGGTGGCTCACAACCATCNACTCTGTAGACCAGGCTGGCTTTGAACTCAGAGATCCCCCTGCCTCTGCCTCCCAAGTGCTGGGAATAAAGGCATACACTATTACTGCCTGGCTCAAGATTTATTTATTTTGTATATGAGTGTTTTGTCTGCATGTTAATCTGCACACCAGAACAAGGCATCAGATCCTCTAGGACCATAGGCAGGACACAAACATATACACTCGTTCACACACACATACAGACACACTAAAAGAAGAAATGTATTAACATTTAAAAGAAAAAAATTGGAAGTTTCCACATGGGTGCTGGTAATTGAATTCAGGACTTTTAGAAGAGCAGCCAGTGCTTTTAACCACTGAGTCATCTCTCCAGCCCTGTCAGTGGCTTTGTTGAGTCATGGTTTCAGGTTGTATTAGCTCAGGGTTACATAACCTATTTAACTGAGTCTCCCAGGCCCCACCCACCAGGCTTCACACTGGGTACTTCACCTGGGTGACAGAGGCTGTGGTTCAGTGACCTAGCATGCAGGAAGCTGAAGGTTTGATTCTCAGAACTGAATAAACTAGGGCTGGTGGTGTGCATCTATAATCTCAGCATTTAAGAGGTCAGAAGTTCAAGGTCATCTCTGGCTAATTATTCACTGCCATTCTGGGCTATACAAGACTCCATCTCAAACTAACAAAAAATGGGTTCAGGCAAAAGGCCCAGTGGATGAAGACACTTACCACCACACCGAGCCTATCGACCTAATTTGGATTCCCAGATGGTGAAGTCCAGTAGAAGGAAAACATGGACTCCCCTAAATTATCCCCTGATCTTCACTATGTTAAACGTTCTTTTTCCTCCCCAAAGCAGAGTGAGGCTATGGGAAGAAAGGACAGAAAATGTACATGGAAAGGCAGAGGAGACCAGAGAGAGAATAAGGGTAGACCGTATTGCTGGCAGGTTCCATCACATCGGGGTCACACTCCAGGGTCTGCTTACCATGAGCATGAGAATCCATGAAAGTTTCCATGTGGTCGTGGTAGGACTCGGCAGTGTAACCCAGCATGAGAAGGCTGAGACAGGGTCATGAGTTTGAGTTCAGCCTAAAGATAGTGAGGAGCCTTTCTCTAAAACCAACCAGGAACAAACCCCTGTGCTGGTTGATAGATCATTCTAGTTATGGCCATCCCATAAGTAGGTAGTAGCATAATGGGATGGTCAGAAGGTGACCTCAGTGAGGCATGGTGGCTCATACCTGTCATCTTAGTACTTCAGAATTTGAGGAAAGAGGATCAGGAGTTCAAGGCCATCCTCAGCTCCTTAAGAACCCCAGCTCGACCTGGGCTACTTGAGACACTATCTTCAAAGTTAAGTAAGTACTGCTCAGCAGATAAGGGCACCTGCTGCCAACCCTGCCAACCTGGGACTCACAGGGTGGGAGAAAACTGGCTTCTGCTAATTTCTCTGAACTCAACATGAGCATCATGGCCCTCTCATACATGCATGTGTACGTACATGCGTGCACACACACATAAATGTAATAAAAAGTATTTATTTAACTGCTGGAGAGATGGCTCAACAGTTAAGAGCACTGTCTGCTCTTCTGGAGGTCCCAAGTTCAGTTCCCAGCAACCACATGGTGTCTCACATCTGTAATGGGATCTGATGCCCTCTTCTGGCCTGCAGGATACATGCAAGCAGAACGCTGTATACATAATAAATCTTAAAAAAAATTTTTGCAGGGCGTGGTGGCACACACCTTTAATCCCAGCACTTGGGAGGCAGAGGGAGGCGGATTTCTAAGTTCGAAGCCAGCCTGGTCTACAAAGTGAGTTCCAGGACAGCCAGAGCTACACAGAGAAACCCTGTCTCGAAAAACCAAAAAGAAAAAAAAAATTTTTTTTTTCAAGGAGAGATGGCTCAGCAGTTAAAGAGCGCAGACTGCTCTTCCAGAGGTCCTGAGTTCAATTCCCAGCAATCACATGGTGGCTTACAGCCATCTGTAATGGAATTGGATGCCCTCTTCTGGTGTGTCTGAAATTGACAGCGTATTAACATATTTAATAAATAAATCTTTAAACATTTTTTTCAAGGTGAGCCAGGCAGTAGTGGTGCATACCTCTAATCCCAGCAGTTGGGAGCAGATGGAGGCTGATGATCTCTGAGATTGAGGTTAGGTCTACATGGACAGTTCCAGGACAGCCAGGACTGTATAATGGGATCCTGACTCTAAAACCCCCAGCCAATGTGGTGATGAATGCCTTCAGTTCCAGCACTTGGGAGGCAGAGGAAGGTGGAGCTCTGAGTTCCAGCCAGCCTGGTATACAGAGTGAGGCCAGTCTTGTCTAATGAGCGAGTTCCAGGACAGCCAGGGCTATGCAAAGAAACCGTGCCTTGGAAAAAGAAACAACAACAACAACCTCCCACCCAAAACAGACAATAACAAAAAACAAAATACCCAAAAACTCACTGCTCTTGCAGAGAATCAGGGTTCAGTTCCCAGTGATCACATCAGGTGGCTGACAATTGTCTATAATTCCAGCTGCAGTAAGAACCAACTTTTCTTGCCTATGTGGGCACCTGCACTCATGTGCACCTATGCACACACAGGCAAACTCACAAATATCTGATTGCCTCTCGAGTGCTGGGAGATTTAACAGTGTATGCTGTTAATAGAAATAAAAAATAACCGAAAAAACAAACCAAAAACAATTTACCTTGGAAGTGGTGGCACATGTCTTTAATCCCAACAAGGGAGGCAGAGCCAGGTGAATCTCTGTGAATTCCAGGACATTGTGGTCTACAGAGCAATTTCCAGGGCAAGAGGGGCTACACAGAGAAACCTTTTCTCAATAACTAGATAAATAGAACCAAAAAATTAAAAATTTGAGTGAAAAAGGAAACTTTTTATTACTTTTCTGTAGCTGTGATAGACCAAAAGCAACTTGGGGAGGAAAGATTTTATTTCAGCTTTCACTTCCATCATTGAATGAAGTCAGTTCAGGAACCTAGAAGCAGAAACCATGGAGAAGTGCTGCTTACTGCTTTGCTCACTGGTTTATTCTCTGCTAGCTTTCTTACTCAGCTGAGGCCCATCTGCATAGGGATTATGCTGCCCACAGTGGGCAGTCCCACATCAATCATTAGTCAAGGCAGTCATTCATACACATGACCACAGTTAAGTCTAATAGAGGCAGTTTGTCAACTGAGATTCCCTTTTCCATGGTGACTCAAGTTTGTTTCAAGTTGACAAAACTAACCAGAACAATGAAGATGTCCAGACCCCACTTGTCTACTCCTTAACAATAAGATTTAGAAAGCTGTCAGCTGGCTTGGTGCTGAGGGTTCCTAGTAAAAGTTACTTCTTCTGTTTTACAGATGGAGAAAACAAGACAATGTTGGATCCAGCATACTTGTGTGTTAATGAAGTCTGGCTTATACCTGGTCCAGCTTTTGTATATATTTGGACTCTTGTTCATGATTTTCCTGGTACGTACCTATCTGGAATGGAAAAGACCCAATTTGTTGATCCAGGTTGAATGTTTGGCAGAGTTGCCCACTCAATAGCCAGGCAGCCTGGTCTCTTGTTTATCACCACCTCCCTCCTCCCACCCATTTTTCTCTCTCTTCTTTTATTTTCTTTCTTTTTCTTTCTATCTTTTTTTTTTTTTCTTCAAGACAGGGTTTCTCTGTACAGCCCTGGCTGTCTTGGAACTCACTCTGTAGACCAGGCTGGCCTCGAACTCGGAAATCTGCCTGCCTCTGCCTCCCAAGTGCTGGGATTAAAGGTGTGTGCCACCATTGCCTGGCACTTTACTCTTTTCTTACCCTGTGAAGCAGTCTCATCTAGCCCAGATGGCCTCAAATTCACTCTGTAGCTGAGGATGACTTTGCACTATGGATCTTCATGCCTCTGCATTTTTATGTCTGAGACAACAGGCATTTATCTCTATGTCTATATGTATAGTTTACTCAGTGTTGGCGATGGAACCCAGGGTTTCATCCATGCTAGTTACACACTATGAGCAAGAATTATACTCCCAGCCTCCTAGCCCATAGATGATATGTTAAAAAGAAATCTAGCCAGGTGGTGATGGTACATACCTTTAGTCCCAGCACTCAGGAGGCAACAGCAAGGAAATCTCCAAATTTGAGGCCAGCCTACTGAAGGGCTACACAGAGAAACCCTGTCTCGAAAAATAAAAACAGATGGGCAGTGGTGGTGTACGCCTTTAATCCCAGCACTTGGGAGGCAGAGGCAGGCAGATTTCTGAGTTCGAGGCCAGCCTGGTCTACAGCGTGAGTTCCAGAAACTCTGTCTCCAA
>NC_034599.1:16964658-16971774 GCF_900095145.1 Mus pahari
ATGAGCCACCATGTGGTTGCTGGGATTTGAACTCTGGACCTTTGGAAGAGCAGTCGGGTGCTCTTACCCACTGAGCCATCTCACCAGCCCAAATTCTAGTATTTCTATTACTCAGGAGAGGCTCCTGAATTGAAAGCAGTTCTGGCTGCATAGGTAGACCCCCAGAGGTGTTGGGAACAGAATGGAGGTCCTCTGCAAGGGGAAGTGCCCTTAACTGCTGAGCCATCTATCCAGTCACCAACATTTATTTTTTTTGAGAAAATCTCATTATGTAACTTTGGCTGGCCTGGAACTTACTATGTGGATAAAGTTGGACACGAACAAAGATCAGCTTGCTGAGATTAAGGACAAATGCCACCATCTCCGGCTGAAAATAAACCAGAACTGAGCTGGGTGTGGGGGGACATGCCTTTTGTCCCAGACGTGGGGGGGGGGGAGCAGAGGCAGGTAGATCTCAGTTCGAGGTCACCCTGGTTTCAAGATCCAGTTCCAGGTCAGCCAGAGCTACACAAAGAAACTCGTCCTCGAAAAACAAAAACAAAACAAAAAAAACAAGGAAAAATACCATGTTTGTCAGTCTTGGTAGCTTGGGTCTGTAATCCTAGCGTTTAAGAGGCAGTAGCAGATCAGTGATTTAATGGCCTGAAACATTCTTTGTTCTTCTTTGTGACTTTAAACACCCCTTTTTGCTTGTTTGTTTAGAGAAGGTCTCACTTTGTATCCATGGCTGCCCTGGAACCTAGCTATGTAGAAGAAAGACCAAGCTGGATGGGAACATGCATGCAGCACTCAGGAAGGAAGATCTCTGAGTTCGAGGCCAGCCTCGTCTACAGAGGAAGTGCCAGGACAGCCAGAGCTACACAAAGAAAACCCTTTAAAAAAAAAAAACAAGCCGGGCGTGGTGGCGCACGCCTTTACTCCCAGCACTTGGGAGGCAGAGGCAGGCGGATTTCTGAGTTCGAGGCCAGCCTGGTTTACAGAGTGAGTTCCAGGACAGCCAGGGCTACACAGAGAAACCCTGTCTCGAAAAACCAAAAAAAAAAAAAAAATTTAGAAATGTAAGCTTCCAGCAACTTAAAGAGGAAGAAACCAAGTAGAGACCTCTATGTTTCATAAGAGAAATTGGTTGNAGAGAAACCCTGTCTCGAAAAAACAAAAAAAATAAAAAACAAAAAACACCCAAAACAAAAACACAAAACAAAAACAAGTAACACGTTGGCAACAAACTCAGAGATCCACCTGCCTCTGCCTCCTGAACACTACCAAATATTTTAAAAACTCAACCAGAGGCATGGAATTTCCAAATTTGGACAGAGTTCTACGCTCCAAGGCTAATGGCTTTCTTGGAAATCTTATGTTAAACTGTGACCATGGCTGTTTCTACCTTACACCCTGTGCATTTTACTTATTCATCCGGCTGGCTCCCCACAGATTGTGAACCAGCCGGCAGCCAGTAGCCAATAGTAGCACAATAAATATTTGTAAAGCAAATTACTGGGCCTCAGCAGGTTCTGCAGGAAATGTGGCCAGGGCCGCGCCAGAACCAGGATCAAAGCGTTTCCCAGGCCTGCCCTTAGCACCGCGTGGGCTCTGCCCCGTCCTGGGACAGCCTGGCCATCTCGGCTTCTCTTTCCTCCCTGCGCGCTCCAACTGCTCCGAGCCTAAGGACTTCCCTTTCATCGTAACCATCACCCATCTGGAGCACCCACCCCCTCCCCCAACCTTCAAGCGTCGCCGCAGTGCCACCCCCACTGCGCATGCCTCCCGGCTTGAGGCCCAGTTTCGTGCCTGGGAGATAGGTGTGCGCTTGCGCAGAGCCGCCCCGAACCCCCCACGGGGGCGGTGCACTGGGTATCTTGTGCAGCCTCTGGGCCCGCCCACCTCCTCGCGCCCTCGAAGGACCGGTGCGCGTGCGCAGCGCGAATGGCTGAGCATGCGCGCAGAGAGCGGAAGGGTGGGCTGGCGCGCGCACGAGGCCGGCCGGCGAGCGGAAGCAGGGGAAGTGGACCGGGTAGAAAGGGAGGCGGGGGCGCGCGGCGGGCGCGCGGGTTGCGTGCGGTGGGGGGGCGGCCTGGCGAGGCCCAGCGGGCGCGCGCGCGAGGCTTTCCCACTCGCTTGGCAGCGGCGGCGACGGCTTCTTTGTTTCCTGAGGAGAAGCGAGACGCCCACTCTGTCCCCGACCCCTCGTGGAGGGTTGGGGGCGGCGCCAGGAAGGTTCCGGCGCCGGTACCTCCGGGTAAGGAATGGAGGCTCCTGAGCGGAACGAGGCTCCCGGGGCTCGGGCAAGACGGTTTGAATGAAGCCGAAGCGCCGGGAGGGGGAGGGGGCAGCTCGGCGACCAGAGCGGGGTCGGGGTACGGCGGCGCCTGAGGGTCAAGAAGCCCTGCGCGCGCGGCTTGGGCCGCAGTGCAGCGACACCGCGGCGGCTTCCAGACTCTGTGGCCGGCGAGGCGGGTGGCTCCGGGCCGCGTGAAGGCCGCGCGCGCGTTCTCGTGGGGTCTTGGACAAAGCTTCTTCCCTTTGGCGTTCCAGAGATCCAGATCCCCCACTTTAATTTCTGTGAACCCCAACTTTGAACGGTGGCTAGGTGCGGTGGCCTTTCCTGGCCTCGTTTGTAACGGGTGCGATCCCAATGCCCTGTGGTCGGGCGTCGGGAGCAACATTTAACTCAGTTATTGATGCCCAGTGTAGCTTGGACACAGTCATGAGCCCTCTTGGGTCTCCAGATCTCACTTTTGTCATTGTTATTTTTTTGACAAATTTCATTGCAGATTTTGAAGGACAAGTAAAGAATTTCTTCCATGGCTGCAAAATGTTTGCCTAAAAAGTGAAAGATGCCTGGGAACGTTTGCTCTCGGCCGCATTGTTTTTCTTTTGAGTCCCTTTGGCCCTTCCCAGTTTTTCAGATGCGGCTTTTTATTTTAAAACACCGAAAGGCAAGTGTTTTGTGCGGGTCCGAAGGCATCTGCTTGATCCCTTTTACCTCCAGTGACTCCTCAGGAACTAGAAACAAGTTTTTTTGTTTGAATTGACAGACATCCTTTGAGTTTGATGCCCAGCGCCGCCGGCTGTCAGCTTGCTGTGTGGCCTTAGGCAAAATCGCTAATCTGGCCAGACCTCTGGGTTTCCTCCTTTGTACAGAATTACTTTCGCTGGCAAGATTGGGAAGAACTAGGCAAATAGTTCCCACATCATTATTCTGATTTTGAAGACAGAATCTTATAACCAATACTGACCTCCACCTCCTCCTGTAGACCAGGCTGGCCCGCTCCTCACCTTCCTTCCTCCACCTCCCAAGTGCTGGGATAGCATTCAGCTTCCTGCACTACTGTTGACTGGTCCAGCAGACAGTTGAGTCCCTTACTTTGTGTTACATGTCTGGTAGGGAATGGGCTGTTAATATGGGGACATTTCTCCTTGGTCTGCATGTGTATTTCATTAAATTTTGGGTAATATGGGGACATTTCTCCTTGGTCTGCATGTGTATTAATTCATTAAATTTTGGGTTTGTTTTGACTCTCCGGGCCCTCTTCTGTTCTCACTGTGTAGCCCTGGTTGTCCTGGAGCTCGGTTACCAGGCTGCCCTCAAATTCACACAGATTGGCCGCCTCTGCCCTCTGAGTGCTGGGATTAAATTCTTGGATTAGCCAAGCCCTTAGGGCCATTGTGGTTTTGTTTGTTTGTTTGTTTGTTTTGTTTTTTTAAGATTTATTATTATATCTAAGTACATTGTAGCTGTCTTCAGACTCTCATTTCGGATAGTCGTGGGCCACCATGTGGTGACTGGGAATTGAACTCAGGACCTTCTGAAGAGCAGTCAGTGCTCTTAACCACAGAGCCACCTCTCCAGCCCTTGTTTTGTTCTTTAATTATTTCGGTTTTATTTGTTTTTTGAGACAGGCTCTCTGTGCAGCCCTGGCTGTCCTGGAACTTGCTTTATAGACCAGGCTGGCTTCTAGCTGAACTCAGATCTGCCTGCCTCTGTCTGGGATTCACACTGTGAGCCACCAGTGCCAAGCTGGTTAAAGCATTGCAGTTCCTTATTTATTTGTGTGTGGAGGTCAGAGAAGACGTGCCGGAGTCATTTCTCCCTCCTTCACGTGGGTTCCCGGGATTGAACTCAGACAGTCAGTTTTCAGTGCAAGCGTTTACCTGGTGAGTCATTTCTCCTGCTCCTAAGTCTTTTAAGTGTGTAGAATTTTTATGGTGTTGATCAAAGTTGATCCTGTACATGCTGGAAGTAAGTGTCCTACCACCAAGTCAGTACCCTGCAAGCATTGTTTTGATTTTGCTATTTTTTTTTTTTTTTTAAACGCATGTGGGTTTTTTTGTTGTTGTTATTTTTGGGTGTTGTCAAGCTTGGAACCCATGACACTGTGCATGGTAGACATGATATGTATGTATGTATGTATGTATGTATGTATATATCTCTCTAACCCTTTGGCCTGCCATTGAAGCCTCACAACTTATCTTGTGAAGGGACAGAGTGGTTGCCCAAGGGAGCAGTGGTGGGCATGTCTAGAAGGCTGCATGGAGGAGGAACCTTCATTCAAAATTAGGGAAGATGTGCCTTCCCTGGCCCCGTAGTTGGGAGTGGAGCAGTGTCATCAGAGCTGCTGCTCTGTCTGTCCGTCTCCAGCAGTGCAGTTGGAAGCAGACGGTAGTGGGACAGGAGAGGGTCCTTGGGAGGGATGAGCTTGGGGATTGGTACAAGATCCAAAGCAATAAATATTTGTTGCTGCTGTTTGGCTTTGAACTTTCTAGGCCATTGCTCTTCTAGCCCCAGATGTCACTGCTTTGAAAGTGCTGAAGTCACTGGTGAAGTCTGGGGTCCTGGTTTGGTGGTTTGTTTGTGAGTGGGTGTGAAAGGTGTTAGCTCTTTTTTTGAACTTAAAAATTTGTATTTGTTTAATTATGTGTGATATATGGAGGTCAGAGGACAACTTTTAGGAGTGGGTTTTCTACCCCATGGGTCATGGGGATTGAATTGCAGGTCATCATATTATTGACAGCAAGTGCTTTTACCTGCTATTCCTTCTTGCTGTCAAGGGTGTGAGTTCTTCAGGGTTCTCTAGTTCATATGCAGCCGCTGAGTCTTGGCACTCACCTGTGAAACAGGTACCACTGGGATGTCACTGTACCTGGTGATAGGCTTGAATGAAATGACATGCAAATCTGCTAACTGTAGCAAACACCATTTGTTTTTTTTTGTTTGTTTTTCAAGTCAAGACTTCTCTGTATAGCCCAGGCTGCCTCCATCTTCCTGCCTCTGCCTCTAGAGTTCTGGGATTAGAGGTGTGAGCCACCACTGCCTGGCATGGATGTTATTTTTGTTTTTGTTTTGTTTTTAAAAAAGATTTATTTATTATTATATGTAAGTACACTGTAGCTGTCTTCAGACACACCAGAAAAGGGCATCAAATCTCATTAGGGATTGTTGTGAGCCACCATGTGGTTGCTGGGATTTGAACTCAGGACCTTCAGAAGAGCAGTCAGTGCTCTTAACCGCTGAGCCATCTCGCCAGCCCCTGGATATTATGTGTTAAAGTTAATATTCTGTTTTCATTTGTTTGTTTGTTTGTTTGTTTGTTTCTTTTTTGGGGGGGGTTCGAGACAGGGTTTCTCTGTATAGCCCTGGCTGTCCTGGAACTCACTTTGTAGAGCAGACTGGCCTTAAAGGCATGTACCACCACTGCCCGGCCTCTGGTTTCATTTCTATTAATTCTTTTTTGTGGTGCTGGGAACAGCCCAGAGTTTACATATAATAGGTATGGTTGTTTGAATGAGAACAGCCCTCATAGGTTCATATATTTGAAAGCCTGGCAGAACTGGTTTTAGGAAGGATTAAGATATGTGTCTTTGTTAGAGGAGGTGTTTCAGTGGGGGTGAGGTTGAGAGTCAAAAGCCCATGTCAGGCCCAGTCTCTCTCTCTCTGCTGCCTTCTTGTGTATCAAATGTAATTTCTCAGCTGCTGCTACAGGACCATGCCTGCCTGTTGCCACTCGCTCCCTCCGTGATGGTCATAGACTCAGCCTCAGAAACTATAAGCAGGAGCCCAAATACAGTCTTGGCTCTGGTGTCTTCACAGCAGTAGAAAAATGCTTTGCCACTAGGCTATATTTTCTTTGTTATTTTTTGTGGTAGATGTGGGTACTGGGAAGTGAACTAGGGTCCTTTGCAAGAGCAGCAAGCACTCTTAACCCCTGAGTGTGTTGAACACTTTTAACATATTTACTGTCCATTTGGAGTTCTAGAAAGAATTTGGTTTTTATTTTATTAGCTTGTTCATTGACTGTTAGTCTTTTCTAGGGCATATTTAATTTTTTCAGGTTGATTTTTGTGTGTGTACATGCAAAGGGAGAGGGGGATTCCACTGTGAGAACCAGACCCTTGCTCTGTCAAAGCAAGACATTAGTGCAAGTGAGACATTTTGTAATACACTGCTTTTGCAGAAAGGGATGCCAGCATAGAGAATAGGCAAAAATGGTTGGCTTTTTTGTTTGTTTTAAAAACATGGGTCTCGGGCTGGTGAGATGGCTCAGTGGGTAAGAGCACCCGACTGCTCTTCCGAAGGTCCGGAGTTCAAATCCCAGCAACCAAATGGTGGCTCACAACCATTCGTAACAAGATCTGATGCCCTCTTCTGGAGTGTCTGAAGACAGCTACAGTGTACTTATATATAAGTGTACTTACATATAATAAATAAATAAATAAATCTTTAAAAACAAACAAACAAAAAAATGGGTCTCATTGTGTAGCAGAGCTGACCTGGAATTCAGACCAGGCTGGCTTCAAACTCACTGAGTTCCACCTGCCTCTGCCTCCTATGTGCTCCACCACATCCAGGACTCAAGACTGCTTTGTTTTACATTGTGAGTGTGTGTGTGTGTGTGTGTGTGTGTGTGTGTGTGTCTATCTGTCTGTCTGTCTGTGGTGTGTGTAAAATAGTCATGAGGCCAGAGGTCAACTTTCAGGACTGGTTCTCCTTCAATCAAGTGAGTTATAAGATTCAAACATGCCGGGCGTGGTGGCGCACGCCTTTAATCCCAGCACTCGGGAGGCAGAGGCAGGCGGATTTCTGAGTTCGAGGCCAGCCTGGTCTACAGAGTGAGTTCC
>NC_034599.1:16972301-16973603 GCF_900095145.1 Mus pahari
GGATGGTTGTGAGCCACCATGTGGTTGCTGGGATTTGAACTCTGCCCCTTCGGAAGAGCAATCGGGTGCTCTTACCCGCTGAGCCATCTCACCAGCCCCCCCCCCTTTTTTTTTTTAAAGATTTATTTATTTATTATATGTAATTACACTGTAGTTGACTTCAGACACTCCAGAAGAGGGCGTCAGATCTTATTACGGATGGTTGTGACCCACCATGTGGTTGCTGGGATTTGAACTCTGGACCTTTGGAAGAGCAGTCGGTGCTCTTACCCGCTGAGCCATCTCACCAGCCCAGGGTCTTTTTTTCTTTTTCTCTTTTTTTTCCCCCCTGCATTGAAACCAAAAGCAAGTTGGCTTACACAGGGCAGGCTCCTGGATGGATGCAGGGGCTGATGCAGCGTGCATGGATGGGTGCTGTTTAGTGGTGTGCTCTCCATGGCTTGCTCAGTCTGCTCTCTTATAGAACCTAGGACCACCAGCCCAGGATGGCCCCACACAGGGGCCCCTCCCCATCAATCTATATTAAGATAATGCCTTATAGCCAGATCATATGGAATCATTTTCTCAATTGAGGCTCCCTCCTTTCCGAGAACTCTAGTTTATGTGTCAAGTTGACATAAGGCCAGCCAGCACATGCCTTTAACCTGATGAGCCACTGTGATTGCTCCTTTTTGTTTTGTTTTTTAATACAGTATTTGTGTAGCCCTGATTATCTTAGAACTCGCTCTGTAGACCAGGCTGGCCTTGAACTCGGAGCTCCTCCTGCCTTTGTCTCTGTGCTGGGATTAGAGGCTTGTACTGCCACCACCTTGCCCTAATTATTTTTTTGAGATAGGCTCTTGCATAGCCTAGGTTGGCCTGGAGATTGCTATGTAGTTGACGGTGACCTTTTTCTATTTGTTTTTTCCTTTTTGATAGGGTCTAACCACATGTTCCAGACTGGCCTTAAGCTCATGGCAATCCTCTTATATTTTTTACATTTATTTTTATTTAATCATATTTTTTTTTATTTTTAATCATATTTATTTTTTATTAATCATATGTAAGTACTCTGTAACTGTCTTTAGACACTCCAGAAGAGGGCGTCAGATCTCTTTACAGCTGGTTGTGAGCCACCATGTGGTTGCTGGGATTTGAACTCAGGACCTTCGGAAGAGCAGTCGGTGCTCTTACCCACTGAGCCATCTCACCAGCTCATGGCAATCCTCTTGTCTCAGCCTTTCAAAGACTGGCTTAAGGCATTGGTCTTTCATTTTTCTGACTTCATGGTAAGATGTATCGTAGCATCTCACTGAGTGCAAG
>NC_034599.1:16973614-16975204 GCF_900095145.1 Mus pahari
GAACTCAGAAATCCACCTGCCTCTGCCTCCCAAGTGCTGGGATTAAAGGCGTGTGCCACCACCGCCTGGCCCAATTCTATTTTTCTACCCATGTTCTTTGCTGCTTTCCTGGCGTGATGATATTCCAGGGATCAATTGGTCATGGTGGCAAATGCCTGTAATCCCAGCATTTGCAGCTGGGAGCAGGAGAATCAGGAAGTCAAGGCTATCCTCAGCTACATAGTAAACTACATACCCACGCCTCCGATTCATGCTTTTCTTAATCGTGGCTCCATTCAGGAATGCAGGATGCGTTTGGGAAAGCCCAGGGTATGGTGACTACGGTTCACATCTCATATGGTCATGTCACCTGAGACATCTGAGCTAAGCTATAGGACAAAGCATGTGACAGGCCCTACTCAGGGCCAATGTCAGGCTCCCTGGATGTGTGCATGCCTCAAAGAAGTGAGGCTTCACAGATGTTAATGCGGGTAAGTCAGGTATGGCTGATTAATTGTCTCTTTTTTGGTGGCTGTGGGGTTACTTTTGAAGTCATGGTCCCTTGATTAAGTGGTAGCCCCACACTGCAGAAGGCTTCTTTGTTTGTAGGTTTGTTTGTTTGGTTTGTTTGGTTTTGTTTTTTTTTCCGAGACAGGGTTTCTCTGTAGCCCTGGCTGTCCTGGAACTCACTCTGTAGACCAGGCTGGCCTTGAACTCAGAAATCTGCCTGCCTCTGCCTCCCAAAGACATGGGCCCCCACGCCTGGCCAGGATGATCTTTTTTTTTTTTTTTTTTAGATTTATTTATTTATTATATGTAAGTACATTGTAGCTGTCTTCAGACACTCCAGAAGAGGGAGTCAGATCTTGTTACGGATGGTTATGAGCCACCATGTGGTTGCTGGGATTTGAACTCCGGACCGTCGGAAGAGCAGTCGGGTGCTCTTACCCACTGAGCCATCTCACCAGCCCCCACACCCGGCTTCTTTCTTTCTCTCTTTCTTTCTTTCTTTCTTTCTTTGGTTGGTTTGTTTGTTTATTTTTTTTAAATCTACCTATCTATCTATCTATCTATCTATTTATTTATATGAGTACATCTCAACTGTCTTCAGACACACACCAGAAGAGGGTATACAGATGGTTGTGAGCCACCTTGTGGTTGCTGGGAATTGAACTCAGGACCTCTGGCAGAGCAGTCAGTGCTCTTAACTGCTGAGCCATCTCTCCAGCCCAGTTCTGTGCTTTCATAAGCTGAAGTAGTAGCATTGAAAAATATTTGAGAGTTCAGTGATTTTGATTTGTTTTATTTTGTTTTTAACCAAGAATTTGGAGCTGTGATCTAGCTTAGTGGTAGCCTAGTATGCACTGGGCCCTAGAGTCTTATCTCCAGTCAACACAAGCACAGACACAGTCTATAGTAAACATGGGTCTGGAAGGATGGAGATGTTAAGAGCCTAGCTGGGTGGTCCTGTTTTGATCCCAGCACTCAGGAGGCAGAGGCAGAGGCAGAGGCAGAGGTAGATCTCTCTGAGCTCCAGGCCAGCCTGGTATACAGACTGAGTTCTGGGGCAGCCAGAACTACACAGAGAAACATCTTTTTTTTTTTTTTTTT